>NW_021604630.1:5467853-5542693 GCF_004785775.1 Grammomys surdaster
CCCCTTCTCTCCCTTCTCTTCTATTGGATATTTTATTTATTTACATTTCAAGTGTTATTCCCTTTCCTGGTTTCCTCTCCAGAAACCCCCTATTCCGTCCTCCGTCTCCCTACTTCTATGATGGTGCTTTCCCTCCTACCCACCCACTCCCACCTCACTGCCCTGGCATTCCCCTACACTGGGGAATCGAGCCATCACAGGACCAAGGACCTCTTCTCCCATTGATGCCAGACAATGCCATTCTCTGCTACAAATGCAGCTGGAGCCATGGGACACTCCATGTTTACTTTTTGGCTGGTGGTTTAGTCTCTGGGTTGTTCTGGGGGAATCTGTTTGGTTGATATTGTTGTTCTTCCTATGGGGTTGCAAACTCCTTCAGCTCCTTCAGTTCTTTCTCTAACTCCTTCATAGAATCTCCATCCTCAGTTCAATGGTTGGCTGTGAGCATCCACCTCTGTATTTGTCAGGCTCTGAGAGAGCCTCTCAGGAGACAGCTATAACAGGCTCCTGTCAGCAAGCACTTCTTGGCATCTGTAATAGTGTCTGGGTTTGTTGTTTGTATATGGGATGGATCCACAAGTGGGGCAGTCTCAGAGCCCTTTCTTATGTCGTCAAGACATACCTCCGTAGGCATAGTACAACCCACAATGGACTGGGTTCTGCTATCCCAATCAGCAATCAAGAAAATGTTACACAGACATCCCTATAGGTCATCTGGAGGCAATTCTTCAATTGTATTGCCTTCCTCCCTGTTTCCTTCCCCTCAGGTGTGTCACTTAGGGAACAAAACTGACAAAGCAATCCCAGGATAACATTGTCCATAAAGTTAAATGAAGTTTAGTGTGAAAGTCTCAGAATTTAGCTGTTTCAGGAAATTTCATGATTTTATTTTATTGTATCTGTCCATTTTAGTTTCAGGAAATGGCTCAAAGAAAGGCTTTCGCATATGTAAATACCTGTGAACTGTTTTAAAGTAGAATAAAATATATGTTTCTAGGTAAAAGATGATATAAAACAATAAAAGTGGGAGATTAAAAACACAAGGCTCAAGCATTTGTCAAAGGGGTTACACAGCAGGTAAATCACTCCATGGAGAAGTAAGCTTTCCTTTACCCCCTATCTGCCGTCTCTTAGAACCCTAGAAAACTTATCTTGGATTATCTGATCTCTAAGAACAGTACCTGCAGGTAATATCGGAAAAATGTAAATATCAGAGGAAATTTAAAAGCCAAGTACGTGCTGAGTTGCAGTTTCAAGTTAGAATGCTAAGCATAGTGGAAAGTCTCAGAGAAAGGAATAGAAAGCATATATAGTTTCAGATTTTAAAGTACAAATGATTGTCCTTGTTAACATAACTCAAATCAGGACTTCTTTTCTTAGTGGATGACACCTTCAAGTGCACAAGTAGCTTTTGAAAGTGGTATATAAAGTAAGGCTTCTATGGGAGATGACATCTTCAAGTCTATGAAATATGGTGTTATCTGTCACATAGACAGCAACGCATACCTTAAGAAAGAAAGAAAGAGCTGGCAGTGGACATGAAGGTAAGTACAGAAGCAAGAGTGTTAGTCTCTTTTAAATAATGCACCAATGGCACTTTACAGGAGAGGATGGCATTTGGAGTCTTCTGTGCTGATGAATATTTGAAAATCTTAGGTCATTTTCCATAGAAACAAAAGGCTGAATTTTGCTAAGATGTCTGCACTCTCAGACAGAGAAAACCCATAGAGTATAAATTATTTACCAGGGCAAAAGACTGCATAGACTGTCATGAAGGGAACTGTGGCAAATTAATACACTAAAGAGGCCTTGAATGTGCTCAGACTCTGCAGGCCCTGTCCCCTGTCCCCACAAGGTGCTGAATCAAACAAATTAGAGCAGAAACCGCATGCTTAATTGAGTCAGGTGATTATGTCCAGACTCAGTTGCCCTGGAAGGTGTAGGTGAACCATCTGAGAAACCTAGGAGCCTCAGAACCTACAATGGGAATATGGGGAGTTGCTTCTCTATATTCCTGTCAAAAATTTAAAAATTAAATAAATAAATAAAAAGCCACGTAGCAGTTTTGTTTGCCAATGTGGGTAATGTAGCAAGATTAATGAATCTGCTTTTTAACTACTTAGTTGATGGGTGTGCACAGTATCTATCTGTATGGATGCTGGCCTAGCACATCCTAGGTTACAGAAACCAATTATTCACCAAAGTGTAGTTTAAGAATCATTTCCTCTTCCAGGAAGTCACTATTTCCCACACTAAAGTCAGCATCCCAGCATTAAGAGTTTTACAAAACAGACACACCGCTCCTAACTACCAACAAGCCAGATGTCTTAGAGAAAACAAACAGGCACAAAGCAGAAAGGCAGGTTCACAGATAGACTCGGGCTGCACACGTATACAGAGGTTTGTCAGATAGTGTGATCCAGAAAAAATGTTTGAACTTATACAAGGAAATAATAAAAGAGCTCTTTTGCCGGAGCTCGGGGGAGGCCTGGATAATACATATTCCCAGCCTGTGCTCTGGGGAAAGTAATAGCAACTCAGCAAGTGGAAACTGTACCTCGCTGGTTCTGCTTTAATCACTTTCAAGCACTTGTATCTCGCAGACAGCTTTGAACCTAAATGAGCTGAAGGCTACATGTGCCCAGCTATGAACGCAACACCTTACAGAATCTAATTAATCATTTTCATTCATTTCTTAAGCCTGGGAGCATGGTTTCCATGGTTTGCTAAGCATGATAATCACATATATGCACATAGCTAATCAGGGAGCTAAAGTCTAAGGGGAGGCTATATTTTAATCTTTTGGTTATAATTACAATTTAAAACTAAGACCTAGACAAAAGATTGATGGCTAATATTTCTGAAATTCTAAGATAACTGTGACCATTATGCTACAATTCTTAAGATACTTTGACAATAATGTAGAACTTATACATTGCAACCTCCTTGTTCACTGACAGCTTTCTTGCTTTGCATTCACAAACAAATAAATAAATAACCTGAATAGCCCTGGGGAGAACAAAAAAAAAATCAAAACAAAATCATGTGGTACTTTGCAGACACAGACAGGAGGTCAGCTACCCCTTTACTGTGCACACTTCTCATTAGCGTTAAGGAGAATGCTACTCATACATCAAGAGTGGAAAAAGACCCCACAGGTTCTAAACCACAGTTGAAAGACAGCCCTGCTATCTGCCAAGAAGCAATTTAATTAAACTCTTATTTATTGCTATTCCCTCCAGTTTCAGGGGTTTCCAAGAGCAGCCGCTGCTGCCGTGTTTGCTTATTACAAAAGCAGCCTTGCTTACTTTCAGTGGGTTTTCAGATCAATAATCACTGAGACAGATATTGCATACTCTGACTTGAGCACTGAAGTCAGTGTGTCCTAAATGGAAAAATGAAACACACTTATTGTATTTGTAACTAATGTTCCTTAAAAGTAAAGCAAATATTGATATTCTAGGCACACTATAAAAACCAGGATCTATAACTAAGTGTGTAAAATGCACACTGCATGCATTTAATAATCATACTCCATTTTCAATAAGGGGAAAACATGGTACAATGACTGCAATAATTCACCAGCCCCTTCTTCTCCTCAGCAAGCAGCACATTGTTTTATTAGAATATAGCAATCCTGCCACGTTACATTTTACACTATGTGTACACGAGCTGTAAATACGCTGCCCATCTAAAATACGAAATAGCGGCTCCAGCTTCTGCAATAGTTGCAAGTTGGCGCTTTATGTGAATTTTCCATTTTCTTGATGTGTTTGCAATGAAGTCAGTACTGCCCAGAAGAGAAATTATTTTACATTTCCATTAAAAGCTACAGTAGTAAATAAACCGCAGAGTTTATGTAGATGCCCACCAAAACATTGAGGGGAACCCATTAAAGTGCCAAACCCTGCGTTAAGCATTTGATGGAAGAGCACCTATAAGGCGCATTTCTAAGATTTTTTTCAAGTGATAGAGTTTTAAAGATATTTTATAATACTATACCAACCTCTGCAGAACAGTCAAAAATAAAGTGAAGTTTATGTTTGTCAGTAAAGCAACCACACAGCCCATTGCAATGGAACACCCTGCCAGGGCTGAGATGAAATGGTAGATTGACAAGCAGATAAAACGCTGGAGACTGGAGTTCAGGTAGACGGCTGGGGAAGAAAACACCCATGTGTGCTCACACATCTGCACTCAAAATAGACATGGAGTAGATTACAATAATTAAGGGGGTGATAAATAATAATTAACAACCCCATAATTGAAAAAAGTCTCTCTTTTAAGGACCGAATTAACAAGGTGGTTTACAGGCAGAGACATCTATGTGATGTGACTCCCGATGGCTGGCTTGCTGTGGAGAGGAGAAAACCATAGCAATTTGTTAATTTACAGAGACACTGTGAGTGATTTGGTGATGTTCACTTAGATTATCCCTTGGGAAATGTGGTTGTGCAGAAGTATATAGAAAGGAGGGAAAGTGTTTGCATCCCAGGAGAAAGTGTGCTCTCTTCGTATCTTGTGCATGCCTCCTTTTGTGAAGATAACAGAACCATCTGGAGGTTGGGCATCATTATCACTTGCATTTCTTTAAGTAAGGAAACCAGCTTAGGCAGGAGAGAAGAATTTGTCTGAGATCACAGTCAATGGCAGCTAAGAGTTGAGTTCGGATTCCTGTCTGTTGATTCCAGACGCTCAAGCCTTTTGGGGATGAATGTGAAAGGGATGGAAAACTACAACAGAGATCAGAGGCTAGGTGCACAGTGATGAAATGACGAATATCTTCCATCACCCTCTTCCCTCTCAGCCCTCCTGTCACACATAGGGCTGGCACGTGGATGGGCTCCCTTCCATGTTATATGGCGATGATTTACACACCCTCGGATGATTCATTCACTCCTGTAGCTTTGAACAGCAATACGAAATTTCACTCACCACCACACTGATGTCATTGCAAACGCTCGAACAAAGCAAGATGAAAGTTTTTCCTGAATGTTAAAAATATACAAAGGAATTGATTAAAGAGACTTCTGCTGTCCTCAGAGGTTCCAGAAAACATTCATATTTAATCTGCTAGCATCACATTCATGGAGAAGACAGGCCTTTAAACTTGGTGTTTCTATCCTAATGTATATGATCTATGATGACCTTTGAAGTTCTGTAGAGAAATAGGAAAAAAAATGAAACAACATAATGAATTCATTATAAATGTAAATTTATTTAAAATGTGTCATTATGAGACTGTATGGTGTCATTTGTTGTCCTATTCTAAATGAGTAGTGGTTGTCAAACAAAGCAGCTTTGTATCATAATGCCCTTTTCTGGGAATGGAATGAGAGGCTGGTAACACTGATGTAGTCCCTTGTCTTAAGGAGGAGAAGGAAGTCTTACTGGATTGTGCAATCCAGGAAAGTCTGGGGGCCATTTACCACATAGAAAGCAAAAAAGGACGAACAATATAACACAACATACATATGTGTAGCTGGAGTAAATAAAGAGAGAAGTCAAAGAAGAGGATGCCGAGGAAAGAGGAAGGGGAGAAAACAATTTTGGCAAAAACTCTGGCATAAGGGAATAATGAAGTCATCACAAAAATAATAAAAATAAAATAAAATGTATGCCTCGGGTGTGTGGAGCACATTCTCTGTTCTAGCGCCTAAAGTAATAGAGATTTTACTCAGGCAAAGAAAGTAATAAGGGACAAACATAAAAATGAGTCAGAGCCTGACATGGTGATGTACTGACCGAGTGCTTCCCAGTTTGGCTTAGGACTGGGCTGACGGCTGCCATGGGAACACGACAATGGCTATCGGATCAGACAGCAAGAAGAAATTACCATTGGAGAAGCATGGCAAAGTGATAATTCATTCTTTTTGCTGACTCTATCACTTGGTCCGGGGATCCATTAGTCATATTGATTCTAGATCTTCCACCTTGACTGGTACAGAGCACTTCCAATGACACAATCAAGTTGTTCGCATTCTTCATTGTTTTACTTTGAAAGTAAATGGATTTGTCACTGAGAAAACATGCCCCCAGCAGTTGCTCCATCCCCAAAGCCCAGAGATATCACGACTGCTGGTGAAGAATGCATTCGCCTCGCTGGAATGTACTGAACTATTCCAGGTTAACAAAAGCACATGTAAAGGTAGACAAGACTCATTTTTGGAAGAAGGAATAATGAATGCAAAATGGAAATCGCAGATCCTCAATAAGGATTGAGCTAAGAATAGCACCAAGGCAGAGCTGTGTCCCGTGGTGTGGTGGAGTGCTTGCTTCCCTAGCATGTACTAGGCACTGCATTTGATCCCCAGCACTGCCTCTTTTCTTAGGCATTTTATGTACCACGGACCAAAGAAAATACTATGAAGACATTTCCTGTTTTAGTTACATTCACAACATCTTTGTGCAGCATTATCGTACTTTTCATAAGGACACCAGTTTAGAGAGGGCAGCATTAAGAGAACCAGATGGTTAGGAGAACAACCTGGCTGGCTCTATGTTCTCTTTCTCTCTCTTTCTTCCTCACCCTGTATTTAAAAAAATATGTATTTTTAGTTGAAATACAATTATATCACTTCCCCCCCTCTCTGTTTTTCCTTTAGCCCATCTCAGGGACCCTACCTCAAACCACACCCATGTTCCTCGCACACTCAAGTTGATAGCCTTTATCATTTATATTATATATATATACATTATATTTATCTCTTTATTATTGATACACACACACACACACACACACACACACACACAATGTATATGTAAATGGCTATAGACAGAACCTGCTGAGTTCACACCTTGCCTCTTTAAAGAGATTATTCCCATTATTTGTCTGTTGTGTTGATGACTCTTAACATCAATGTGACACACAAACCAGAGTTATCTGAAAGGAGGGAACTTCATTTGAGAAGATGCCTCCATAAGGGTTGTGGCTTAATAGTGATGTGTTTTTCACATTGACAAGGTTCAGTTACCTGAAAGGAAGGAACCTCAATTGAGAAAATTACTCCATAATTCCCAGGTATAGGGCATAATCTTAATTAGTGATTGATGGGGAAGACCCAGCTCACTGGGTGGTGCTGTCCCTGGGCTGGTGGTCCTGAGTTTTATAAGAAATCGGACTGAGCAAGCCAGTGGGTAACACCCCTCCATGGCTTCTCCATCAGTTGTTGCCTCTAGGCTCCTGCTCTGTTCCAGTTCCTGTTTTGACTTCCTTCAATGATAAACAGCAATATGAAAATGTAAGCCAAAGAAGCCCTTTCCTCTACAACTTGCTTTTTTGTCATGGTGTGTTTCATCACTGCAAAAACAAACAAACAAACAACAACAACAACAACAAAACACTAAGATACATAGGTTGTTCTCAAATGCTTGGGCTCATGTGATCCTCTCACCTCAGCCTCCAAATTAGCTGAGACATCCAGAACATATCAATCCATCTGGCTTAAGATCCCCACTTTTAAAAGATCAGGCTTATAATAAGTAACACCTTCTGAAGGGTTTTAAGAGGCCCAGCTGTCTTTTTGTGCCTCTGACTCTTATACAGAAAAAATATTAGTGTCTCTATTTAAGGAACTGTAACTACTCAGAGAATGAAGAGCGGACCTGGAACTCAGGTCTCCTGAACACATGTTCCACAGCCTCTGAAATCTTATCAAGTTGCGTCATTAGATTCATTATTCTCTTTTTATATTTTTACGAGACTTTGGTGAAGACTGAATCATATACTATGGGCAAATGCTCATTCTTTACTGTGTGACTATGGTACCTTGATATATGCAGAAAGCTTTCTGTGGTCACTTGCTCTGCAGCGCCAGCTCCTGATATGATTCTCATTCACTATAAGCATTCTGCTCCAGAACATTTATAAGTACCGGTTCAGGGACAGACAGGGTTTCAGCTTGTAGTTGTCTGGTGTAGCTTTTATTTTTTGTCATGTGAAAGCCAGTGGGCCACCTGAGAGTAGGGACATAGCACAGACAGTGACCATACCCTGGGGAGAACTTACACTTTCTTGTGATTCTTATTTCCTTCTCATTCAGTTTCCATACATATCCAATTGCAATAACCCTGATCAATCACAAAATCCAGCACAATTATTCTCACTTGAACTTATGCATTGCCTTTACCTAGTTTTTCTGAATATCTATTATTCGCCAGATACTCTGCTAAGGCTTAAGGAGAGGTGACTAAGATGTTATACCAAATGATTTCAAGCGATCACAGGCCAGTGGGATGTGTTACAGAACACTCATTAATGTGGAGCTCCACTCAACATAAAAGAGTGAGCCCAAGCTATACAGCCATTAAGATATGAAACAGAATGTACAGCAGAGTCCCTCTCCTCCCACCCTTACCTTTCTTTGTTTTTGATAGGGTCTCATGTAGTCTAGGCTGTCATCAATTAGGCTGTGTAGCTGAGAGTGACTGTGCATTTATGCATTCTTTTGATTTTACCTCCCCATGTACCAACATGCCTGGCTTCATATGATGCTGGGGGAAACCCAGGTCTTTGTGGGTGAAAGGCAAGCATACTACTAAATGAGCTAAAATCCCGGACAGTCTCTCCTATCCTCTCTTCCTTTGTTCTCTTATCTTTTTGTGGTGGAGGGTGAAGCCCAGGCTGTATGCATCCTAAGCCAGAACTCTCCAAATGAGTTTTATTCCCATCATTATTGTATCAGAATACAAATCTAAACTCCCTAAAAACCAATGTCTCTGCCAGCATTTCAACAGTAGCTATTTGGCAAAGTCTGATCAGTTTTGGGTAGTTACACTTGGGTTGGTTAGGACATTACTGGCTTAATAGCATCAATGGATAGAAAGAGGCCAAAGAAGCTACTCAACGGCTTGCCCTTGACCAAGGCATTGAAAGGCTTGCCCTTGAAGAGGGTATCATCATTATGTGGCTGAAAGCATCCTGCTGCATGGAAACAATCATGACAGCACTTCACCAACCTTGGTCTACCCTGGGCATCCCCTTAAAGCAAGAATCAGTCCACACATTATATCAGTATCATTAAGGTTAAAGCCTTTCTGTCTTATGCTTCAAAAAAAGAGTCAGAGTCATGGATCAACTGATAAGTGCTAGAAAGGGGATGGAGAGATTATCTTTGATTGACACTATCTTTACTATCTTTGGTTAGCCTAGGGATCTAGGAATCCATAATTGCTACAATAGCCAAGAAATTAACAAAAAGTAGGAAACTGAGGCATGAAACCTGAACAATAAGTCCATGAGTTGGGCAGGTAGAGCCGTGTGTGAGAGCTAGATTTCATGCTTGAATGAAGGTAACTGAAGGAAATTGTAGCAAACCACTTTAAATGCAGGTAGTAAGGTTAGCCAGTCATAAGGGAACATGGCAGAATAAACCCATGAGAACAATAATACATGCAGGATAAAGCAGATACAGATGTTGGCTGAGACAATGGAGTAAGGACCTGAGGTGAGCAGAACCTCTTTTCATACAATAGAGCACTGGTGTGATCTGACAGGACACAAAAGATTCTGCCGTGCCGTTGTACCAAAGGACCTTGAAGAGGATATCGTCATTATGTGGCTGAAAGCATCCTGCTGCATGGAAACAATCATGACAGCACTTCACCAACCTTGGTCTGCCCTGGGCATAGGTTTTAGTGAAACAGTCTAATGACAATACAGCCCGAGAAATCTCAGTTTCCTACATGGCTCTAATGGGATCAAAGGCATCGGGGAATGGTAGGATCCCTGTGTTCTCAGAACAGAATGTAGAGTAAGTACAGAGAAGAGAAGGGACACCTTCAAAGGCTCTATCAGAGAGTTCTGGGAGTCCACACCTGAATGCAGAGGGGAAGGGCTAGTTCAGGGGCATTGAATGATATAAAGATTTGTGACCCTCTCATCAGCTGCAATGCTTGTCAAAGGACAGGGGGACACCCATTAGCTGTGCAGAATGGATAAAGTAGAGTCTGGACAATGACGCTCAGAGGCAGTGGAACAGTGCTGGGACAGCGACATGCTGCCCTAGGTCAGGAAGACAAAGCATCCTCAGGTCTACCTAGCCTTTCATCTGCTTCGCAGGACAGGGACAATAGACCTAACTAAAGGGCTTCAAAAGATGGGTCTACTACTTGCTGAGGGGTAGGGAGGGAGAGCTGCCTGTCACAGCAGTTGTCAGGGTACTCCTAGACATTCTCTACTTCATTTTACTCTTAGTCTTGAATGTTTAATGCAAATTTGAAATTATTTAAAAACAAATTTTTTATTATAAAATAATGATTAAATTTATTTTAGTAAGAAAAAATAGAGACAACTTACATCGTAAAACTTATTTTTGAAGCTGAGTATGGTAGAACATTTCTTCAGTCCCAGCACTTGGGGCAAAGAGGCAGAATGATCATTGTGAGTTTGAGAAAGGTCCATGCTACATAGTATACACACATACACACACACACAGCCACACACACAAAATATGGAAAAGAAGTGCAAAGGTAAACCACATAGATAAAAAGGAGCATTGAAGAATTGTAACAACACAATCCCTCTTAAAGTCATTTTATGTGTTTGCCATCAGTACTTACATAGACCAGCATGGCCTCAAAAACAAAAATTTTTAATGTTACTTCCAACAATGGCACTGAGATTTCTATACCAACTTAAATCTTACCAGCTTGCCACATAGTCCAAATCCAGGCTCTTGGAGTCTTTAAAGCAGACTCATGGGCCAACAAGTACATCCGGTAGTCACCTCTTGGATGCACAATGTCTCTTCAATGTCTCTTCCATATCTGGGAGAAGTCAGTTCAAGCTTTCAGCACAGAAGAGCTGCTGAGTGTGCCACTGTCTGCTCCCTAACACTGACACTAGGGTAGCTTTTAAGGCATTCTCAGAATGAAGCTAACAAAAAGATTGTGCTTCTTGACCAATCATGACATTTCACACTCATGTGATTTTTGTCTCTCATTCAGATAACCTTGCCACACGATGGGCTTATAATCAGTTTTCCAAAATATGCATGAGAATGCTATTCTGAGCCGTCTCGGTCAGCAGAAATAGACTTATCCCTTCAGTTTTACTGTTACTATCTTAACAATTAATATTCAAACAGTTAGATTCTTCTCTTAAGATTTTATTTTGAATTATGGGTATATGTTTGTGTCTATGTGTGGGTATGTGCATCTACATGAATGCCTTCACAGGCCAAAGAAAGGAGTCAGATCCTCTGGAGCTGGAGTTGTAGGTTATTTGGGAACTGACTTGGGTGCTAGGGACTGAATTTAGATTCTGCTGCAATAGCAGCAGACTCTTTAACCACTGAGTCATTTCTCCAGCCTCCTATTAGATATTTATTTACATATTTATGTCATTTTTTTGATACTTGAACTGATTAAGAACAGAGGAAGTATCCCATTCATTTCCAAATACTTAGAGGCAAAGAACTCATTTATTAAATACATTGAAATCTGTGGTGATAAGGGTTAAAGTTTTAGGAAACAACCACATAACTGATTATGGATAGTCATTAATCTAAGATCTGATCATACCAATGGAAAACAGATCGGCATCGATCTGTTTGATGCTAAGAATCCATTGGTGGCATGCATATATCCACAGAATCTCTACCCTTACTTGGGTACTTCCGGGGATAGAGGAAGTGACAATTGACAGGATAGGATTGTGCCAAAGCTAAACTTAAAGAGAAAAAGAACCAGGATCCTTCAATCTGAGTGGGCCTCTTTAAAGTTACCTATCCTAGTCTCAATTAACAGTAGGTTGGATCAAAGACCTAAATAGAACTCCCCATAGTAACCGCCTAGTAGAAAGCCTAGCATGGAGTCCTCGAACTATTGTGAGCAACGACAACCATCATTACTGAGGATTGCATCACTCTGGAAGATCACAGAATCAAAGAAAATATTACATAACCAAGTGCTGCCTTTGTCAGCATCTATATCTATACTGAAGCCTGTTCTCCATACTAGGAATGTTAATTTCCTTCTTTATCTCTTATCCCTAATATCTGCCTTCAGCACCATTTCATGATTCCTATTCTTGAGCCAAGTTCATGAGAATGTGAGTTTTAAAGGGAGATAAACATTGTCTACACAACGGTATAAACTCACTGTGTTTCTTCTACATGTGTACAGATACTGTAAGTAAGGCATTTCAAAGAACACAGAAATGACAATATTGAAAACAGAGCTAGTCTAGCTACCTAGTTCAGTATATAATTCTCATAGCACAGTGCCATAGCCTGTCAGTGATAGTACAATGCGGAGGGGTTCTTGTTCCCATGTAGTACCCATCATGACTGCCTCTAGGGTGTGATCTTCAAGTGAACCAGTTGAGCCAGAATGTTGACAATCACCTCAACCTCCGGTGGACAGAAATGGAGCTTTAATCTAACACGATGCTGAGCATGGGTCACTGTAGGCAGTCCATAGGGCCTCAGAAATGCTGCACACAATTAATATATACCTCCATAGAGAATCTGTTAGGGGGAATAGACAGACAGATCTTCAAGCCAATACTGAATCAACAATGAAAAGAACAGTTCCAATTCAGTTAAGCCGGAGCCAAGAGAGACTGAGTTATATTTAAATCAAAATTCGCCACAGCAGGGGATTATCAGCTGTTCGGCTTTTGAGTGTTGGATGTGTCTTTTTCTTTTTTTCTTGGAAAGTTAACAGACAGAGCCAAGTGAATCTGAGCTCCATATGAAGCGTGCTGTCGAGCTGCTGGGGTGGAATGGCTTGCCTGTAATCAGTGGGGTGGAAGCCACTGCAATCCGTACAAAGCAAAGCCTAGGGACTTGCAGTAAGTCACTTTCTCACTTGATGTGCTTACTATTGCTGCTAGATCTATGTGGCTCCCTGGGAAGAGAGCAATGGCTCCTTAAGATTTAATAGAGGAAAAAAAACCCAACAACAACAACAACAAAAATGAAAGCTTGTGGTATAATGAAAGTCCACCTAGGTTTCCTTCAGCAGCAGGTTCTAGAATTATAGCCAACCTGTAATAAGATCAGCTGGATGCATCTCAATCGCACCTGTAGGCAGGTGCTTATTCTGCAGGTGTCTAAACCGCCCACGGAGGAGAAATGGGCACACACGATTCTCCTGGCAGTTACGAGAAAGAATGTCCACAGGGCTGCTGCTCATTATCATCACCCACAATTAACTAAAAGTTAAAAAAAAAAAGCAGTAGCGGCAGGTATCATGTCTTCCAAAGCAGAACAATGAGGACCAGAGGACTCCAGGGCAGAGAACTGCCTGGAGAAGCTGTGTGGTTGTGTGGTTGTGGTTGCTTCTTTCCAATTTAAATGAATGGAAAAACACAGGCAGCCTGCATTTGCAGAGAGGATCAGGGTAGGTCTGGGGTGTGCTGCCTAGAAACCTTAAAACCTATGCTGTCTCAGCAGGACCGGGATGCAGCTCCTGATTCACACCCATGGAACATTACTGGAGCTGTGTGTGTGGAGGCCTCCTGGGCTGCTCTTACTTCTGCATAATTTAAGATTTAAAGGCTTGTTTATTGCTGCTAAAGTGTGTAAGAAGACCTAGGATGGAGAAATAGTTCTGCACCTTCACTATGATAATTTAGCAATCATTTGCTTTCCTAATGCGTAGCTTTAAAGAATACCATTGTACTGACTGGTTGGTTGTGGGCTGTTTGAATTACTATTAAAGCCAGCTCCATGTCCATCTTTGACACTAAATAAGCCTGCCCTGACATCCCTACAATCCCAGTACAGTGCACATTCCAGTGCCATCAAGGTGCATAAATAATTACCAATGGGCTTAGACTTTGAATCATGAATATAAGCAATAGACTAGAAGTAATGTTCTTTTGTGGTATTAGGGATGAAATGAAGAATCTGGCACATGTACACTAGGCAATGCTAGCCTGACCTGCATCCTAGCCCAAGAAGAGGAAATGTAGTTTGTCTACACGTGTATACATATTCATATATAATAATATAATAATCCTCCTTTGAACATGGATTTAGTTACTCAGGGTCAAATGCGGTACAAAGAAACATTAAATGGACAATTCCAGGAACAATTATTCCCTACGTCTTAACCTGACTGGTGATAGCTTGGTGTTCCTCTGTGTCCTGCCTAATAAGTAAACTTCTCTGTCCAGGGAGTCCATGCTAAAAATGCCACGTGCCCATTGGTCCTTCATTTGTCATCTCATTTATCTGATCAACCAACACAAGATGATGGTGCTAATATTCAAGTTAAGCATCATTTTACATAATAATAATTCCAAGGCACAGGGTTAGTGATGTTGACCATTTGGATGTACTAAAGAAAAGCTACAAGGTCCAAGTTTAGATGTTCTCAGCTTAATAGGAAAAGAAAATAAATGCATGATGAGGTCACTAAAATATATTATCAAATAAGTCGATTTTTTTTTTGAGAAAAAGACCAAGACCAGATATACATCATTTTTTTTAAAAAACTACACATTATTAAAAATGTCCTACTTTCTTATTAGTTGTTTTTGTTAATCTCTTAATTTGTCTGAGTTATTCTTATTTATGTATATATAGTAAAATAAACTGATACAGGTTTTGGAACCACATGCCTCCAGGCATCCACTGGGGTCTGGCTACTGTGGATAAGGAGGACTGGATGCCCCCCCCCTGACTGTCTGTCTCTCTCTGTCCCTTTGTCTCTCTCTCTCTATCTCTCTGTCTCTCTCTGTCTCTCTGTCTCTCTGTCTCTCTCTCTCTCTCTCTCTCACACACACACACACACACACACACACACACACATATTAGCTATGTACCTATGACATGAGATTTTAAGCCAGGCAAGGACAAGCAAACTGTCTACCTAGTTTATGCTTAGGATAGAAGAACTGACCAACAACGAGGCGATCCCATGGTGGCTCACTCAGTAACCATGTGCTTGAATAACTACCTAATACCTTGTAAGCTTGTACGTTTCCTCACCTATAAAACTGCCATCCCTCCCTCAGAGAGCTGTTGGGAAGATTAGGGGACATATGAAATACAGGAAAGCAGCACTGCAGTTTTCCAGTGAGTATACACAGTGAACAGCCATAATTTCCAAATCTAAAAGTCAAAATGCACTAAAATATAAACCATTTTTTGTGGACTAGGGATTGAACCTAGGGTCACACATGCTGCAAAAATGTCCTGCCACCAGGCTCTTTTCAGGCACCCATATAGGGGACATTTTGAACACCAACATGACAAGCAAAAATCTGTACAAAATTATTAAAGAGAATTATCAAAGTTATCTTAGGCCATACAAGATTAAATATAAAACATAAATTATTTTTATATTTAACTTGGCTCCCATCTCCATATCTCATTAAATATATTTCATAATAATAATAATGATGATGTTGATAATGATGATAAAAATAGTAACAAATATTAATAAACCCAAACATTTAAAATATGAAACTCTTCTTGTTTCACATATTCTAGACAAAGGGATCTCCTTCTGTCTGACAAGGCAGAGACACCAATACACACACACACAAACACAAACACAAACACACACACACACACACACACAAACACACACACATGCCTAGATTTAAGGGTAAAATGAATGAACTTGATGTAACTGAAATATAAACTGTAAAGGTCTTCTCAAATTTTAAAGTTTACTATTATATGTACAATTTAGCAGTAATTCATCTGCTTGGCCACATTTGTTTTATCTACTGAGTGGGTGGGTTGGAGTTATTGAAAACAATGACTTTTACTTCCTGTCCCCATGGATATTACTTTGAAGAACTATGACACACTGGGATGAAAAACTAAATACAATGGTTAAAAATTTAATGAAAAAGTATTCAAATCAATATGTTATTAAAAACATATAAAGGAAAGAAGAAAACGCTTGAGTGGGTCATACCAGTTAAATTACATATTTCTATGAAAGGTCAATCAGGGTGTTATATGAATTGAAACTATCCTCCAAAGGATGATGCGGTGAAGGCTTGACTGACAGAATATTTAGAGGTGAGACTCTGGGAAAGTGATTGTATTCACACATGCTACTCTATTAGATGGTTTAATACACTGTCTGATTAAGCACTGAGGAGACTCTCATGAGGCTGTGGAAACTCAGGAAGCTGGCATCTGACTGGAGGAAAGGAGTCACTTGAAGCATGCCTTTGAAGTTGTCCTCCAAGTCTCTGCTTCTCAGCCACCACAAGTGAGCAGCTTCTTCTACCATGCCATTCCAGCTGTCATGCTGTTCTGCTTCTCCACAGCGTCATGTCCAGGAAGCCAGCAGACAGCTGACTGCAGTTTCTGTATCTAGGAGCCAAAGTCACGAGAAATCCTGTCTGCTTTTATGTCATGTTTCTGTTCCAGAATGACCCAGAGCTGACTTGGTTGAGCAGAGAAGAACTAAGAGGCTGGTAGGTAAGGACCCATCTGAGACTATGAAAATCAGAGATGGACAGGATGACAAGGGAAGAAACAGGACACACACACATAGGGACAGCAACATAAGAGAGAAGGACGCACATGGGAACAAAGAAGACCAGTTGGATAGATCTGACCATGGCATTGGCAGAGCTCAAGGCAAGGGATGCAAGGCAAGGCAAGGCAAGCAATCTTTGGCTCTACTCCTTGCCTATGACAATTGTCATTCTAAGAACCATGTTTAAGTAAGTTCCCCTCCCTCAGGAATCTGACAAGAAGCTACAAACCAGCAAGGTTCGGGTACCTGGTATTTTCTTCAACAAGGGAAGAAAGCTTCAGAGTTCAGGATGAAGAAGTCAGTGCAGCAACAAGTACAGTTTGCATGAGTATTTGTCTAAGACTGAGGTTACCTGGACCGAAGACATTCACTCTTTAAATAACTTATATTAACCTCATGTTCCCATCTCTCTTAGAAGAGCAGATATTTTTTTCCGGGAATGTTTTCAAAGGACTAATTTCTTCTCACTTAATTACCAGTATTTAACCAATTCAACACACTCCCTCCTTTAAAGTCCATTAGGTTTCTATTGCTCTATTATACATTCTAATCAAATGCGGTTTTCTGCAAAGGTTCTCATTGTCAGTCTCCTCAAAGCAAAGTTTATCTGGACTAATAGACATTCCTTGTGCTTTGGCTGCACCAAATTAGATTAATTATTTATACCTGGGGCTCACTGCTTCAGAATGTGGGAACCTCACTTCACATTTCTCTAGTCAATTATTAAGAGCCTTATTTTTTTTAAAATAAAATCCTCATTTCATAGTTTGATAGAGGTTAAACACAATAGTCTGCTGACTCGTGTCTTGAAAAGCCCAATATCATAGGTTCTCTTTTGAGTTTTACGCTAGTGAGCAAATTAGTAACAAAGGGATCTTTCATTCAGAATGTTCTCATAGGAGAAGAGCAAGGGGCTCCTCACTTGCAAATGGCTGGGTGCCAATTTGAGCGAATTATCAAGACAATGGGAAGCCACAGATGATGCACGGATATTCACAGCTATGCAACAGAAATAATGAGAACTAAGAAAGTGGGCACTATGAGTTTGCAGTATCTAAGCCTCTAACTTTATAACAAAACAAGAGATATGCAACAATTAGCCTTTGATCCTAGATACTTGTTTTTTTTCAAAAGTCTTCTTTCTGGTAGCATCCTGAAAATGATACAGCCTGGCACACATGGTGATGTGGTCAGGTTCTTTGTTCTGCTTGTCTGCTCTTTTCTGGAAAGGACTTTACTTAAGAATATTAGTCCTGCCTAGGACCTTCATGAGTGGTAAAGAGCCAGGCTGGGTTGCTACACAGAGGCAATCAACAACCATATCATGGGATAGGTACAATTGGCAACGACAAGCAGTTTGAGTACATGGCAGATATCACAACCAGGAGACTCAGAAGAGATGCATTTGTCTAGCTGCATGAAAACCTAGACATGTTGACCATATTCTCCAGAGGACAAGTCTACCCACTTGTAACTTCTCCTTCTCATCCTCTAAAGAACACCAGATTGAGAGCTACCACCAAAGTGACTCTAAGAGCCGCTTCCTTGAATTTATTTCAGGTAAGGGAAACTTCGAATGAAATTCCCCAAACTTGGCAAAGAGCCAAGGGAATGGTGATTAATAAGACTTCATAAGCCATTCTTGAGTCCTAGAAAGACAGTTAGAAAACAATTTCCTTTCTTTAACCTCTTTTCTCCCCATCAACCCTTAATCTGGCGCCTAACACCTGCATAGCTCAAGAGGACTTTACCAAGCAGAAGTGGCTCATTATGTTCATGGTGATCAGTTAATGGGTGAGCCAGCTTTGTGTTGGGCCTAAAGAAGAGATACCCCTTTTCAATGCTGCAATGATGTCAAGGCCTCAGCAAGGCCCTCGACCTTGAGTTTTCTAATTCCAATAATCATTTTTGACTCCTTGGAGAGATTAAAAAAACAAAGATATTTCCTGGCAGGTGAAGGCCCAGGGCTAGAATCTGTCTGTTGCTTAGTTTTAAGGCCTTAATTCTCAAAGACACTGAATTATTTTGAGCAGGCTGTTTACCTTGATGCTAGCAGAATTAGCCCTAGACACTAAGCCTTTATGGCAAGTTTTATTGTCCAAGGCAAATATAACCTGTTAAGATTTATAGGCTTTATTAACAGCAATAACCATTTTATAGCCAGCATCAGTAAATCAGGGTTTATTGAGAACTCTACAATTTTAATCTGTAGAAAACCATTAAAATGTCGGATTTTCATTGGACATAATTTCTAACTTTTATGAAAGATAGATTTTTCATTTAATTGGGCAGTATAAAAAAGTGCAGTGTGGGATAATGAATTGTTTTGAAAAGAGCAAATTGCTTTTTAGCGAGACAACAAGTGTCCAACACTAAAGTTGCTATCTTTAGTTACAACAGTCCCAAGGTTAAGGTTAAGAGTAATTGTCGTGTCACGAGTGTTCGAACACATCTAGCAATTAGGGTAAGATCTTGAAATCTGGGAAGGCTCCAGTTCCACATCATCTGTTCACTTCTCAGGTATTTGGTAAGAACTATGCATGGTCAGTGTGATAATTTTATTCAAGCCCAGACTAAGGAAGTCTGGTAATAACAGTGAAGAATCTTTGAAAGAGGTTTACTAACAGTGCCTTCCCTAATACATCACAGGAGGGGGCCAGGAAACAAGGTGGCCTTATCACTAGGCATTTAATTCCTCCATAGGCCACATAACAAAAGAAGGAAGGCAGAAGCCTTTCAAAGTGTGCTTCTATTGGGAAATGTCAAGTCTCCCTCATGCTTGACACTCAGAACAGTGTGTTGCAGGTGACTGCAGCTTTAATCTAGCTCTCTGATGACAGTAGGCCTCTATTTCCCTTTCTGAGATTCAAAGATTCATTAACTTTTAAAAGCAATGAAGGAGGATGGGAAAGACAGAATGCTAGGGAAAGTACTTGCAATGGAATTATGAGGATCTGAGTTTGAGTCACATAACTCAGTGGAAAGTTGTAAGGGGGAGAGAGGGGACCTGGGTGTGGTAAACAACACACTTGTAATTCCAGAGTTTATAGAGGTAGAAACAGGCAGATCTATGGAGCTTGCTGGTCATCCAGCCTACTCAGGCCAGCATCAGGCCAGTGACAGATCCTAGCTCAAAAATAACCTGGACAGTGCCTGAGAGACAACATCCCAAGATTAACCCCTGGCTTCCACATGCACATGTATAGACATCTGCATAAACACATGAACATGCCAAATGAATCAATAATAAAATAGAAGAGGAAGAATCATAAAAGTCAATAATGCCTGCTATTAATAATTAGTATTAGAAACTACTAAATATTTTACAAGTTTTTCTTCTTTGACTCTCCTACTTAGAAACCCTACAAAGAAATATTGTTTCCATTTTCCAGTGAGGGAACTCAGGTTGTAGGTAGGGGGTGACCTGCTATAGCAGGTGGTCAACATGGGAGAAATGAGTAAGCATTGGATGTCAAGGGCCATGATATCTCATAGTGCTGTACCATGCTGAGAATCTTTAGTCTGTTCAACTATTTCCGTAGGTCATCTATGAACACAAGGGTAATAACTTTCTAATCCAAACATCATAGTGTGTCCTTAACGCAGACCTGAGTCCTTTATGAGAACTTCTTCTGTCAAGGTAAGACTAAACAGGAAAAAACAGCAATGAGTTACTGGACCCATTCTTCTTCTTCTCCTTCAAAGCCTATTCAAGTTAATCATGGGCATCCAATTCCTTTCTACAGCCTATCACAGTATCTCCCAGTCTCCTTATACCGAGAAAGGCTTCCTGGGCCTCAGATCCAAAGTCTCCATCTCTCTGTACTCTGTTCCTTGTTTAACTGCTAGGTTACTGTTTCAGAGACTCAGCCTGCACAGCAGATGTAGGGTTATGAACAGAATGTTTACGAAAAGGGTGGACAGATCTCCCCTCACTGATCCAGGGCTCTCAAGCTTGAGAAAGGCTTAGGGAACCACCTAACTACATGGCCTCAAGAAGTGTGCACACACACACACACACACACAGAGAGAGAGAGAGAGAGAGAGAGAGAGAGAGAGAGAGAGAAAACGAAACAAAACCCAGAAAAAATAGAAAAATGAGCCAAAACAACTATAGAAAGGATAGCTCGGCTCTGAACTTTCCGGTTAGTGTCAAGTCTTGGTTAGTAATCTGAAAGATCTAACTCAGTCATGCTATGACAGTTTTGAAAATGCTGAACCCTTTTAGTAATTCATAATCTTTTCTGCAGTTTAAACATATTGTTTGGTACAAGTAAGTGCCCTATAAATGGTAGCTTTATATTCTTATACAAGTCATACATTTTCATCAAACGAGTTGACTGCCAAGACTATCTTACAGAGAAAGGTCATTGTATTACTTATATGTCTTCTGCAAACAAGACATAGTCATGCCCCAAAAGTGACTTGCAGAACATCCAGTGGGAGATTGTCCATTCTACTGTGGTAAAAATCCACACGTGATGTACCAGTGTCCCTGACATCATATTTCCCTTCAGTAAAGACATCACATGCTCTTCAGCAGAGACTGGAAAGAAAACAAGTGGTGGTACAGGGTAGAACATGCCCTGCCATGGGTAGATATTGTGGTGGTTTGAATAAGAATGGCTCCCAGGGGTTCATAGATTTGAATACTTAGTCACTAGGGAACAATAACATTTAAAAGGATTAGGAGGTGTGGCCTTGTTTCAGGAAGTGTGTTACTAGGGATGGGATTTGAGGTTTTAAAAAGCCCATTCCAAGCCCCCAAGTCTCTCTCCTCCTGCTGCATGTGGACATAGAACTCTCAGCTACTTCTCTAGGATCAGGTCTGTTTAGATGCCACCATGCTCACCAACACCATGACAACGAATTTAAACCTCTGAAACTAAGGAAGTCACAATTAAATATTTTCCTTTTGTAATAATTGTGATTGTGGATATCTCTGCACCGCAATAGAACACTGACTGAGACAAAAACTATGACAATATTTCACACTGACAAATCATGTGACAGACCAGTTTTCAAATACAGTATCCAGCTACTGCCATACTGTAGAGTTAGCTCCCATAGGGCCGCACTTCATTATATAGTCAATAAGTCCATTCTCTGATCTGAGGACCACACAACAGACAATGACAGAGATGCTCATCCCGAAAGACCACAGCAAGACAGTATATAGACATAGTCACTTTCTTTCTCCTTTTCTAGTCTGTCTTCTCCCATTCTCCCTCCTTTCCAAGGAAGAATACAGACATTTAAGACAATAACCTCTATCTGTGCTCCTGGTTAAAGTCAAAGAGGCATGTGTGCTGGTTCTCAGAATCCTGCAGTTCTATGGGCCTTCCATAATAAGTCAAATGAGGTGTCTCCCTGCAGGAAGGTCATGGTACAAATGGTCTGGACTGTGCAGCAGTTCATTTACTCACAATGCAACAAAAACTTTCCATATCCACCTCCAATACAAAACCAAGGTCTAACCCCTTTCAGTCTACAATCTATTTGTAATCATTTTCAAGTTCCAACTGGTTCGTGAAACAGACCTGTAGTTTCAGCTGGCTTAACTATGAAAAATACTTTATAAACCATATATTATTCAAACAGAAAATGAGGAGTGTACTGGGCTGAATCGTGATTCCATTCCTTTCTTTATTTGGAAGTTGAGTCTTCACAACTGTTTGTGATGCATAAAATTAACGTAAGGCTATAGTGGATTGGGAGAGAACATAATCCACTGGGTAGGGCTTTTTATAGACATGGAAGTATTTAGATCCACATTAATACAGAAAGGAGGTCACATGTAAGCAGAGGCAGAAGAGATGTATTTACAGGCCAAAAACCAAACCAAAAAGAACAAAACAAAATAACAACAACAAACAAACAAACAAACAAAAAACAATAAAACAAACAAAAACCATGGCCTGTTTGCAAACACTAGGAGTCAGAAGGCAAGCTTAGGACAGATTTCCTTTTAGCATTCACAGGAGAAAGTGACTTGTCAGCACATGGACTTCCAACTGCTACCTCTAAAACTATGAAAGACAAAAAATATATTTGTCATTTTAAGCTCTCTGTGTTGTGATTCTTTGTGACAGGAATTTTGGGAAGTGAATTAAGGAAAGAAATGTCCCCCCTCCTTTTTATATCCTGGAATAGTGACAGTGAAGAAGGTACATACCATACAACAAACTACATATTCATCCTTCTTAACTCTACCAGTTATTTATTTTCATTGCCATTGAATAGCCCTGCTCTGCTCATTTGGGTTACGGCTGAAAGGCACCATCAGAAGCAAATGAAGAGAGAAAACGGACTGAGCCAATGGGCAGGAGGTTAGGTAAGGAGGATGGAGGGGTATCCTTTGGCACATCAAGGCAAGTCTAATCTTTTTAAGCATATGGCAAGACAGGGAAGCTGCTTGCTCCTAGAATCCAGCCTGCTACACCAGAATCCCCCAACAAGAACGCACAGCATCAGAGCCTGCACTGCCTAGGAATGTCATGTGTGAGGACACATGTGTGCATACCCACAGCCTGCTGTACTTCGCTTTGTGCCATTTGTTACCTTATCTGGTTATGAATGTTAGGGTTCCCTTTATTTTTTTTCTCATTTAATCTTTTAATCTATACCTTCAAAATACAGATGGGGAATGTCCAGGTCGTTTGTTAGTACCTAGTACTGAACAAAAAGGAAACAAACAGCAAATCTACTCACTAGTCCTATAGAATTTCTCCCCACAAATCTGACAGATCCTCCAATACTCAAAGGCAGGGAGCTATGTTCACTCATATTCAGTAAATATTGAACGTGTTGGTATAAGAAAAGCTTTTTGGATTTTATAGATTAACTTCTTCCTTGACAAATAAAGTGTGTGTGTGTATGTGTGTGTGTGTTTATGTGTGCGCACGTGCACGTTTCTATTCATGCAATGAAACACTTTCACTAAAATGTGAGTTGTCAGGGAAAAGAGTTTATTAGGCTTATTCTTCCATAAGACTGTTCATCATTGAAGGAAGTCAAGACATAAACTCAACCATGGCAGGATCCTGGAGTAGGAGAAGATGCAGAGGCCTATAGAGGGGTGCTGCTTACTGACTTGCTTCCTCATGGCTTGCTCAGTCTGGATTCTATGAGAATTCTATAAGAATCCAGGATCACTAGCCCAGGGATGGCACCATTCACCATGGAGAGGGCCCTCCCACATCAATCACTAATTTAAAAAATTCCCTACACACAGATCTTATGGAGGTATTTTCTCAACTGACATTCCCTCCTTTCAGATAATGTTAGCTTGTGTGTCAAGCTGATATAAAACACATTAGCACACTCTGTGTGTGTGTGTGTGTGTGTGTGTGTATTGTGTATGTGTGTATGTGTGTATAGCATGTCATTTTGAAATGTGTATCTATAATGGAATGCCTAAACCAAGATAGTATATCTACTAACTTACATACTTATCATGTTCTTATGAGAATAATTAAGGTCTATTCTATCAACTTATAAGAACACTATTATTGATATTAACTGCAGAAACCATGTTATATAACTGATCTCCTGAATCTATTCCTCTCTTATGAAATCCTGTATCCTTTGGCCATTCCACAAAAATCTTGATAGCCACTACTGTTCTGTGAATTTCTATTCTCAATCTGTATAGGAAAGTAAGATCATATGGTACGTCATCATCCTATTCCTTGTTCATTTCATGTGACATGATGCTACAGAGGCTTCCATGTATTATTAGAAATGGAAACACATCTTTTCTATAGGTTAACTAACATTGATGTTACATTATATAAACTATGTTGTTTTCTATTCATCTGCTGACATACAAAGGTTGATTCCAGATATTGGTGACTGACTCGGGGTTCAGGAAATGAAGGGAGTCTTGGGGGGGAGTATGCTGCATAGTGGAGTTCTGGGTCACAGAGTCATCCTGGATTTTGTTTTGGAGCAATCTCTTTATTGTTTCCCTAGTAACTGGACTAAATTTCCCTCCCTACCACCAGTAGGCAAGGAATCTACTTCCTCCATTTTTGCTACCATTCTTATTTTCCTTCCTTTTGATAATAGTGAAGAGAGTACCATTTTGTTTTCTGGTGACACAGAGATGGGTAGCATACACAAATTAAAATCTAATAGGACAACAGAAAACAAGCAAGGCCAATACAATAGGAGTGACAGATAAGGAAAGGGCTGAAAGGAGATTAAGATGAGTAAGTGTTGAGCAGACATGTTGCTATGTGTCCACAGTGAGCTTCATCAAGTAGATGATAATCTAAGTAAGCCCTAAAGGAAGAACAGCAGAGATTGCCACTGCTGAATTCAGCATGTACAAAGGACCCGAGGCTGAAGCATGACTGTTTCTCTTGGGAAAGAGGAAGAAGGTGTCATTGCAGTGCTATAGTACAGAATTGGAGAAATGATAACAGAAAGCCCAGCACAAACAGTACCCATTTCCCACAAGCACTCCAGAGACCCTTGGAAGATTTGAAAGAGAGACAAGTATACAGCCGTGAGGCCTCTGTTAGTCCATTGATCTGAACATTGGTTTTCCTGCCTCTCAAAGGCCAAGGCTGTACCAGGGAAATAATTAGGCTTTCCCCTAGGTGTAAAAATCGACTCCTAGATTTCTCAATAAACTCCGACATGTACTGCATCCTGCAGGCAGATTGGCTAACAGAGGACATGAGCCTCCTTCCCACCTGTGGCCCACATCCTATAGAGAGAGTCTGCAGAGGCTGCACGAGTCTCTGCTGGACTATTTCTAAAGCAGGGTTCCCAAAGGTGGACAAGGTGTCTACAGAGAATGATGATATGCCAGGCTGACCTCTGGGAACACAGGAGATCCTAAGGAATATGACATAGTCCCCCATGAATGGAGTGCTCTGTGTAGGGGACAGGATCCATGCTTTGAGAAAGTTGGCAGAAGAATAATATCTTTTTGTTCTACATTAAATACAAATTTAAAAATAAGCACTTTCATTGCTAATTATTTCGTATCATGCATGGTGTGCTCACTTCAATTTTCAAGTCTGTTTATTTCATTTTGGGGAACCATCTGAGCCTTTGTAGCATCCACCCAGCATGATCTCTGCCTAAATATGCAAGTGTGTATGTGTGTGTGTGATTGTACACATGTGCATGTGTGTGTGTGCATGTATGTGTGCTGTGTGTTCGAGTGTGTATGCATGTATGTGTATATGTGTATGTATGTGTGTGAATGTATGATTGTATGTGTTTGTATGTAAGAATGTGTGTGTTTGTGTGTGTGTGTGTTTGTGTGTGTGTGTGTATGTGTGTGTGTGTGTGTGTGTGTGTGTGTGTGTGTGTGTAGGGGGCATGTATTCATTCCCCTCTATTTCTTTGTTCTTTTCCACTACAAATCACACAGTTATTTTAGCAAAGATAGGTGACAAATATTTCAGATTTACTTTTTCTTTGTTTCCTTTTTTGGAGTCTTTCTACTTCTGACTGAAGGACCTATGGTTTTCTAATGTTAATGGAGAAAACCCATGGCTGAAACAGTTACTGCTAAACAAAAAATAATGTTGTACAGCTATTGTTTTTATGATCCTAAACTATAGCCTGCATTCTCTTGTTAGCTTTGTTCCCAGTCATTATATCATTAGTCAAATAGACCCTGTTTAATGTGTAGGTCAAGGATTCAGAAAGCCTCTTCTGTGACCACAGGGCACTACTAGTCACACTTAAAGTTTCACAATGTATGCTGAGAGTTCTAGGAAAACTATGTCTAAAACTATGGTGACTCTGGATTCTAGATACCACAAAGTGGCTGCAGCGTATGCCATAATCCTGGTGCCAGCACAGAGATGGGAACATACCAAATGTTCAGAAGGCACTTGGACTATGAGCAGGTGAAGGATGAACAGTGGCCAACCATCCCCTCCACAGATACATTTCCATGAAGCTTTGCTTGTTAATGATCAATTGTGACCCACAGTCACTATCCAAACTGAGTGACCTGACAGAACATAGGGCAGACTATGCCTACACGACATCAGCATCCATCCTCAGCATCAAGGATGGTCCATCTAGACTGCCTAGCAAAATTACATAAGAATCAAAATGCTGACCAGAGGCAGGTTTAATCCCCAGCTTTCCTCTTTGTGATTTCTTCATCATGTCTTAGAAAGGAAACCAGACAGCAAGAATGCCAGGCCTACTCTCTTTCTCCCCTCTTAGCCACATGAGCTTTTGTCTCGCTAAGGACAGGCCTGGCTCGGGACAGTGGATTTCTTCTTACCTCTGCTGCGGGGACTCCCTCTGGCGGGCGGCAATGCAGCACGATCATGCCTTCAATAGGAACCTCCCTGCCTTGTGGATCTTGTTCAAAGTTTTTCCGTAAATCTGCAAAGAAGCACAAGATATGTGTATGTGTATGCTACATTGAGCTAGGAATGGCATTACTCCCATGAGGCCCTAATTCAATAAAACAGCGAGTTTCATGTCAAAAGTTAGATACACACAAATACGTCAGTTTCTGACACTTCAGAGTACTACTTTTCTAAGACTCATAAACGCACCTGAAATATACCTTAGCAAAATGGTTCTTAACACTTTATATTGATATGAAGGAAGAAAAACTACTAGGAGCCAAGAAAAAAAAAACCCCTCATAATTTCATGACTGTGTGCCAGTATTATCTCTTTGGCATCTGATGAAATACTTGGCCTAATAAATTACCATCCGCAGCCATTATGAAGTTGAGATGCACATGAATTTTTTTGTTGTTCACTGAAGAATGCATTATTAATCTGTAACCTCTGTCATTCCCTTAACCCTCTGAGAAGCTGGAGAAGACAGTAATAGAGTGAGATCACCTATTAGTCTTTTTATTTGTAACCAGGGAGAAGGGGCCATAGCTAGTCACAACAGAATCCATAACCTATCCAACCGGATATATAATTAAGAAGTGCAAGGCCCTCTAGCCAGGCAGCCATGCGGGGTATGTGGGTAGTGCCCTTCACACAGGGCTCTGGGCACTTTGCAAACAAGCTGCACTATTAACCTTTTACACATAGAGAGGTGACACTTGTGGAGGTTAATTGGCTTGCCAGTGGTCACAACTGCATCAGTGCCACTGAGAGGGGAAATCCATTCTGCTTCCTGACACTTAGCCTGACTGCCAACCAGCCCAGACATCTCTGGGAAGTTCTACAGGGAGACAGCCAGCTTCATTTGCATAGCTTTCTACACTACCATTTTAAAGGGTAGGCAGCTGGCCTTGGCTCCTAGGGAGGTGTCAGACCAAACCTTTGATGATCCTCCTGAATAAGGTAATTTTTGCTGTCACCTGGATGCACAGGACAGTCTAGCCAAGACAGGTTGTTTACAATTCTTCTTCCATGAAAAGGATTTTTCTCCGCCCTCCCTGACAATGTATTTTTCTTCAAATTGAGGATCTCAAATTACAGGCTGTGGATTTATTGATTTAATTTTCTTCAGTGCTTACAATAACATGAAATATGTCCTCTGTAAGGAGTAGAGCTCCAGAATCAGTTACATCTTTATAAATTGTATAAATACATTAAACTTGCTTTTAGCAAGTCAAAAACACCCGATGAATAACTAGCATAGCCATGTGCATATTCACTCTTCCCTGAATGTTCTCTCTCCCAGAGACAACCAGCATCTGTATGTTCAGGGGGCTTTGTTGTTCCCTGAGTCTAGTTGTAAACCTTCCTTCTATTCAAGATCTTTACATTGCTTAGTGGTTTCAGAGTTCCTGACTCGTGGTGTGATGGACTCACAAAACTGCTAAATAAGCACAGAGCCAAGAGAATGACTAGGTCTAGAATGGGAGACTCTGTTTGGGGCACAATCCGACCATAGGTCATGTTCTGCTGACACTCAAGAGAGTTCTGAGCTAAAAGTTTCTCTCAGGAAAAGCCCCAGTACACAGAAGTATATCAAAGCTCATCCCCTGGAATCAAAGTGAGTTAAATAGCCAAGATTCGAGAGTAGTGATGGGGGGAGCTATGGTCTGGATGGCATGGTTACTGGGTTGTCTTCCTCATTGCTTCCCAGCTTCCTAGGTCAGTTCATCTTCCAAGAGAAGTCTTATTCGGTGCTAGCAAATGATCATCTGAATTTTGCTACCACTAAATACTCTGTGTTTTTAACCAAGTAAAATACAAACATATAAGAGTCGGCATGCCAATACATTCTTCTGATTCTGCTTCCTATCTTTGCCCAGTCCAAATGAAAATGGCAATAAATCGTTAGTTACCCTTATTTTATACTAACTACATTAGTAGACAGAAAGCCACAATGAGGTCCTTTTCCCTCCCTGCGAATACCCTATGCTGACTCGGATCTTTTTGTTTCCTACAATCCAGGGATTTAAAGGGATATCTAGGAAATGTCATAAGGAAGAATCAGACCCAAGGAAGGACCGAGCTACTCTGCTTCTCCATCCCACTGACACCTGGAATCACTAGGAGATTCCAATAGCACATCATCACTCCCCACTTTGCAAATAGAAAGGCTAAGGACAGGAGCATGGGGGAAGGACAGAGAAGGGCTATATAGCTGAATCCATCGGTAGTATAAGGTTTCTGATCAAGCCCCCAGATATCACTTCAAATGAGAAACCCCATGACCTTGGAATTCTGATTCACTCTTAAACTTAGTGCTTAACAGGGCCTCTTAAGTAGGTTGCATCTGTGAATCTTAAAAAAGGGAGTCCACATACAAATTCCTGGTAGCTCCTGAAAACACTGAAAATTAGAGAAATAAGCTCTTCAACATAGTGGCATAGCTTTTCTAGCTATGACTCTCACGCTAGGTCATGCAAACTCATTGGTTTCTGAACCAGTAATCTAAACAATAGCAGTCTTTCTAGATCTAGAAAAGATACACATACATATATAGGGACCTACATAACTTCTAATACTAAGTAGTCTATCTCCAGGCACAAAAAATTAATCGCTGGACAAAAATAGTGAAAAAATAGTGTCTTCTTCATGCTTGGTTCTACCCTAGGTCTCTTAATCATCCAGCTTTTCGATCTTGACCATCTAGACAGTTTTGGACATGGGTTCCCTCTCCTGGTGTGGGGCTCAGGTTAGATCAGTCATCGGTTGACCATGATATTCTGCAATACTCCTAAGACTGTTGTCTTGCCCAGTGGTCATCAGAGAGGTTTCCTCCAGCAGCTGATGGGAGCAGATGCAGAGACCCACAACTAAACATTAGACAGAGCTCTGGAAACTACACAGAAGAGGGGAAGATGCATTATAGGACCCAGAGAGGTTAGGGACACTCGGGATCAAGGCACACACAATCAACTAAGCATGGTTCATATGGGTTCAGAGAGACTGGAGCATACTGGTGCCTGCATGGGAATGTGCTCAGTCCTCTGCAAACATGCTGTGTTGTTTAGCTTGGGGTTTTTGATGAATCCCTAACAATGAGGTTTGGGGTATTTCTGACTCTTTTGCCTGCTCATGGGAAGTTTTTCCTCCTACTGGAGTACCTTGTCCAGCCTTGATATGAGGGTTTCCATCTAGCATTATTGCATCTTGTTATGCTGAATTTGGTTGACATTACTAAGAGGTCTGATCTTTTCTGATGGAAATGGAGAAGCAATGGATCTGGGGGAGAGCAGAGGTAGGACTGGAACTGGTAGCAGGGGAAGAAGGGAGGCTGTGGTTGGGATGTATTGTATAAGAGAACAATACAAAAAACGAAAACAAAATCTTCCTTTGATAGGATCGGAAACAAGGTTCATCTTTGAGAGTTTCTAATTCAAGTTCTGTAACATCAAAAGGAAGTGGAAACGGAGAAGCTGAAAGAAGGCATAACGGGCACATGGGCAGTTAAAGCCAAGCAATTATGTTTGTATCTGAACATGACACCATGAGGTCATTCACTCAAACAATATCTTAAACTCTTCTTGCCTTAGTCTCTGTACCTGTAAGTATGATAATAATGTCTACTAGATGTAGCTTCTTATTTTTAAAGGCAGGCTCTCACTATGCTGACTTGGCTGACCTGGAAATCTCTGGGTAGACCAGGATGACCTTGAACTCACAGAAACCTAGCTGCCTCTGCCACCCAAATTCAGAGATGAAAGCCATGTGCAACCCCACCTGGCTACAGAGCTTTTAATATTAATACCCCCAAACTTTCTCAAGTACAATGGCTATATAACACCTTTAAGGTTTTATAGATTACTACATCCTATGATAAAGTTACGATGATTAATATGGGATGATTTTATCATAAGTCAGATACAAATTAATTATAAACTGGAACATTTTTCAGAGATACTCAAATAAAAAGTATAATTTAGTACATGATAAATTAAGTGGGAAAGGTATTAAAATGAGTCATTGACCTTCTGAAAAAAAGAAACAAAAAACAAAAAAAAGATCTATGCCTTGCTTTATATTAAAATAAATGCTGTAGTAATAGAAACATTTTAACAGGAAATCTCATCCATAATAAAATATCTAGAAAACCTTAAGAACAGAGGTTTTGTTTTAGCTTGAAGAACAAGCTATTAAGAAAATGATTGACAAATATCATTTAGTTAAAAAATAAAATTATTTTCCGTAAACCATTGTAAAAAAAATACTACGCAATTAATAGCCTTAATGTGTTAAAACAAACCTCTCATGAAATACCATGAAAATTATAAATACCCTGAGATAAAATGACAATGGGGTTGGAAATCATTTACAATGGAAAAGACACAAATGGCTACAGATAATGGAGTAACAAAAGTTGTTATAGAAATACTAACATAGCAAGTACCTATACATCTCTTTCCTTTGTTTAGTAAACAAGTTTTATTAATTCTTTGTTTTAAATGGCAATCCCCATGCTTGAAAATGAAATCAGGCTTGGATAGTCTTGAATTGTGTTAGAAGAAAACACAAGGTATATATGAAGAACAAGTTGTAAATGGATGAAATTGTTTTGCAGGGCTAATTATATGGGAAACATCAGATAAAAAATACATAATACATGGTCTATCATGGAATATATATTCTATCATGGAATATATAAAATACTGATGCATGCTATGACATAGGTACAATTTAAATGCATAATTTATATTAATTGAATATAGCCTTTCTCCAAAGGCTACATATTGGATGATTCCATTTATATGAAACATCTGTAATGGGTGGTAATGCCAAACAGTGAGAAAATAGGTTAGTAATCAGCTGGGGCTGAACTTGAGTGAAAGAAAAAGATGAACAATGACCTCACAGTTAATATAAAAATACCCCCAAATTGACCTAGATGATGGCTATAGATCTGTGGCTATGCTTACAAGGATTGATTTCTATATTCAAGAGAATTGAATCTTCTGTAGATATTTCAGTAGCACTATAATTTTTAATGTTTCATTGATACGCTTCTATAATTCTATAAGTACAGCTAAGAAAATGATTAGAGAACTATGTAAAAAAAATGTACGGAGGCTGCTAGTGTCTCAAACCCTTTCTGAACAGCAGGAAGCAACCTGAATAGTTAATAATAGTATGCAGAAATTAAAGGCCAGAAAGTCATGGTGTTTAAGTTATATACAATGAAATGCTAAACAAGATAGTATAGTATGAGAAATCTCAATCATATATATACATACCCACATATATACATATATTTAAATTATTATTTAATATTTTATACTAAGATTTAATAATACATACACACACACACATATATATATATGTATACACACATACAAATATATTTAATAATTGCATACAGAAATGAAAGACTAAAAAGTCATGGTGTTTAAGATTTAAATTGTATAGACAGAATTGCTAACCAAGATAGTGTACTATAAAAAACCTTAGTCATACATACAAATATATAAATACACACATAAATAAATAAAAACAATCCCACTGCTTTCAGATTCCACACCCCTCATCTGTACTATATATGTACATTTATATATGTAAATATATATATATATAGTCAGTCATATATATGATATACACATATATATACATACACACACACACACATATATATATATATATATATATATATACATATACATATACATATACCTATACCTATACCTATACATATACATATACATATACATATATATGGGATTAAAAATCACCCTGCAAATGTGTACTTGTTACAAAAAATGCCTACTTCCATTATATAGTACAGAAGTGAAAATTAAAACTCTTTCTGAGTAGCCCTTCCTTCTGTATGATGTGAATGTTCACAAAATGTAGCACAGCTGCTTTTATCCCCTCACTGTTGAAGATGGGCTGGGCCCTGTCAAACAGTGAACGTTCTTGACATACAGCATCCTGGCCCATCTACTATTCATGCTTTCCCTGGAAAGGTAGACTGCAAATAAGCAATTATGAGCTAGAATTATGAGCCAAGAGACAGAGGGAAAGAAAGCTCCTCCCTGAAATGCAGTAAAACATATCTGAGTGCCTGAAGGAAAGTTTAGAGAAGAGTTTTTCAACCCGAAGTAGAAGATTTCATCATCTTAACTAAGACGTCCTAGACTGATTTTCCAGTTTCTGATTCTTGCTAATTTAAAGCATGTTCCTCTGGGGTAGGGGATGTCTGAATCATCACATGCTTGGACTTGCAAGTGCAAGGATCTGAGTTCTGAGCTACAGAACCCATAAGAAACGCCAGGGATGGTGGCACGGGCTTATGTTCCCAGTGACAATGAGGCAGGGGGAGAGACAGCAAACAAGCTTACTCTATTTGGCAAAGTTCCAGTTCAACTTGAGAGCCTGCCTCAAAGGGGAGGTGTGAGACACACAAGGGACATGATCTGTTATCATTCTCTGACTTCTACATGCAAGCATTCTTGCACCCACACATGTGTTGATGTGCACATATACACCAAACATGCATGCACACAGACATACACACAACACATGTATATATACATGGCACACCACGCACACACAAACCCTACACACACACACTCACTTCAATCCTCCCACTACATACTTTCTTCATCATTACCTTCCTTTTAGCACTGTCTTCTCATTTCTTTTTTCTTCTTTTTTTTTATTGGATATTTTATTTATTTACATTTCAGATGTTAACCCCTTTCCCCATTTCCCCTCCCTAGAGCACCCTAACCCATCCCCCCTCCTCCTTTTTGCTTTTATATCATTTTAATTACATGCATGTATTAAGGTCAGTTCTAGGTTGAGGGTCTAGCAATACAATAGATGCAACTAGTCAAAGAACAAGCAAGGCATTAAACACAATTCCATGAACACTCCCATGATAATGCATATTCCATGATGGCTAAGGTAGGCATTCTTGTAAGAATGACCTAAGACAGGCTGAGTCTTGTTAATTAAATAAAAAAGGGGGAGAGGTGGAAAACCTTTGGCACTGCTTGGCAAGAATCTGACATGGGCCAAGGACAAGGAAATGGGCTGCTTGGCAGGAATATCTTCTCATTTCTTGATTTTGAATCTCTAAACATCCTTCCTTTACTATGTCTCTCAATTCAGAAAGATACTCTTCTGACTGACATTTCTTCTATCTGTATTTATTGACAGGGTGAAGCACGGCTGGATTTCTACCCTTTGATCTTGTCATACTTGTGCATCAGATAATAATTATATTATTCTACACAAAGGAAATTAACTGACTTGCATAGATGATACACAACGTTAAATATTTCAGTTGTGGTTGAAGAATATAAAACTCTTATCATCTGTAAATAGCTAATTGTTTGATACTACTCTCTCTGTTATAGGATGAACCCTAAAAGAAAATTATCCAGCAAATTATTCAGCATTTCAAATTTTTACCTCTCAATGATTATGGGCTCACTGATTACTTTCATTATATATACATTTGGCAAAATTTCTGGCGTGATCAGATACATTCATGCTCACAAACAAAAAACACCAATAAAAAATGATCCCACTACTTTTAGAGTCCCCAACCCTTGTCTGTACTATATACTGAGTCATGATTATGGGCAGAAGCATTTTCTGTCTCATTTTATTGTGTCTAGGTTCACTCTTAACACATGTACGAAAGAAAGATGCTAAAATTACATAGCCTTCAAAACTCAGTGAATTGTGAGTTTAAGCAGTCCTCCAATTTTATTTTCGTTGCGGGACTACAGGTAAACTGTTCATCTGTTTGACTTATTGTCATGTTGCTACACTTTGGTTTGAATACAGGCCATTCTGTCCCCCAAGCTCATATCTCTGAACACTTGGTCTCTAGTTGGTGGTACTGTCCACAAAGGATTTGAGAGCTTTGGGGCATAGAACCTAAAGGTACCATTTAAGAGTTATAGCTCAAGTCTTTCTTGTTGCCTGATTCCCAGAGACCATTGGGCCTCACCCACCTTCCTGATAGCTAAAATACATCTATTTGTAAGCATTTTGTCCCAATAAAGAAGGTAATACACCCTGGTACCCAGAATGGCATATATTATCTCTTGATGAATATTTGCTGAATGAGAGGATGAATTAATTAAGTTACTTATGAGTTTCATTTCAGCTCATGTCACCTGAGGGCATTCTCAGGAGTTAAGAGGACCAAGAAAACATGGGCATATGTGATAAATACCAGACTGTTACTGAAACAAGGTACTTATTCACTGTCTTTTTCACATATGCTCTATCTGTGTGTAAACTCTCATGCGTGACATCATCAATAAAACAATTCACTGAATTTTATATTTCTATAACTTTACCTGTCATTCAGCTTCCCTTTTTATTCCTACAGTAGAATGTCAACAAGACTCAAGATGACTAGGAACAAAGTTAGGGGCAGAGAAGAGGAGCACAAAGTGAGAAAGCCAGGATGCCTGGCTTGGTTATAAATCACACAATCATCAACAAGTCTTCCAGCAACAGCAGTATCTGCCCTAAGTGGCATATCTTAGGCTGGGCCATAGGACACAACAGCCTCCCCTTCCTTACCCCATGCCCTATTTGGTTTTCTTCTCATTTTCTTTGCATGCTACTATGTTAGAAAAGTCATTGTAGCATACAAAAATCAATAAAAATTCAATTCCGAATAATAGTTCTCTGCAGCTCAGCAACACCAGGGAGTTATCGGCTCATTCAATGTTCTGGCAGTTAATGCAATGAAATAAAAATAATTTACTCATTCAAACCAAATCAGCCAGTGAAAAATCATAGACATTTTTTAATAGTCATCGTCAAGGCCATTTGTTAAGATTCAGGAGGATGACACAATGTCCCATTAGTTGTCCGACTGCACTGGTATCAAATCGAGTTTGAATCTTTCCTACTGTGTTTCTTCAGAAGGAACAACAAACCACATTTGTCATACATAAAAGGAATTTGTAACTCTGCCAAATGCAGGTCATTTGTTGTAATAAAAGGGCTGATTCAAACGCATAGCAGATGCCCAGAGAAAATGGAAGTCAGGGCCCAGTGCCTCTATTTGGTTCTGTCTCAGTCCTTGGGTCCTAAACAGTAATGGCCTGCGAAGTCAGTTACTGACTCCAGTTCCCCTGGGAAGCATATGAAAAGCATCCTGCCAGGTGATGGCATACTGTCTGAGCGTCTATGGCCAGATTTGCTAAACTCCTTCTGCTTGGCTTCAGATTCGGATGACTTATATTGATACCAGCTATTCACACCACCCAGCTCATCTTTCTTGAGTCTTTCAGGTCTGAGTGTTACTGGGAACAGTCGATGAACAACAACTGGTCATAAGACAGACTTCCTCATGGATATTCTTATATGCCAGCAACATAGGTGAGCTATTTTCCCTGCTCTGACCTAAAATCCCTGAGTATTACAGCTCTAACTAACACCTGCTCGTAAACACTGTAGCAACAGTAGATGGCCACTTCTGCCACAGCGGAACCAACATGGTACTCTCCATGTGACTTCCTCCCTCAGAGCACAATATACAGTCTGTGCCTACTGACCCCCTGTGATGTTTGGCTGATGTGTAGAGTCTTGGCACATAGAGGCTCCCGAGGCTCACAGCATGATCATAAATTAACTTCGGGGCCATGAGATACTTTGTACACTGTAATCCTTCTGGGAGAGGGCTGCCATTCATAAAACATTTTATAACTGGCATTCTCTGGTATTTCCCTCCCTACTAGTGCCACAAAGTATTAGGTAAGCAACAGCAGTATAGGAGAACATGGTCTGGCTTTGCCAACGGTGGGGACATTGGTGGTGGCTAGAGACAGCGGCGGGGCTGAGAAAGCACTCTGACAACTTGCTTTCTACTGAGCTGCTCCCAGCAAAGCACGCTGCATTGTGTTTGACTTCTCTTGTTTACAAGGACAAAACCAAAAATGCAATTAGGAGTCAATACCTGAGAATTGGCTGACAATTAGGAAGCAAAAATCTTAATTATGAACCTGAGACTGGAGGAAATCAAAGGTGTCTTAAGCAGTGGCTTCAATGAATGAATCAGTCTTGAGAGAACCATGTTTCAAGAAAGTTATAAAATGAACATACAAGGCGATCAAGAGATCCAGAGTAACTCCATCCATGAGATTTCAACTGAGTCTGTTCAGCACACACTTCGCATTTATTACTCTGCCTAACCCCAGCCAGTTTCCTCTCAGTATTCTGACAGGGTGAGCTCAATTTATTCTTGCCCATAGGTTCCTGCTTTTCTTTTCCCTTTTTGTTTCCTGTATTTAGTTCCAATTATTTCTTCTTGGCATCAGGTCATACACAGACAAGCCATAAAGGTTCAGGGTCCTTTCTTCTTCATGAATGAGACTCCACGATGGTCAATGCCCAGAGCTGCTTGCTAGATACATATTCATGATCCAGTGGGTAAATGTGGTATACATGTGGTATAGCATGACCAATATGAAACTACTTAGAACAATTTTCCCTGGGAAGTAGCTACAGGTAGAAGCATTACATAAAGAAAGTACACAGGTTCAGGATTTCTTGTGTTTGCTTTGTCTCCAAGTGACAAGAGTGATTTCTGAGTCTTGAGTATATTGATTGTTTGGATCACTATATAGAAGATAAGTGAAGTTTTACTGAATTATAATGAAGTGTTTCAATGATATTTTACATAAAAATATTATATGAAATTCTTAAAAATTATTAGGTAAAATATGCCATGTTTTTAAGATATTAAATAAAATAGGCATATAGTGATAGGATATATTATAACCTTATTTTTTCATGAACCATGGCATGTTATAGGGAGAAAATACCTATAAATCCCATGTTCTGCATGTTAGTATGATTACTCTTTTTGGAGTGCTAATGGGGAAATGAGTTCTAGGTGAATACAGATAACCTCCAAAACAAAGTACTTTTTGAAGAAAGAAGGCAAAAACCAGATACAGCAGCAAAATTGTCAGCTTTTCTGTACTGTTCAATTCCCAAGCAGTCCACACGGAGTTCATCTTCCTCCTGTTAGAATTCCCAATGTGAAAGTGCTTTATTCACACCTATAAGTACTAGCTTGCAGCTTGGCATCTTGATGAACATTCCAATACGCAATGAACTCCATGGCTGATGGAACCAAGTTTTAAGACTGACATAGACATGAAGAATCATCCCTGGCTTCCCTGTGTGACCTCCACAGCCCTGCACAGGAAATTAGAGGGTTATGATCTTGCAATGCATTTCAGAAGAAATGACCTAAAAATAACCTCAAGCGTTCAGTGCTCTCCACCTCATTATGATTCAGTATCATGACTGCAGAGGGAGGGAAGAGAAGAAAGAAAGAAAGAGGCAAAAAGAAAAGCCAACCCTGCAACAAGAAGAAACAGAGCTTAACTGCAGTGTTAGATCTTTGAGTCTCCCCTCAGCCCATCTCCCTGAAGACAAGGAGGTCAACTAGGACAACATGTGGCCAGTGTCATGAGTACAAAATCAATAGAATAGCCACCAAATACCTAGTACCTCCTGGCCCCAAAAGTACATCTCTGTGGAAAGTAAACAAACAAATAAAAAATCAAAGAGATTTGCTTTCCTTAACTCTGTTCTACAGCACCATGGAGGACCCAAATAATTATTTAGACCAAAACTTGTTATAACCAAATCTATAGTTGATGCTAAATATTATAAAGAGACATAGTAATTATTACATATGAAATAAAAACTACAAAGAACCCAACCTAACTTGTTCTTGGGGAAACTTTCCAGAAATACAAATTCAAATAGGGCTTTAAACCAGGATTGACTGTGGAAATTTGAGGAAGGAAAAAAATCTGCCATGGCAGTAACAGACTGAGAGGACGAACTTCATACAAAAGTAGGGTTAATTCTCAAGGAGTTAGTAGTAGGTCTGGAGAGTCACTTGGGAGACTTAAGCTGTGAGAAGACCATAATCTACTCCTTTATTGATTTCATTTGCCAAATTAAATGAAAGAAGTCCACTAATTCATTGAGAATTGTATAGATGTATTTGGATCACATGCATTATTACTCTTTCACTAACTCCTCGCAGATTCATCACTCCACCTCTTTTTGTCAACTTTATATTTGTTTATATTTTTAATAAGGTACTGAGTCCAATTTGTGCTACCCATGTACTCATAAATGGGGACAATCCACTGGAGCATGGTGGACTACCCAGGGACCATGCTTTTAAAGAAAACTGATTCCCCTTTTCCCTAAAGTCATCAATTATCCACAGCATCTAAGTTGGGATGGAGACTAAGGAGCTATTCCTGGAGTCAGTAGGAAGAAGGAAGGGCAAAAAGATTGCAAAACCATCAAGTATTCCCGTCCTTCCACCAAAGACTATGATTTCAATGGTCTTAAGTAGAGCTGAGTGACCTTAATTTCTGTGTTTTTCATGGGAATATCATCTGTAGTGGGTTAAGGATGCTTGGCTGAGGCCAGAACTCAAGTCTAGATGTTCTTATTTGACTTCTTCATTTTTCTTCTGTTCCTATTCCACCTCAGCAAATATTCACAAAGAAAATCTCCTAAGTCTCCATGTTAACATTATATCAACCTCCAGCCCCCAAATGGTTACTACCAGCCTCGCTCTAGCTTTTCTTTATATAGTTCAGCTTTTGGAAAGAGTCTTCTCTCTCTCTCTCTCTCCCCTCCATATTTTCCATCTTCCTGCTAATTGCTTGGTCTACATAGTCTCTTATCATCTCTTTCATTACTGGTCCTGGATCAATGACTACTCTCATATCAAAACCAACAGATACATCTAAATTCTTCCCATAATCTGTAGATAATATTGACCATTTACTCCTCATAAACATCTTCCCTTATTTTCTCTACTGTGTTTGTCTTTGCCTTCCTTGTGGACTTCTCTGGTTCTCCTCTCTCCTCTTATGGAATTCTATTCATAGCTTACCAGTCTTTCTATTTCTACCGGCAATTTGAGAGCTGGAGAAAGGAAACACGCAAAAGTATTCCTGATGAAATAGGTCCCTCCTATATTTCCAATAGCTAATAATCCTAATCACTAATTTTTCAAGGACTGCAACTTAAAGCTTTGACATTGATCTTAAATCCTGGGTTTCAGGCTCAAAAGTACAATTGCCTAATTAAAAACAGTCCATTGATGATCACACAAGTTATGCATATCTTCATACACCATACTGAAACACTGAACTTGATATTTTGTTCCTGAAACTCTTCTGTTATATTCATAATTATATTTAATAAAATAACTAGCAACTTAGTTACTTAAGCCAGCAATAGAGACAGTGTCATACCTAACATACATGAAATCCTCTATATTAGCTTCTAGTTTCATATTTCAATAGCCATATGCTCGCTTGTGTTAATATCCCTTTTCATGAGCCTTAACTTTGTCTCATTCTCTTTAACTTGCATCATCTGTACAAATGTTTAGCCCCTGCTCCAGTCAGCACTGTTGTTATCTTGGAAGCCTTATCCACAGGGAATTGGAAGGTAGGAGGTTTCACGACATTACACCACCTCTGACATTACACCACCTCTGCTACCTTAATAGTGAAATCATGTCCTAGATGAATCTGAAGTCTGAGCTGAATATTCAAATACCCTCATCACCTGACCTACCTACTTCTCTCAAGTTGAAGTGTTTCCTGTTATCTTGTGTTTTATTTCGTATAAACATGCAATAAACATCATAATCTGAATAGCTATGAATACCTGGTGATCCAAACAGTTTTGGGGTTGGGGCCACAGCAGATTGGGAAGCCATCAGTTAAAGATCTTCAACAACTTATAAGGGTAATACAAACATTACAGAATTCAAACATTGAAAAGATTTGAAACCCTTCTGCCCAAGACTTTAGATAAGAGACAGTCACCCTATATCCTATCTTTTTCTTTCTACCTAGGCTCTGTTCTGTGATCACAATCCTGGAGTACAAATTCCATTCCAGATAAATCCCCAGTCTTGTTCAGGAATTACCTTTCTTTGTAACTCAAGAAGTGTATCTTGTACCCCTGAGACCAGCAGGGTCCTAGTGGGCTTCTTGTGAACACTGAATGTGTCATCCATGCTCCTACTCCTCTGTAAAATCTTACTTACAAGCATCTCAATTGTTATACTGTGAACTCTTCAAAGGAAAGGACAGTAGGTTGTTCTTGGGCTGCCTAAAACATGCAGGTTACTGAACTATTCACAGATAATTGACTCTTAAGTCAGCATCCCTCTCCTACATAGGAAATTTCTGGGGTGTAATATTGGCTTTCCATACTTAGGCAGAAATAACACTAACATAAAAAGAGTTACTAGGCACAAAATGTATGCAAAGACTAAGAGACAGAATTTTCTTTTGCTTGTAATTGTTTGTTTATTTTGTTTTCCAACTGTTGGTTTGTAGGAAGGTTTACTAAGTAGGAAGATTGAGTATTGACTGAAGTAAAATCCATATTCTCTTTGCCAATAAAGCTTTACTGAGGTTTGAATAAAAATGGCCATCTTTGGGAAATTCAAGGTGAATTTCACTGAAGGAATAGCAGACTGAATTAACCTGTGATTTTTATTGAAAGGCAGTGGCTATGTTTCTGCAAATTCTTCCTGGTAAAATAATGGCTGGCAATAAATAGCATGAAAGAATTTCTCTGGGGAAATTTCATTTCTCCCTCACACATTTCTTTTCAATAGATCCCATCTTTAAGCTTGTCACTTATAAAAATGCAAGTATTAAGCAAAAGTAAGCCAATTTCTATCAGTATTGTACAAAGCATCACTCTTTGTTCAAAGAACCATGGTTTCTATAGATTTAAGTTTCTCATAATCTATGCTGAAGAACATCAACTGGCAAGGGATGCAGGGCCATCTGGGTGGAGGCTAAGAAGATGTGGGATGCAAAGTATTTTGATGTTTATAGTTGTATCCTTAAAACTCGTTCAAGTTCATCATTCTGTCCCAAACATCTCATGACTATTTCTCCTGGCTTAAGAGGAGTATCATACTGTATCCATGACCTTCACACTTGGAAAGTAAAGTAAGGTTGTTTGAAAATGTTAAAAAACAGTTGTATTTGTATAGAACATAAACATTGCCATTATTATTACCCAAAGTTTAAATGATAGAGCAGATTACAATAATTCATTGAGGTTAATATAGGAAAGGTTGAACAACTGCAACAACAATTATAAGAATCCCCAAGCCAAAATACTCCTAAATCTGATGATAAAAAAATTATGAATTTGGAACATTTCTGAATTTTGATGTTTGAGTTGGAGATGATCAATGAGTGAAGTAGTTGTGGTTACCCCAAAAATTAATAGACTCTTAAACATGCACATAAGCACATACATACATGTATGCGTGTGTGTTTGTTTGTTTGTGTGTATGTGTGTATATACCTGTATGTATGCAGAAACCAGAGGTTCATATCATGTATCTTCTTTGATTGATCTCAACCTTATTTTTTTTTTTTTGGTTTTTCAAGACAGGGTTTCTCTGTGTAGCCCTGGCTGTTCAACTTTAATTTTTGAGTCAAGGTCTCTCAATGAACTTAGAGCTCACCAATTAACTGTATAGGCTAGCCAGCAAACTTCAAGTATACATTTTTGCCTTTGCCTCTTCAACGCAAATTCACTTAAAATTGTAATAAAAAGAATAAAAGATTCATTTAGAATGCTTTATTAGTATAATCAAATGCCAAGTACTAGACAAGTATGTGTGCGGAATCAAGGACTTAGGTATACACTCAAGATCCAGCTTTTTACATGGATGCTTGGGTATCTGCATAACTGATATCAGGATATTTGGGTCATGCACTTATGTAACACATGCTATACCCATGAGCATCTTCCCCAGTTACTTGCTTGAGCTATACATACTTAATCAATATGAATCCTTACTTAATGAGTTATATTTTTGACTATAACTTATTTCTATGCTCAAATTGTCCAAGCAAGAATAGCCTCCTTTTATGTGGATGTATTTACATTGTACAATGAAAATATTATATTGAGGTACATTAAACAAAATAAGTGACCATCATACTTCTAAATTCTGTACCACAGAGGACAAAAGAAGACTGAAAAGTCACTTGAGTTATAAGAAGCAAAGGTTTCATACCTCACTGTAACATAGAAACTAGATTTGTTTCAAAGAAAATTTCTGCATGTTGGCAAAGAATGAATAGTTATTTAAGTTGCACAATAATTTACTATCAAGGTCTTTTCATAATTTCACTATAGTCATGTCTTAAAATGTAGTTGGTAAGGACAATGAATGGAGACAATATAAAAGAATTCCACAAATCTCTACCAAATATATAGAGTAATATATATATATATGTAATAAAAATTATAATAGAGCTAAATATTTCCTATTGCCGGTGAACTCACAGCTCTATGTATCTGCATGGATTTCTGGCAACTATTATAAACAAGCCTGCTATAAGATCAGTTGTGCAAACAATCAGAGCATATAGTTGCCTTGTACCACTATATGTTTCATTCTTTTTGTTATAATTTTCAAGTGAATTCCTACTTACTAAAAGTACTTACTTACTTACTTACATACTATATGGAAATATGCCACCTGAATAAGCAAGTACAAAACTACCTAGTGATGTGCTTCTCAGAACACATCACATGGTTCAGCGGGGCAAGACCATAGAGATATAAGCACAGAGAGAGTGGCAACAGTAAGCCGTCTCAGTGTTAACCTGAAGATTCTCAGTAAATGGCTGAAGGAAATTATACTATGCTGCAACCCCAGTTAAGGTTTATCATTATGTCAAAAATTAGTTTGAGATGCGTCTTAATGTTGGCTTTGCTCTCTATTTAGCTTGATGACCTAGAACCACTGCTCACATACAGAGGGCTGGGATTATAGGATATTTGTGGAGTGCAGAGTTTCGAATGTAGGATCTCCTGAATGCTAGGCAAGCACTCTACCAATGAACTGACTCTATCCATTCTTGATATCATTTCTTAATTTATAAACAACTTTACTGTCTGCCATCTTACCTAGATATCTAACACAACTATATATTCTCAAATGTCACTGTCAGATGTGTGCACTTTTCCTCTCCATGTATAGTGCATGAGGAGCTGCTAAAACAGGAACAGTGCTCCACCATTGGTCATGTCTGGTTCCAAGCTCTGCTCTCAATTGTCACCTTAATACCTAGACCCACTGATACTGCTGCTGGCTTTATAGTAACAAAACAAACCTCTCCAAATCTTATATGATATAATTTGAAGGTATCCATAGCTTCCAAGGCCAATTATTTCCTGTTGTTTTTTTTTTAAACAAACAACTGCTACCTATATAGCCTGAGTTTTCAGAGTTGGCTTCACAGGTATTATGTTCCATGTAATTGCACAGGGCTCAATGTATGCTTCCAAAAACTTATTTTTGTGGTCCAAACTCCTGACTTTTAAACACCGAACTTTCTTCATTGGACACTGGGGCTCAGAAAACATGCTCCCAGCTCAGCTCTGTTTCTGTAAGCCTCCGTGGCACATCTGCACAAACCCAACAGTCATTAGCACAGGGCTTGGTAAGAAAACAGCATATGCACAGTTTCAGGTGGATACAACTGCACCCCACGGTGTGCAGCCTAGCTCTTGGACTGCAGGTGTATTTTAGCAAACATTCATCCCTTGATCAGATGATTTTATGCAGCTTACAACATTATTCAGAAACTAAGTCTCTCATATCCTTCAATAGTATCCTATAGATCTATGTATGGTTTTGGGAATGATTGACCTTTGAAAGAAAGTTATATCTTTGTCTTAACTTTAGGGGACATCCTGCTGTGAAAAGAGAAATTAAGATTTCAAACTTCTGCGCAATGTATACAAGGTATTGAAGATTATTTTCCACAATGTTGGTATATTTAGACAAAGAGTATTGGACTAGAGCAAGCAGTGCAAACAGCTGAGGTCACATAGGGTAACATGGCTGTAATGTTTTATCTCTTCAATTCCCTTTCGGTCTCTACTTACTGCAGTGCTGAGCATAAGTAGTCAGCTCCAGACAAGGGAAGCCAAAAATGATTTTTTATATGTTCTTATTAGCTCTAAATTCACAAGAAAGCTAGACAGATGGATATCATCCTGCTAAACAATGAACAGATGCCCTTTTATGAAGAGGAGTCAAGTTTTGCATGAACGGCATTGTTGTTCAAGATGGTACCCACTACAAAGGTGATATATAAGATCTGCTTGAGACTTGGAAGTCAAAAACGTGAAGGTAATAATGGTGGAACTTTGAAGCAGTTCATAATCTAAAATGATAAATGAACTCACAAATAACTTCAAAATAATTATGATTATAGATATCATGATAATAGTCCTAAAAAATTCCATGGTAAGACAGAGATGGAAACGTCAATTCATGAAATGCGGGAGCTGTGGATACTGGAGTAGGCTCTTTGAGGTTCAAATTCGTCTAATAGGCTAGTGAGGTCAGTGGGGCTAACAGATTTGTTAAGCTGCAGTCTATGTACCAGGCACCAAGTAGGATCCTCCTCCTATATGAGTATAACACAAGAATAAAGAGTCAGAGAAAAGGAGATGGAGCTATGCATGCACTCCAGGGAGAACAATGAATACAGACAAGGCATAGACAGTGAATGCAGCCCACACCTCTGAGCCTCAGCATCTATTCCCAAGCATCTAAGACAGTGGTCCTCAACCTTCCTAATGCATTACCTTATGATGTCATGACTTCCAACCATAAAATTACTTTCCTCCTTTATAAATGTAATTTTGATAGTGTTATGAATCATACTGTAAACATCTGTGTTTACTAATGGTCTTAGGTGACCTATCTGAAAAGGTCATTTGAGCCCCACAAAGGAGACATGAACCACAGATTGAGAATGTAAGTTGTGCTCACTCACTCACTCACTCACTCACTCACTCACTCAGTCACTCACTCAGGTGGAGCTCAGCATACCTGTAAGAATGCCATGGGAAAAGACAGGCAAAGAAAGTTACACCTGAAAAATGTTAAGGTATACGAACATTTATTTATCACCATATTTAATTGTGCAAGCAGGAGGCAGAGGCACTGGCAGATTCCAACATATGAAATTACTTATTGAAGCCAGGAAGCCGAGATGCACAATAGAGACAACTGGATGTCCTTTTTTTTCTTTTTCTTTTTCTTTTCTGATTTTCAGAAAGAAACCACCTCCAAAAGCTAAAGAAAATAATCCAGTTTCACTATAGCACCCTGTGGCTGTAAATTAGATTTTTCTAATTTCTTCACTCATTCTTGCCACAATTGCATAGACATTTTAGAAGCATCTCAAATAAGCATCATATTTACATTTCATTCAGCACATCTTAAATTATGTTCTCTCTTTTTTTTTTTTAAATCAACAAAATAGTGATTCCCTACTGAATATTCTTTCAAGTCACCAACTTGCTAGAACAGGCTCAATTATAAGATAGGGATACTTCCTGTAGTTCTCAGTCCAAAATTAGGTAGAGTAGCCAAGTGTCAAGAAGGGTTTCCTTGACGGACGGTTTAATACTATAGGCACAACACCTCATAAGCAGATAAAGGAGTGAAAGAAAAACAGAGAATAAAAGAGAGCGCTAAGCTGGCAAATGTTCACCCACGAAAATAAACAACTAGGAATAATTGAGTATTCCTGGTTTTGACAATGGTCCAGCAGCAGATGCCACAGCATGCTGTCTCTTCCAGCCCAAGTGAACCAGACGGATGAGGGAGGGCCTGTGGGAGTTGTTCCCTAGAGACGAGCTTCTGCCAGCTTGGTGGGGGTCAGTGTAGGCTGCCTTTATTTATCTATTTTTACCTTTCTAAACTCACTTTGGTAACTAGGTCTCTGCTATTTCCAGGCCCCTAGTAGTTGGTGGCCAGCCAGTTTCTCCCTGTTTATACCATAGTGTGATTATGGGAAATCTTCCTGAAGATGGGTGACAAGGCACCTTGGCTCCCAATATGAAGCACGTGCACACACAAGAACTTGACCCCGAGGAGGTTCTCAACTGACTTAGAGAGGAAAAAAAGAGGAAAGCAACCGCCACTTTCCTCCAGAAAACACTAAAATACACATAAAGGTTTCTATTTTGATTCTCAAGTTTCTATTTAACAGAGGGCAACTCACAGGGCTTAGTAGTAAGAACACGCGAGGGAATACAATGGGCAGACAGATGGGGCTCAGTTCCGCTTTGGTAATGGCTAGATGACCTTCCCTGTTAGTCACATTCTCTACCTTTTGGCAACAAGCTGAACAAAGCATGCATATGAAATTCTAAACGGGGTAAATAAAAACGCTTCAAATAAAACCACATAAATTCTCAGGACTGGAGGTACAGGGCAAACACCAACTAGCAATCCTCACATTCAGGAAGCTCAATAGAAATTCTCGATTAGAGATGCAATACTAGGCTTCCTGAACTATTTGAACTGAATCTTCAGCACGATATGAGGGCCATGTTGGTTGCTGATTGGCATGAGGGTGCACGTTGAAGTTTTGGGAATATTGTTCTTGGGCAAGATATCCCAATGATATCTGCTCACAGACTCGCAGAATCCTTAACGATATTATACAATAATATAATAAATAAATAAATAAATAAATAAATAAAATAAGCACAAATAATTTATAATATTTATTGTATTTCCATAGTCTAGTCCAGAATATCATAGAAGACTGTGCTTGATATCTGTAACTTTAAACCTCCAATAGGGTCCACTTTGAGGAACAGATGAATCATAAAAATTAGGAGGAGAATATTCTCAGTGTGGCTTCCTTTTAAAAATCAAACAGTCTCTAAGTAGCAGCATCCAGAGAGCCTCCTGGTGTTTTCGTAGAGATTAGTAACCATGATCATATCAAGATGCTCCTGTCAATATGTCCCCCAGCTCAACGTCCCAGTTGCCTTGGTGTTTTTGCCCAGTGCAATTTAAAAAAATTTAAATCCTTAATGGCTCATTGGCCCAATGCAGGAAGCATAAGGAGCTCAGATGCTGAAACAGAACAGTTTACTGAGTACTATAAAGATGACAGTAAATTGTAAAGTCCCTTCGGATGATGGTCCTCATGTTCATAAACTGCATTTATCTACCAATAATGATTTAACACATTAAGATGCCTCTATTACTTAAAAAAGCAATCTTAAAAAGAAGAATTATTGTAACAATTATATCTAATTTGCCTATTCATTTATTGAGAATGAAGACCATCCTCATGTGCAATGTGCTATTTGTTAGGAAATACTTACACAAAAAAGTCTCTTCCCTCTCAGTCTAATAAAAACACAAAATTATTTTTAAAGTGTCTTTCCTGCAAGCAACTAAAACATCTAAGATCCTGAAGGCACCCCTACATACACTTGTGATGTGATTATACTAGTTAAATTTCAATTTACATTTTAATACACATTGGTCCCCAAGTCAAATGCAATATTTAATGACAAATCATGTCTTGGCTTGCATAAATAATTTTAAATAAATTACAGAGCCTCTAACTTGCTACATGGGAAGAAATTAAAAATATGTTGGAAACACTATTAGTGAATCCATTAAGTGAATTGTATAATACAGGCTATAATGATATTCTAACATTTTTGCTTGAAAAAAATATTTTTATATACAAATGAGCTTATCATATGGAAAGGACCAATTACTTTAAGTCTTTAGAGAGAATCACAGGATTATTATCAGAAAAGGATCTCAGACATCTAGGAAGGTGAAATGATTAAAAGGAAAAGGACATAATGAAAAATTCCTTTTCTGTTATTAATATTCCCTATTCTCTGATTTTATCATACATAGAGGAGCAGCATAGTAAAGGTTAACCTAGAACATTCATTCAATTAGCATCAGTGAAGATCAGCCTATGAAACAGTACTGAAGATGATCAGGTATGCCACAGGGCATCAGATCATGGCTATAGAGTATTCACTTGTCTTCTTAGTTTAAATAATTAGCATTCAGGAAGATCAGCAATGCTCAGAACAGCTCAGAACAGCTCCGTGAAACAGGTACGGAAGTATTAATAGGTATGGAGATATTAAGGTTAAGGAAAATGAGCTATGCTGTCCATCTGTACAAAACTAAGATGAAGCAGAAGAGCTATGGAAATGGAGCAGGGATGTGGGATCTTGGCTCTTCTCCCCTGTCCCACTACACATGCAAAAGAGCAGACTGCAGTAGTGGAGGGGTGTGTCAGAAAGGCAAGGCTGATACGTGTAACAGGTTGGAATTTGGAAGGACAGAGTGTGATGTGTACAGTCAAGGTGATGAGAAATGAGAACAGGTGGGTTTGAGGCAATCTTTGATGGACTTTGTAAACAAAATCATGAGGTTCTCACAGGCACACGGCAATCAGGAATCAAGTGAGCCAGAATGGAGGCAGATGACAACAGGGATGGACACAGACCAGGGAAACTTCATTGATGATAGCTCAACGGGTAGGTGCCATCGACCTTGGAGAAGGAAGGCTGATGAGTGAAAACAAAAATGAAGTGAGAAAAACAGAAATTGAGTAAGGCGGTCTCGAACACTCTCATGCTGTTTCCTCCACCCTGCTTGAATTGAGCACTACAGATATATACTCCACCTCAACTAGGGTTCTGGGTGGCCCTGGTGAGTCTATACTGGAAACACAGAATTGGACTTGTTATGGGACAAATGAATGCAAACATTCTCTCTCTCTTTCTTTCTCTCTCTCTCTCTCTCTCTCTCTCTCTCTCTCTCTCTCTCTCTCTCTTTCTCGGTTGCCCTGCTAGTTTAATGTCATAAAATATTGGCTGGCTAATTTTAATTAACTAAATAACTAATGGACAAATATTTCCCAAGGCTCTCACACTGAGTACGGCTTATGAGGTGACCTCTTTTTCCTGGTCTAAGAGGACCCACATGGTGTGCAGGAGAGGCCTCCCAAGTCACCAGTATTATGAAGGTGAAATGCATATTTTAAGAGGGAGATTTCATTTCAGAGGAAACATAAATGTCTTTGCAAATAGCGATTCACTCCTATTCTTAATCCCTGAGCCATCAACATCTGCTATGGAGAACTCCTTCAGTCCTCAGACAAATCCCTCTTGTCCCATATTTTTTATGACATTCTCAAAAGGCAGGATTTGAATAAAACAACAAAAACCATCTCTCCTGCCCCTCCCAGCTTCCTTCTATAGAGTTTTTTTTTTCTCTTATAACAGTCCTAGGCACAAAAAGGAGGAGTTTGAGAACTACGGAGGTGGGCTAATGGGAATGGGTAGGATAGGAGAAGTTTATATATTATACATCATATTCAGATTATAAAGACAGATGTTGACACAGGATAGAAAAATCCCAAACTCCTCAGAAATGCAATTTTTCTTTCTCAATTTTTTTTCATCATTTTTCAACTATGCATTTTTTTAAAAGTTATACTTGGGTCAAACAAATACAGTTTTGAAACCCATTTCTGTGTTTTAAGGTTAGCAGAGAAAGGACTTAACAGCAGGCTATAAAAACCCTTTAATGCTTTTTTTTTTAAATAAAATTAAAGTTTCTCTATTAAAAGTTACTACAGTACATTCACTTATGAGTTTTTTTAATATATATAATTTTTTTCCAAATTGTAATTTATACTCATTCACACAGGGGTTATAAACACAAAAAGGCAGGACGTTTTTAATGCCTTATTTTTGCAGATTGGCTGGAAAGTAGAATAAACAGTGGTAACTTGGCTCTGCCCAAGTATGCCCCGCCTGAGCATCATCATTGATGGGAAGAAGCAGAGTACATTTATGTGGGCTTCTTTTTCTCTGGAACATATTTTCCCGGCAGTATGAAGACATTTGAGTTCTGAAAATTCAGGCAGAATCTCTTAGGCAAACTGAGTTGTAGATTGTCCTCTGGAGAAAATGATCAAGTGTTATAAAAGGAGATTTTTAAGAACTAAATTTACTGGAGGCAGAAAAGTCCATCTTACTTCCCTTTCATCTACATTCTGCAGAAGACCAGGACATCTCCAATGACCTCTTCAACTGTATTTAACTCATGTCCATATTCCTAAGACCCAAGGTTATCCACAAAGGTACTTACAGGCTATGCGCACAGAAGCTTTCCTGCTCTTGGAAGTTCCCAGGTGGCTCCACGCTACACACTGGCACCAGTAGTCCTCTGGCCCATGGAAGTCCTCGACCTGCTGCCTGGTGACATTGATAAACACTTCCCGGACCTTTAAGCCTGATGGGCAGACAGAGAACATTAGGTGAGGCCACTGTATTTCTCAATCACAAAGGTAAGGCTCGCCAAACCTTTTCTTTTTTAATTAAACAATTCTGTTTTTAATCAAGGCAAGGTTTTAATTACCGAGACAGTAATATATTACTGCTAATTAAATTCCACTAGCTGAGTAGGCTGTAGAGTGCACACACAAAGTATTATGACTAACGCAGTGCTGTACAATAGAATAGCATCCCTATTACACTGACCTGGTGCTCTCAGGGCTCCTAGTCTGTGTACAAAATGTACTATGAGGAATATGTGCCTAAGGTAATGTCTAGAACATAATAATCTCAACATAATAAGCTCAGGGACAGAGTTTCAAGTTGTTCTTGTGGCCACAAGGTTTTGTAGGCAAGGAAGGGTTACTATAATGGTGTGGCTTGAAAGAAAAATGTGAGTGTGTGTGTGTGTGTGTGTGTGTGAGAGAGAGAGAGAGAGAGAGAGAGAGAGAGAGAGAGAGAGAGAGAGAGAATAAACAGCAAAAAAATTCAAGAAATGGCCCACACGGTGGCAACAAATGTTGAGAATAAAGCCTACGGGATGCAAAGCAAATGGACAGGACAGACAGGAAGCAGACACATTGATCTATTAAGTCTAACAGCCCTGGCAGGGGACCAAGGAAAACACTCCCTGACACTCCGTGAAAGTTAGAGAACCTCCCCATACATAGAAGGACCCCAGATTAGTGGTGTGAGTTGATGAGGCAAAGGTTGTAGAAGCAGCAGAAAAGAAACATCTGAGCTGGGATAAAGCTGAAGACCTTTAACTTTTCTGTGAGCTCTTTATGAATTTGCATTTTCCTTCTAATCATTAGGAATCTGCTTGGTACTTCTAACAGTGGAGCCTAAGCTCCTTCGGTCTTCTGACCAAGGACCACTGGGGTCCTTCTATGTATAGAGAGGCTCGCTAACTTTCATGGAGTGCCAGGGATGAACAGGGATATTCCTCCTACCTACTGTAGTTAGTTAATGACAAACAAGGTCCCAGTCTCTAGTTCTCAAGTCTTTCTGTCCCACAGACACTAGCCTTCATTATAGGAATGCTTAGTCAGAGCCTGAGTATAGCTCAGCACCACAGTGAGCCCTAGAGGTCTTCACTCACTACATGTGCACATCTCTCGAAGATTGGATACACATGATGTAGACAAAAATACCCCCTGACGTAGAGAGACAAGAGTCATCCATTTATATCCATGGCTTATAGATGGAGCATCTGGTGGTTGTCCCCTGCTTCTGACTTATAAACCAATGCTGAGGCTTTTCACAATGAAATGCCTATCCCTGTGCTTAATTTGCTTGTTCTTGCTCATGGAAATAAGACTAATATGTGAAAGAATAGAAGAAAAAAGTAAACGCCTAATTTGAATTTTTTTTCCTTAAGTTCAAAAATAATTCGGAAGAATTTTGCCTTGTCTTATTGTATCCTGTTTTGTTGATTGGTTGTTGTCTTTTGGAGCTTGCTCTTTTCTGAAGGAAAACAGAGGGGATATGGGTCTGGGGGGAGAGGGGAGGTGATGGGTCGGAGTAAAGGGAGGGGAAGCTGCTTTAGAATGCATTGTATGAGAGAGTGCACTTTCAAATTGTGTAAGAATCTATTTCAATTGAAAAGAAAGAAAGAAAGAAAGAAAGAAAGAAAGAAAGAAAGAAAGAAAGAGAGAGAGAGAGAGGGAGGGAGGGAGGGAGGGAGGGAGGGAGGGAGGGAGGAAGGAAGGAAGGAAGGAAGAAGAAAAGAAGCAGAAATGTTGGGGGTGCGGTCATTCCGATTGAAATGGGTCACAGGCTCTGCAGGGAAGTGGAATACCAGTCTACCTCTGTTGCTGGCCAGGCTTAACAGTAAGAACAGAGGTGAACTAATCACGTGGAGAGCATCCATGCCACCCAGTCAATAATACATTTTTCATAATATGTGACAAGAGACTGTTATAGACACCAAAAAAACCCATCATGTACAATGTAAGTTAAGCTTCCTAAGTTTGGAGGAGGTACCACACAACACTCATCCCGGTGTCTAATTAACCATCCACATTTCCTTTGTGGAAAGCTCCAATATGTTGAATTATTCTTTTTTTAAAGATTTGCATCCTGCAATCTGGATTTCTCAAGAGCAAAGAAGCATAAACTTTTAGAGGTGGTGGTATTGTTGCATTTCCACCATCACTGCTCATAACTAAAGGGCTCAAGTGACATTTGCCTATGATGGAAAAAAGTCCCAGGGCCCATCCTCGCAATGATAAACAGAAAGCAGAGTAGGACCAGGGCATGGAAATGGAGGAGTCAGTGAGCAAAGGGGGGAAAAAAAGAGAAAAGTACGGGGAGAATGAAGTACATTAAAAACAAAACCCTGTTTCATTAGAAAGTGACTAGGAGTGGGGCCCACATACTGTAAAGGGAAGTTGAAGAGTTAAAGATAAGGAGTGAGCTGGTACAGGAGAGCTTGCCTACCTCTTGCTCTCCAACTTAAGACAAAAGGATAATCTGTTTTGAAGAGTTAAGCAGAGAAGAAAGGATCATAGCAGGTGAGGGTGCAGCCATGGTAATGTGCCAGGGACACTTACTGAGTCAGAACTCACCTGTCCTTTGTAAAGCAGGCCCTCAAACTATATACCCTGCTGGTGGGAATATAAATCACTCCAACTGCTATGGAAATCAGTATGTGGGTTTTCAAAAAAAACAACTAATAATATAATATAATATAATATAATATAATATAATATAATATAATATAATATAATATAATATAATATACATAATATAATATCAGCTATTCTTGATATTTACTCAAGGGAATTGAACTCAGCAGCCAATGGAGACGGCTGTACAACCCTGTTCACTGGGGCAATATTCACAGTAGCTGTCCTGAAATTAGCCAATGGAACCACCACTAGATGAATGGATAAAGAACATGTTCTATATATTCATTATGGATTATTACCCAGCCATTAAGGAAAAAAACTATGCTATTTATTTATGAGATAATGGGTGGAACTGGAGATCATTATATTAAACGAGCTGCCAAGCACAACAAATACAAATAGCAAAGTAGAAGGGGGATTCAATGGTGTCAGGGGAGGAAATAGAGGATGGGCACTGAGAGTGTGCAGATGTGACATTCTACATGAAATGTCATGAGATCCCATTATTTTGAACAAATGTATATCTAACATTTTTAAAAGATCTATTATTTATTTTAGGTATATGAGTTCACTGTCATTGACACAACAGAAGAGAGCATCAGATCCCATTGCAGATGGTTGTGGGATACCATGTTCTTGCTGGGAATTGAACTCAGGACCTCTGGAAGAGTAGCCAGTGCTCTCAACTGCTGAGCCGTCTCTCCAGCCCCTATAGCTAACATTTTTTAGATATGATAAACTTGAAAGGTAAAAATGCAGTTGAGCTACTCTTCTAGTCTCATTCTATCCAACTTGTGAATCTATCTAACCCACCTCAGAATGTCTCAGAGGGGCCACAGAAAACAGGGAGTGGACACATTCAAACCACCAATTTGTATTTCCCCTACCCCAAGGACAACCAGAATTTAATTTTAATCAAATGTGGTTAGACCTGCCGACATACAAAGGACTGGCATGAAGGATGAAATTTACATAGCTAGCAAGAAACTGGCCCAGCCTACCACATCTGGCCACACAGGGAACCAGAAAGCCCCAGGGCAAATGGACAGCAGAAGGGGGAGAGAAATTGAACTAGAACTTTTCTGCTTTGCTCTCATGAAAGGGATTCAAAAAGAAAGTAAACCCCAGAATTGGCTAATTTGAGTAATGTCACACAATGGCTACCTATTTGGTCCTGGGGTTAGGACAGGGAAAGGTGGCTTGGAGTATAGGAGCTGTATCAAGGATGTGCACAGAGCCTGTATTAGTTTGTATATGCAGCCATGATCATCAGAGCATCCCCCACAGGATAAACAGGCCTTAAACCTGTTTGACTAATCTATACAGAGACATTTACAGGGTACTTTGGCAAGAACAAAGAGAAAGCAAGTCCCTATCACATGGAGTGCAGAACTTATCTTGCTCTATTTCTGGGATTCTTTGTGACACCCTATCCAGGATCAAGGGGAAAAGCCTTAAGTCATGAACTCAACAACAGGATGGCTCAGTTCCTGGTCCATTTCAGATGTTCTTCAAGGGGTCACAAAGCAAAGTCAACACAAATGAACAGTTCCTGAACACTGTGTAGTCTCCTAATCAGCATGATCAAGGCAGCAGATCACAAATGACATTGCCACACACAGAAATGTAAATTAATTGCTTGATGATGCCTCCTTCAAACATGAGGGCTTCGGTTGGTCAGACCATCTCTTCCAAGAAAATTCTTGCAACACCATAATTTCTTTATATCTCTTGTGTTTTTCCCAGCATTACAAAATAATGCTGCTTTAATAAGGTGTCTTTCTCAAAAAGTAGGACAGTCTTTACCAAATCTTCAATTCTTTTGTACACACACACACACATACACACACACACACACACACACATACACACACACATGTACATATACAGGCAGTAAGTATGCAGATATGTGAATCTATACCCACAATCCTCATTTGGGAAACATCTAAGCAAAACCTCTCTATTTAAGGTAACTGCTCCTATCATCTTCGCTAAAGTTCGCCCATCTGTGTTGCAAGCAGACACAGCTATATACTTTTCTATCTCCAGAGATGGCAACTAACTTGATTGTGGGGAATGTTACAGTGGTACGAAAGTCATGGTATCACATGGCATCTAAGAGAGGCATTGTACCCAATAACTTGCATGACTCTAATAAACATGGAAAAGCCCAACCCTTTAAATTATCATGCAAATTATGCCCATCATCCTTTGCTATGGAGTAGAGAATATAAAAATATAACTATAGTGCTGATATGCTAATAAGCTTTCTAGGCTCTGGGATGGTTTAGTTGTGGATAGACAAACGTTGGCAGCAGATGAATAATCACTCTGCACGTTCTAAACATAACAGAGCAGCACAGAACTTCATCATTTGTCAGCTTTATTTGTTTAAATGAGAAAAATGCTGACAGCAGTTACTGCTGTAATCCCTTTATTTATCAGATAGAAAACACTAGTTACTTGTACAAGATTGAATCCTGTAGGGAGACGAAAAGTTAGAGAATTTTCCAACTAATTGAAGGTAGATGTTTCACAAGTCAAGGCAGCGAGATGTACAAGTGAAGAGGGAGGTCGGGGGGTTGGGGGGAGAGAAAGACAGTGAAGAGCAAAGAATTAAAATGATTTATATCTGGCAAATTTTCAATAAAAGAGCTACACAGTCTTAGTGTAAGTTCCTAACTTGGTATGTAGCGCATAAAAGATCCCGGAGTAGTATTTAACATTCAGAGCCATGCCAACAACAGCCTGGTGCCTACTAACAGCTGTCCTCCTGCCTTTTATCTACAGCTCATTATCGCACCAGCGCAAAGCCCATCACTAGCATCCTGCCTGGTTATTGTTGCAGCCAGTTCTTGGATGCACCTGGCGATGAGCGCTTGGGGAGGGATTCGACATAGTTCCCACACACTCACCACCCCCTCAGCTTCCCTTCTCTCAGTTGGAGTTCTCTAGGGTAGGATGCTCAGTTTATTACACAGAATAAGCATACCCCAGAAGAAAGCTACAATCCTTCTTTGTCCTTAAGCATGCTTTGATTTTTTTTTCCAAATCATATGGAAGTGGTGATTGTCTAGAGAGCTTGGGTGGAGGGCCACTGCTTTCTTATGGGAAGCTCTGGACCTGTTTTTTTGTTCTGTTTGGTTTTTCTAGCCACATTCCACACACTCTACACTTTATTTTCCAGTTGGTGATGTGACATTTCATAATTATATGGGCACTAACCAAGTGAATCATTATTCAGCTTTCTGTGGAAAAAAAAATCCAAAGGACAATAGCGATAGGATTTCATGAGTTACAGAGCCTTGCTCAGCTCTCAGAGGGAAGGGAAGAACCCAGGTCTTCATTAGAGGACCATTAATCTCTGGCATCTATGATCTTTCTCCACTGACCCTCAAAGTCCTTAGAGGTTTCAGACCTTCTGATAGCTAGCTATTGCTTTGATGTGGGCTCACCTTCTCCCTCTACCTGCTGAGCAGTCAGGAAATTGCCCATTCTTCTGGAAGAATTGCTTTCATCTCTTATATAAGGCAACACTTCCTATTTATTTTTTATGGTTCCCATATTAGACTCTAAAATTGTGCATGGGCAATAGAAAGTTTTCCCAGGTTTTGAATAATCACTTATCATTTTTAATTGTTATCATGGTATAATGGCCTTTACTTTTACTTATGCTATTATATTATTTCAAAGCTTTTAAAATTATTTTAAGAAACATAATGTAAGAAATTAATCAAAGATGTTATAAGATTAGTGACAGATAAAGACTGGAAAACCAAATGTACAGATGTCTTCATCCTTGCCTACTTTTGTGACAAGTGCCAAGAGCATCATGACAAGCAACCTATAGAGATTGCTGTCATCATTGTGCTACCAAGTAAAAGGAGACATACTTTAAGCTGTCCTACCAATACAGTGACATCATCTATGACAACAGAACTATGGAATATTATAATAAAAATGGACTTATTACCCCGTGGAGAAGAAAAGGCTTCTTTAGGGTCTGGGTACCATTCTCCCTCAGTCTTGAAGGTTTCAGGAATACTCATTGTGAAGCTTAGTTTGTATGGAAGGACTCTGCTGCTCACTAAGGACACATGGATTCCCTGTGTTTCTGAAATTACAAATCTCTGGAAGAACTGTCATGAAAACCTAATCCCATATTGTGGGTGAACTTAGCTGTCTTCAGACCAGCATGCTACTGAAAATAGTAAATTAAATATAGATAATTAAAAGGTGGAACCATATTTCATTTTACTGGCAGAAGACTAATTAAGGCTAAATGTCCTTTGCCTCCTGATCCTAGCAACAAGATTAAAATATATTCTCACAAAAAAGAAAAAAAATCCTCATCATTTGAATGTGTATGTGCACTATGCTTAATGAACGCTCTTTAGTTTCCGCAGGATAATAAGCACTTCATGCATTCTGGAGAAGTACCACAAGTTCAGACTTAAGTACAGAAATGAAGAATACACCCAAGCTCTCCAGTTCCTTCCACACTAGAGATTAGAATTAATCAGCTCAGAGGTGTCTGGCAGAGGCAAGCAAATTAACTTGAGAGTGTTGTCTGATAATAGCAAGAAGAAACTTCAGAGACAGAAATGGAAATTGGGAGGTCACTTAGAGGACACCATATCATACTCGGCTCACTTTTAAGCCATATTTCATTGGGGCAAACAGGATCACGATTTACAATTCTGTACCCAAGTCAATGATTTTCAATTCCCATAGCCATGAAAACCAGCTCCTTGCAGCCTAAGTTCATAATGTATGATATTTGACATGTGTGATTTGACATGTTAATGGATATAGCATCAATGAATCATATGCATGTAATAAAATATTATTCGGTAAAGTCAAATAATTAATGGATGTATCTTTTATCTTTTTAGAATTATCAAAGTATGGTCATGAATTTTTGAATCATCAGACATTTAAGTTTTTAAAAAGTTTTAGAATATCAAATTTATATCATTTTAAGGATAACCCTGACAGAGTATTTGTGGTATACCAAGTGCTGGGCAGGATAAAGCATATGTACTAAGTTCTATAGCCTTCAAAGCAATGGTGGTAGTGAAAGGAAGCTATGAGCCACACCACCTAGTGGAGGTTTTTGTTATTGGAGAGCTGTATTCCAAACATATTTAAGCATCATTCAACATCCACGTACACCTTTCTGACCAGAAGCAAATTGTCACTGTTGTGTTTCACTTAATCTGAGATCTTTATGATTCAAACTTCAAATTAAAAGTCAAACAACTTAGTGTTACATGAACACAGTAGGCTAAAAAATTACCCAAAAGAATCATTGCTCAAGAATTTAGGATCTGCAGGAAGGCAGAGACAGGAGGATTTACAAGGTCCATGCCATCATAGACTACAGAGTGAGCTCCAGGCCAGCCTAGGCTACATAGTGAGATCTTGACCTAAGAAGTGTTTGGCCAATGCCAGGAAGTAAGGATCTGCTTCTAGCACTGTTAAAGTTAGATTGAAGAAAAATAGTGTCCAAACTTTTCTTGTTGTAGGAAAGGTTAAATTAGACACTAGAGACAAGTCTTTAAAAGTCTGCTCCATGTTATGGAGGGAATTCATAATGATTGTCTATGAACCCTTTTAAGAACGTGTCAGTATTCTCCAAGAAATGGCGATGAACAAGATGAACTACAGAGCTGTGAGGAAGGGCGTTTCCATAAAAGTGAACTCTAAATGCACACAGACATCAGCTGAAGACTCCGGAGATTGATTACTTCTGTACACTGTGGGCTAAAATGTATGTTTCCCTAAGGTGCCTTGGCGATCTGTGAATCATCGAAGGCAACTGCACATTGATGGGTTTCCTGGAAGATACTATATTCAAATCCTCATCGCCAGTGGAGTGAAGTTCTGAGATACAAACCCAAAGATTTAAGACACTTTTATTTCTACTCTTCTGCCTTTTTGCAACACAATCCATTAACCTTTTATCCCAAGAGAAAGGCTCCAGCTGTGTAAAAAGGAATAACATAGAGTGGAAGGCATGAAATGATATTCTTCAAAAAGAAAAACAAAAGTTTGCCAAGTTTAGACTTTTTCCAGATATACTGGAATACATACCATACCACCAGTTTAAGTTTGATTACTCCTGGGCCAAATATATTAAGAATGATAGATCATTTCTTTCTTTTTTTTTAAAAGCAAACTCTAGGTTATTAATGAGCAATAATGAAGTAGCTTAGCTTATTGATGACAGAAGTTTTCCAGAAGCAACATCACCTTGATTGTGAAAATCTTTGGTGCTTAATGTCTTTGGTGTGTGTGGTGTTGTAAAGACTGTGTGCCCTGCTTTAATTCCTGTTTTATTGAATGTACACCCCCCATTTCACAGGGGTGTGATTCCTGGGTTGGGATTACTCCACCATTCGAAGCTTCCAGATGTTAACAGAAGCAAAACACAAGGCAGAAGAGTCCCATATTTCCAAACGAAATGGGGCAGAACAAATGAGAGGATCCCTTGGCTCATGCAGAGACCCGAGCGTGTACATTACTAAGAGGTATAGCCACGTCGGTGAAAACACTGTAACTCATGTCAAATAAATTGTACTTTTTGCAGGAAAGAACTCTAGCTCAGGATTTTCCAAGCTAAATTGCATGAAAACACACAATCCTTTTTCTTCTTATTTGAACGGTTTGATGACGGGTCCAAATTACCAGAAAGACCAAAGGCAGTTTGCAGCTTTTAACAACTGAAAGGATTCATTGCTTCCAATTCAGGAACACAAGAGATTCGATGTCTACTTTCAGCACTATCAGGTCCTATGTGCTCCCATCATACCCTTGAAGAAATAAGACCAATGTGTCAAAACTAAAATGTATCAATTATAACAGTTCAGAAACAGACACCATGTCCAAAGACAGGCCAAGAGTGACTTCAGACAGGACTCTCACAGGATATGGACAGTTCCCCCTAAACTTCTGGTCAAATTGGTGTCTCCTGTCTGTCCTTGGCTTCTCAGTGCCATTCAGTCTTGCTGGATGGTAAGGGATTACTTTACAGATCTCATCAAAAGCCATTAATTCTTTAGCAATAGTCAGGCTACATCATCTAGCATCTTGTGGAGAACCTTGGGGGAGATAATGCATCTTCTACTTTTCAATATCTCTGGCTATTTTTTTCTGCATACTTGCACTCATGTATTGATTTGGGATAAATATCTACACTCACCTTGCTGCTCTTTGTGCCATTATAGTTTTAGTAAAGAGCTAGGGAAACAATCCCAGGGTGTGGCAAATGACATTTTCCACTAGCAACATGGGGAAGAATATTTAAAGAGAAATAGTTCTTTCCTATTGGTTCTACCAAGGTGACTTTATATAAAAAGGTTTTGCTCGTTATATTATTTCAAAGAAGTAAGACTTAAATTCCTTTCTAAAGGGACTTAAAAGTTGCATGCATGTGCGTGCGCGCATGCACACACACACACACACTCACAGACACACACATATTTTCTTGATTTATATCATTTACAATTTTTTGGTCTGTGGTACCTTTGAACTATATGAACTTCATTGGCCTTAAAAAAAAGAACTGGAGGCCAGATTTTTATTTGGAAGACAATGTAATCAGCAATGGCGTCTGTAAGACACAGAGTTGCCTTGCAATGCCAGTAGAATTAAAAAGGGCACATAATAACAAAACAAAACGTTGGAAAATTACAGGAGGGTGAACTATTCAATTGGCCTGTGTTATTTACCAAGAACTAGTTAAATGAGGATAGATATAAGATGTCTAAACAGTGTTAGAAAAATGGCTATTTGATAGCATTCCACCTTATATTTGGAACCATTGATACAATGTAGGGTACAGACACCAAAAAATGTGGCAAGCAGCCCTATTGGGCTGCTGGAATTTGAGGCCTCATTGGATATAACAATGTGTTACAGTGTACTGCCGTTAGTAGACTACCATTAACTTGATGGGTGTACCATATCTTAGAGTCCTCCTGTAAAATGCTCATTCTAAAAAAAAAAAGTGTGTGTTATCTCTGTCTCAACCATTCCCAACAAGTTCATCTAATAAGGCATCATCCATCCAAAGTTTTGGAATAGGAAATAGGAAAATTGAGTCTGTTTTCTCCTTTATCTTTGATTATAGCAAATCTTTGTTTTAACCACACCCATAACCCTGGAAACTTTGTCTAACAACATAAGAAATTCCATATAGAATAAGAAATGGCCCTCAAAGAGATCATATATATGGTCAGGAATAAAAAATCTTGATGGAGTATATATGGAGTTTTATGCTTGGGGTATGAAACATAAGCAGATTCCTGATGGAAAATGATGATCCACGTATCGAATTCAAAGAAAATGTGTGGATATTTTGTGTTGAAGGAGATTATACAGAGATGTAGGGGAGATGGCTCAGAGTGTTGAAGAACTACCTGAAATGACCATAGTATTTACATCTAAAAGTAGCTATGTCACAAACTATCTGTACCCTTTGGACCCAGACCTTTAAACATAAAGCTATTTGATGATCTCACAGATGCCTTCCTTTTCCTCAATGATACCCCAGGAGTCCACCAAGTACGCTATGGTCTTGAGAAGTATACACGGCAAGCAGTGTTCTCCTCCTCTCATAAAATCCCCCCCAAGAGAGAAATGTGCAACACTTCCGGTAATCCAGCCATTTATAATCCCTTTATCCCAAGTGAACTAAGTTAACTGAAGAAGTTTCCTTTCTTCTTTACCTTGCTCCTTCCATGCTTCTCTCTGTCTCTGTCTGTCTGTCTGTCTGTCTGTCTGTCTCTCTCTCTCTCTCTCCTCTCTCACCTCTCTCCAGGTATTGACAGAATATTACTGAAGATCATTTTAAGCAATTTCCTTCCTCTCTTACTTTGGAACTCTGCATATTCCAGGCACTTCTCAGTCAGATATTGCTCTCCCTCTCTCTGACATCTGATGACAATCTATTTGAGGCTTCTCCTGTTTACACTAGACTTTTGCCTTGATAACTTCTCCATCTCTATACCTTAATTCCTCACTGAAAATCTTCAGATGCACTCATGTGTCCCTGACCTCTGTCAACTCTCTGACCTCTATCTTTTTACTGAAACACATAAGCACTTCAAATTGTGCGTGTCCCAACAACCACCTCTGAATTCTTCTCCCTGATAAAATAATTTGGATTAATTATCCTGCCTTCCTGGTAAAAAGTTAATTGATATTAATCCATCTCCATCCATTTATTCATCCAATCATTTTGGAAGTCCTTTGTTATTCAATGGTTCTGAATTCATAGCTACTAAAGTACTTCTTATAATGGCTATCCAGTTTCTACTCAACTGTCTGCCTTCCCTTTCTTTATCTGAGTTATCCAAGACTACAAATTTCCTTATTTTTGTTTCTTCTTGTCATTCCATACCTTTTTTTTTCATAGAATATTTTTTCTGGAAAGCATACTCTTGTCACTGTACTCCCGATCTCAACATCATCACCACCAACAATTTATCTATCCAAACACGGACCTCTTCCACTGTCTTGTGTCACTGCCTTCCACAAAACTGACCGCTTTCTCCCTAAGTTGCCATTCTTCAAGATCAGTGGTCCTCAACCTTCCTAATGCTGTGACCCTTTATTATAGTTGTGATGGCTACACTGATAAAGTTATTCTTTGCTATTTCAGAACTACAATTTTGCTACTGTCATATATTGTATTGTAAATATTTGATGTGCAGGATATCTGATATATGACTCCTATGAAAGGGTTTGCCACTCACAGGTTGAAGAACACTGTCCTAGAGCAACATTGTATTTCAAATAAACTATACTTCCCACTGGGTACACATTAGGCTCTGTCCATTGGCTAATGATAGTGACACACCATCAAGATGGTCCACATATTTAGGGAGTATATGTGTCAATAATTCCTATTTGGATCAGTAATGTCCCTTTCATAAAATTCTCACTGGGAAATGGCTTTTCCTATGAATGTACAATACCACATACCTCTCTGAAAACATTCAAACTTCATTTATACCGTACTTGTTGGAATATTTGTCTTGTTCTTGCCATATGTTTACAGAACATCCATCTGAGCTATTACTTTCCTATCATTAAATATTCTGAAAGGTCTAAAATGTACTGACTACCATTATTATATTTAACACAGTGATCTCCTTGGAAACTTTCTAATTATACGGAGGCCTCCTGGCTTATTTAAAATCTAATATCTAGTTAACTGACCACCCATAAAAAAGAATAATCAAAGGCCAGTTAAAACTGAATCCTGCGAGAGAAGCTGAAGTGCAAAAGCATGTATGATTTCTGTTACGTGGTGAAATATAAAACCTTTACTTATTAAACAGTATGCTTAATTGCTTATTCATCATTTATTTTTTATTATTGAAAATAAATTCTTCTCTCATACAATACATCCCAACCACAGCTTCCCCTCCCTCAGGTCCTTCCAGCTCCGTCCCCCCACCTCCTCTCTTCCTCAGATCCACTTCTCCTCCATTTCCATTTAGAAAAGATCAGACATCCAAGAGACAACAACCAAACATGACAAAACAGGATAAATGAAGACAGTACAAAAGCCCTCATATTGAGCCCGGAAAGCAAAGTAAGTAGGACAAAAAGAATCCGGAAAACAGGCAAAAGCAATCTTTGAGAGTGCCCTGGAGAGATGGTTCTGAGGTTGAGATCACTTGTTGCTCTTACAGAGGACTCTGGTTTGATTCTCACAACTTACTTGGTAGTTCACAATCATACTTAACTCTAATTTCAGAGGACCTGATGTCCTCTTCTGACCTACTAGGGAAACAGGCATGTGTATGGTATACATACATACTTGAAAGCCAAATGTTAAAATAAAATAAGTAAATCTGAACTTTTAAAAATATTTGAATGCGTTCATCAAAAAAATATCATACTGAGACTTAGTATAAGTTTCTCATGTATATTTGGCATCTCTTTGAGCCTCCAATTACTTATCTAGATGTTGGTAGATGTCAATAATTTTATCTACCACAGTAAATGATTGTAAATACCAAAATAATAGCTGCCTAGTTAAGGCCTTCATAGCTTTCGCACTAAGTGAACCTTAGCTGAGTGTGATCGTATTCTTATAATTTATCAGAAAAGTTAGCCAGTAATAGAGCAGATCCTGACCCTAAACTCTACCCATATTGAAAACCCTTTAGAACATGGTGTTCTAGTTCTGGTTGTATCACTATTAAACGATCAACATGACTTCAGAGAGAAGCCCAGAAACCACCAGCTGTGGCGAATAAAGACATAAGAGTAACATCCAGGAGGAAAAGATAAAAGTGACTGAAATTATGCTGCTGCAATTGGTTTTGATGAAAGATTTAATATTTGTCTCAAAATTATTTAGAATTCATAAAAACGAAAACAGCAACTGTCTGGTTTAATTTCCAGTGGGAGTATTAACTTCATACAACGTGGAGTGTTTGAAGTTTTACAGAGCATGAGAAATGGCTCCAAACTACACTAGAATAAACAACAAAGGAAGCTGTCAGGTCACCGAAAGAAGAGATCATTTGTCTTACATGTCTAAAATGAGGTAATGTTAACTGCTTCCACAAAGGGGGAAGTACGTGCTTATGTTCCCTCCCCCCGACTTAAGTAGCAAGGGGAAAGACTGGGGAGATGCCTCAGTTTCTTCAGCTTGCTTCACCTCTTACCTGAACTCTCATCCAGGCTTTCTTCAGAGACATGCTCATTCTGATGGACCCACTCCCCATTGCATTTGAAGAAGATCTGCATGGCTGGCCTGGCTTTGCACCTGAGTGCAATAGGGTTGCTCTTGATGATGTATGCATCCTCAGGCTCCTCTATGAAATGAGGCAGTGTTCCAGGGGCAGACGGGATGGAGTCAGGAAGAACTTCACCACTGTCGGATCCTGGAAAATTGAAAAGGATATCAGCACCCAGCCTTCAGCAAAGGCTCACGCAGCAAATCACAATGAGGATTCCACACCAGCCCTGCCCCCCACCCCCAATATTCTGAATTGAAACACTGTCAATATGTACAGTCCCAAGATCTACCTAAGGGGTTAATTTCTAAGGGCAGGCCTAGAAAAGACGGAATCTCCCGAGGGATCTGCCTTCACATTGTTGCACACCTGAGAACATGAATGTGAGAACTCCCAAGTTCAGTTAGGATTTGAGCATCTGGCGAAGGAACTGAGAGAAGTAACTATGCAGCCAAATCTCTAATTTAGTCTGAGCAGTGGTTACCTCATATTCAATGAAGACGCCAAGCTGCCTCAAACCTTGGCAAATAGGTCAAGAATATATGTGTTTCTCCAGCATATGTGAGTGAGTGTGGAGGTGGCAAAAGGATAGAGAATATACATAGTTTCCTGGTAGGTGTGGATGGGGATGGAGGCTATTAATTTCTCAATGTTCCAATACCTGCTTTCTTTACCTATGAAATTGATGATTTATAGAATACTTTTTGGTAACTTGCTAAACTTACTTATTTTAAAACAATGGGAGAAATTTCATTCTCTCTGAAGGTACTTCTCCATCATGGGACTCAGTATTATACCACCAAGGCTGGCAGCTCAGACAAATCATCAAAATAACCCCATGTGCAGTTACAATGTATCTAGTCAGAGATCAAGTGGGTAGGGCTCTTCATGAATTTTAGAGAGGACTCCTGAAGTTCTAGGAAAAAGAAAAGCCACAGTAGAGACTACCTTTATATCTCACTGATACATTTTGTGTAGACTTGAGTCCCAGGCAAGCACCACAAGATGAAGTACTACCAAGCAGGAGATGGTAGGAAGAGATGACCTGACTTTCAAAAGGCAGAAGGACAAAGAAGGTAACTTTCAATACCAAAGGCAAGTCTCCCTGGAATATGCTGGAGGTCAAAGGGATCTTTAAAACTGACCTGAGGACTAGGAAGAATATTCTTCCTCCTAAGATCCAACCCCTAGGAGAGCATGTAGTGATGGATGAGCCCCTTAGAGTCTAGCCTGTCCTTCCCATGGCATCTTGAACAAAGCTCCACATCCTTATTCATATTTAAGTCAAAACCAGTAAGCATTGTGGGAAGAAAGCATAATTAATGCCTTGTTTTAAAAACCTTTACAAATTCACACACACACACACACACACACACACACACACTGAAAAGCTACAGAGAGGCTGGTAGGATTATTTTTATGTAAGGATGCAAACAGACTACTGTGTGCTATGAAAGTGACTTCTCACTATGGCAACACAATAAGCAAGGTTTGCAACCAAGATAAATTAAAAATAATAGCCTGATTTTCCTAAACAGGACTGTATTCTGCTAATATCTCAACCTAAGTTGTATATGAGGGCAGCCTTAAACAAAGAGTTTAAGATACTATAAGCTTTGCAATGCATTTGAAAAGGAGAAACTAATTTTATGTAAGTGATTAGAGATTTAAAAAAATAAAAAAAGTACTCAAAAAAGGCATAAACATTTTACTTCATGAAATTGCAATAAAGTCACTGATTATATCTATCAGAAATACCACAGGTGGAGAGAACCTTTCCAGAATAAAATATCTTTGTGTGTATGTGTCTGTATATGATGTATTAAATTATATTTACAATGGTCTTCATAAAATAGATCATATATTAATTTACTTTATTACCGACGACTCATGCCAATTTCAATTTTCAATAAATACCAAGCCCCTGCAGGCTTTTATAAATCCATACATTAGAGGAAATGACAAGGATATTAAAAGACTTTTATGGACATCAAATGCTCACACTCCCACAAGGGGCTTGAGCTGTGTTCAAAGTAATTCATTGCTCATGAAAGGGTAATTGATAAGAATATATAGCTGTCCTCCACTAAGATAGGAACATGGATGAATAGGCACAGAGATACATTCTTACTGATGCATTTTTTTTTTTTGCCTGTTAACAATGTATGAATATTTGAAGGAACTACAAGGGGTGTAGCTGAATGTGTTACAAACTCTGAGCAAATATTGAGAACACATTTGTAAAATGTTAAAAACAAAGACAGGGGATTATGCAATAAATCAAGTTTTAAATATCCAACGCACAAAACAGAGAGATCTAAAAAATATTAGCTTTCCCTCCTTCCATTTTAATAGATGCCCTTTAGATAAAGAAACCAGTTGAGCCTGTATTAGAGACAGGGAGCAGGGGAGTACACGAAGAAGCCTGAGGGCAAATGTTCTGCCTATGCACAGATCTGCTTTCAGAATCAGTAGATCTTAATGTTTAGGGTAGAGAGAAAAGGAAGGTGGAATGTAATATTTAATCTCAGTTATTATTGAAGCAATGTTCAATTCATGCCCTACATAGAAAAAGAAAACACAAAGCTAGGGTCCTTAAGTACACAAAACAAAATAATTGATTTATAGGAGTAACAGATGGTGAGAGATAGCAAGTATAGATGAGTATATTTTTAACATTTATCTGCATTCTTCAACAAATAAATGAAGCAAACAACAGTAGAGTATGAGCTACTTCCCTCTTCCCCTTGCTTCGTATAGAGAGGAGCTGGGAGTGTTGTTTGAGCTTGCCTGGCTTTGAATGACCCCCAGTCCTCTCTATTTCTTCATTACTTCATTTGAGCAGGTTTTACTTCTAGGACAAGAAGAACCTGACAAGTTAATTTCTTCCAGCAGATGTCTTAGTGTCCCAGCTGTTTGTCTGCCTTCTCAAACCCAGAAGACAAGCAGGGTATCTTTCTTGTTACCTCCACTGATAACCATCCTGATTGGGCCTACTGGAAACTTGAAACCCAATTCCTCAGGAATTATCCCGGGATTCTTTCAGGGGAAAAAAGGAAAGAAACGGGCAAGAAAGATAGCCTAGTTAATAAAATACTTGCTATGCAAGCATCAGGATATGAATTCAGTGCCCAGAACTCACCTAAAAGCATCACACATTTGTAATTTGCTTGGGAAGCAGCAACAGGCAGCTCTCTGGCTAGCCCGCCAATGAACTCCAGAGTATTTTGAGAAACCTTGTCTCAAGAAACAAGGTAGATGCCTGCTTAGGAATAAAACATGGTTGACAAATGGCCTCTATATGCATGCACAAAAACAATGTACTCATTTGTGTCTGTCTATCTCTCTCTCTCTCTCTCTCTATGTATCTATCTACATGCTTTCAGAATCATGTTCACATACTTACACATGAGCATACACAAAATAAGGAAGGAAAGAAATGATGACAAGCATGAAAGGAAACGAGAATTATTTTAGTGTCTTAGAAGTTTATTGATTTTGTTCTGTGGGAGGGTTGGATAGGTCATTTCCTCTAGGAAGTAGTTCTGTGAAAACTGAATCAATGTATTTGTGCTTCAAAGCAAATCGACTTGCAATCTTGGCATGTCTTCTATCAGTGTGTGTGTGTGTGTGTGTGTGTGTGTGTGTGTGTGTGTGTGTGTGTGTGAGAGAGAGAGAGAGAGAGAGACAGAGAGACAGAGAGACAGAGACAGAGAGACAGAGACAGAGACAGAGAGATTTTTAAGATCTCATGTGAGGAATCCTGCTTTGCCCAACATCCTGATTATGATAAATGAGGGAAGTCATGCTTCTCTGATGACACTCTTGAATACTTGCATGGAAAATACATTAGCCTAACTAAAGAACCATAAAAAGAAACTTGGAAACATTTATTTCCCTGAAGAAAGTTTTGGTTCTTACCAGCCCTTGCCCCTTTCCTTCCGGTGGGAAAGGTGCCAAGAAATCTCAAAGACAAAATACAGAGGTCTAAATAGACATGGCTTACAGCTCCTCCAAAACCCACCCAGAAACAGAAGGTAGTGCTTTAAATGGCTCCAGTTGCACATATAGCAGAGGATGGCCTTCTCTAGCATCATTGGAAGGACAGGCCCTTGGTCATTTGAAGGCTCCATGCCCCAATGTAGGGGGATGCTAGGCCAGCAAGGCAGAAGTAAGTGGGTGGGTAGGGGAGCACCCTCATAGAAGCAGTGGGAGGGGGGATGAGATAGAGGGTTCGTGGAGGAGAAACCTGGAAGGAGGATAACATTTGAAATGTAAATAAATAAAATAACCAATAAAAATAGAATTAAATTAAATTTTAAAAAGCTACTAAATAACTTTTTTTTCTGTTTCTGATAAGCTAAGAAACTTGGAAACTATGTGAATAAAATGTGGTATATTTACACAATGGAGTATTACTCAGCTATTAAAAACAATGAATTCGAGAGGTTCCTAGGTAAATGGATGGAACTAGAAATTATCATCCTGAGTGAGGTAAGCCAATCACAAAAGAACACACATGGTATTCACTCACTGATTATTGGATATTAGCCCAGAACCTTGAAATGCCCAAGATGCAACTCACAGGCCACATGAAGCCCATAAAGAAGGAAGACCAAGTTGGGGTGATTCGGTCCTTCTTAGAAGAAGCAACAAATTACTCAAGGGAACAAATATGGAGACAAAGTGAGGGACAGAAACTGAAGGAGGGGCCGTTTCAAGACCACTCCACCTGAGTATCTATCCCATGTGCAATCACCAAAGGTAGAGGCTGATGTGGAAGTCAGGAAGTGCATGCTGATAAGAGCCTGATATGGATATCTCCTCAGAGGTCTTCAAGAGTCTGACATACTCAGAGGCAGATGCTCACAACTAGCCATTGAACTGATCATGGGGTTCTCAATAGAGGAGTTAGAGTGAAGACTGAAGGAGAGCTGAAAGGATTTGAGGCACCATGAGGAGAGGAACAATACCAACCAACCACAGCTCCCAGGGTCTAAACCACCAGCCTGGGAGCACTTAGGGAGGGATCCAGCTTCAGTTGAATATGTAAGAGTGGAGGGCCCTGCTGGGCATAGGTGGAAGAAGAGAACCTTGACAGCATGAAGGCTGGATGCCCCAGGGGGTGGGAATTTTGAGGGTGGGGAGGTGGGAGGGGGGGTAGATAGAGGTTACATCCACAGAGAAGAAGGAGGAGGGGTGAGGGGATTGGGGGTTCCTGGGTGGGTGGGGGATGGGGTAAGGGGACAACATAGGAAATGTAAATAAAACATCCAATAAAAAAAAAAAAGCAAAAATGAGACCTGCCATTTACTGTGTGCTTATAGGTGATAGTGTGAACCTCTTCGGGGATTTAATCATTCAGTCTTCATGACACATCTCCCAGGTGAGATAAGATTATTCCCATTTGCATTTGCCAGAATGCCTGGTATGAATGTCTTATCTGAGATCATTCAGCCCGAAAACTGTGGACTCAGAATTTGAACGTAGGAATCAAGCTCCAACCACAATCCCATTTCAGTTAGGTCTCCTCTTGTCACTTATTGTGGGCCAGCCTTAGGGGGACTGTATGCAATTCCTATAATCTGACGAACAGGATAAACAAGCATACATTCTCTGTGTGTCGCTCACTATTGCCATCAACTATGACACCTAACACTAACCCTGTTAGGCAGAGGGAGAGTCTGGAATATCAGAAGTTTAAACTCATCCTTAGCAAAATAATGAGTTTGTAGCCAACTTGAGCTACATGATAATCTATCTAAAAATATAAAATGAAATAACGGAATTGGACCCACATCGCGCCACAGATGACATAAACTAGGACTGATGAAACCCTTGAACCACTCTTCATAAATTATAAGTCAAACAGCTCTGTGAAGTTAGAGACACTCTAAACTGTTGTGATTACTTTTCCTGGAAAGGATTTTACATTTAAATATATTTCACATTTTCCTCTTCTATCCCCACAGGATGCTTGTTGTTAGACCATATTGGCATAAAGTTCAAAGTTCAATGAGCAACCATACCACCAAATGCACTTTAGGACGAAATCGGCTGATGATGTCTGGGTAACTCTGACTTTTCAAAGTCATCTGGCTGTAATTTCTCATCCTCCAAAGTGGATGACTAAACCACATTCTTTGGTGTCAAAAATAAGATCATATATGTAAGAAGTATTATAAATGATTGCATGTGACATAAATACTATATGTTTCTTCTACCTCTTTTAAAAATATAATTTTTATGCATATAGGTGCTTTATCAGCACATATGTTTATGCATCACCTGCGTCTTTGGTGCTGAGGAGACAAGATAAATGCATACTATCCCTTTACAGATGGTTGTGGGTCACCATGTGGTTTCAGGGAACCAAATTCAGATCCTCTTAAAGAGCAGTCAGTACACTCAACAGCTAAGTCATCTCTCCAGCCCCATTTGCACTGCTTCCATCATAAACATCATTACAAAAGGAAAGAGAATTAAACTCATAATCCCTTTGTCATCAATTCTGAAATGCATGCTGATGGTTATCTTTTAATTTTGCAAGTAGTATTTCAGTTTTCATCGTAAAGAGCATTCCATTTTTTCATCTCAGAGTCTACATAATGATTATGGCTTATACATTTTCTAACCCTTGGCTACTTATATGTATAAATATATCAGTCAAATTATTTTAAGTCAAGAATTCTGAAAACACACTGAAAATCATTCAATAAATATACAATATTGCAACACATCAGGCTCTCATGAGGCTGCAAATTCTTGTTAAGCACAATGGGTTTCCTGTTGGTCAGATCCCAAAACTATTAGCTTCCCTAGACAAATAAAAAACGATTTTTAAAATAAGGCCAAGAACCCATTTTTCTGAAACATTCTCATGAAGTAAATACCTTAAAATGAACCTTAAATTCTGCTCTTGGTCTGCAAGCATATTGGAGTTTGGCAATATGCAAACCAGACCAGAGAGCCACACTACAGAAACCCGGTTACATAATCCAAAGACAACAGAACTGGATTCTCTCTTTTGTTTATGTAAATGTGACTTGTTTCCATATGGCTAATCATATAGCAATGAAGTATACTCATGACTTCTCCGAGACCCGAATCCAAGATTCAGTTTTCTGAAAGATTAATTCATTTTTATTTCATGTGTATGAGTGTTTTGGATGCATGCACATTATAAGTCCACCATCCATGTGTCTGATGCTTGCGAATGTCAGAAGAGGGCAATAGCTCCTTTGGAACTGGAATTACAGAGAGTTCTGAACTACCCCAAATATTCTGAAGAGCAGCAAGTGCTCTTTCTACTGAGCCGACTCTCCAGCTACAGAATGTCATTCTTAACTTTTAGTTTTTATTTCACACACCACTATGCCCTCTTCCCAAGCACTAATGTAAATGGGAATGATGGGAAGTAGTGTATCTGTGTGGCTTCTGCATTACCTTGCAACTAATCTCATACACTGTGAGCCCAACATACTGTCACATTGAACAGGTTTTCTTTGCAGAGTGCAAGGAGATTACCAAGGCTTATCTTATGTTCAAAGAAAATGTAAAGTTTTGTTAGTTCCTAAATAAATATATTCAACTTTTAATAGAAGTTATAAAGTTATATTGACAATTCCATAATTGGCAAAATATCCATTAATTTATTCAATAATATATTTCTTTACCAGATATCTATTAGCACGGCTATCAAGATCAAACAGTGGGTTAGGTTCTGAGGATGCTAATCAAGATGTAATAACTTTCTGCAATGACCTCATAGAAACAGGTAGTATGATAGGAATAGCAGAACAAGAATGCTAACAGTATTCGAGCGTTTGCACATTTCATGAATTGAGGATTAAATAAATAAATCTGCCTTAAAGAAATTAAAAAAAAGAGTCAGATCAAATGGTTTGTAAGAATCATCCCTTTAGGTAAGTAAACAGAAGAAAGCTAAGAGAATATATTGACTGGTTACTATTCTCTCCAGCAACCAATAACATCTCTGAATCTCTGTGGGCAGCTGATTAGGATTCAACTTTATCTGAAAATCTCTTGGTACATAGGAAAGGTTTTGCTTTTAACATGTTACTGTGTTGCATTTATAACTGCCAGTTTTTAATGGAGAGGCCATTCATATTTATAGAAAATTGTTGTTTTAATGTAACAGTGAATGACAGAAAACCAAACAGTCAAATTACATATATATATATATATATATATATATATATGTATGTATTTCTTGGAAAATTACCTTTCAAGGAGAGCTGTGCATTTTATGTGTAATGAATTAATAAAGCAGAGATGTTCAATCTTATAATGACAAAAAGAAACAAAAGGAGACAAAGCTAAAGCATGAGGAACAAATGGTAAATTCTTATTGAAATAAATCTGCTCTATCAGAGGTCAGGTGACTCAGATTATGACTACTGAATCTCAGAGTTTGAAAATCAAATCCATGATGAACTGATTACAGCATGCTTCAATAGAATGTTTTGTGTGCCACATAGGTACACACAAAATAAAGTAGCAGCTGTCCTTAGATAAAACCTGGGCCACCTGTTTTATTATAGAAGCCATCTAAGCCCCAGGGTTGAGGTTGCTTATCAAAGACTTCTACCATGCAAAGTCATTGCAACTATCTCTACAAATATCTCACACACATGGTACAAAGTAAAAATATAACAAATATTGAGAAGTTTTGCCCAGGAAAATAATAACCTAAAACATTCTAGTAAAATCAAGTACAACTAAAAGTATAGTAGTTAATATTTGATTATATTGTTTGTACTAAAAATGATGGCCCATTATAAGATACTAAATTACACAAGAGTAGTTTTCAGTATTTATGTAGCTACTTCCAGAAAATGGTTATCCTTGTTCATGTTGCTTCTCTCTTTATTCCTCACTAATTCTTCCAATTCTCTCTCCCAAGCATCTTTCAGACTTAGCATCAGCTCTTCACGCATGCTTCTTCTCCGTTCACCCTGATCACCGCCATCACTGCCTTCAACTACACTACTCTGTTGTAACTGTCTCCTGTCGTCTCTTCTGTTGCCTTTCTGTGGATCCTCCCATAAACTGCACAGCAGCACGAACTGTGCAAAGGTGTAATTCAAATACACTTTCCTTCCTTTAAAAACATTTTAGTTAACATTCTGATTTTCCTGACACAACTAACCAAGCCTTTTAGTATTGGCTTCTTACTGATATCTTGCAATGCCCAGGGAGTCTCAAGTTCACACTGAGTCAATCTACACTAAATGAAAATTATAGAAACTGTCTTGATTCTTCCAGGGATTTAAGATTTAAGCATACGTAACATCTATTCTCTCATTCTCTCTCTCTCTCTCTCTCTCTCTCTCTCTCTCTCTATATATATATAT
>NW_021604630.1:5543093-5630719 GCF_004785775.1 Grammomys surdaster
CAATCCACTCTGGTAACCCTTCCTCCTGACCTTTAGATTTAGTCAACATCCTGCTAGATCGATGTTTTTATAACCCCTGGTAATTGCAAGGCTCTGTGAGAACAACAGGTATAACCTAGTTAGACCCCACAGCTGCAGCCAGCTTCTTCCACCTGCAAAGCTCCCTTCCCCTTCCTGCCCCTCCCCATATCCTGTTTTTAGAGTATATAACTGGTGTGAACAATAAAATCTTTGCCAGCTTGATCTGACGTCTTGAATTGCTTTGCCTCTTTATTTTCTTTCGCATCTCAGTCCTCTCCACAGGGTCTGGGGGTTCAACTTGATTGTCCAGCTGGACTGGACATAGATAGATCGACAGATCGATCGATCGATTGATCGATCGATCGATAGATAGATAGATCCTTCTGCCCAGAATATTAATTTGCCTATGTTGGCTGAATTCTCACTCACATAGTACATGTTCGGCTTAGCTGACACATTCTTATGTGAAGCTTTACCTGAACTTCAGAAATTCTGCATTGGCTACATCACTCTTATCATCTCCTCTCCGACACTTCGTACTCCTCTTTAATTATTCCTGCACGTCACTGCCTCTTCCTCCAGTCTCCACAATAGGTTCCATGAAAGAAAAGCACGTGAGGATCACTTCATTACATCTTCACTTTCATCTATATCTTCACTGGGCAAACAACTCTGAGACTCAACACAGGTTTACTGAATAAATGTTAAAAATTATAGATATGCAAATAAGTAAAAACATGAGGAAACCTTGGGACCATCATTACTACAGAATAAGGTATGAAGGACAAGGTACACACTGTTCACTTTATTTCTAAGAAGAGTGTAAAGTCTCATAGACCGCCACCTAATAACAATGCCAATTTTCACTTCCATTCAATTCCAATTTCCATCCTCACTAGCTTTAATCATGATCTTTTTGGAATGTATATTAATTCATATGTAAAAGCGCTAGTAATCATTTAATGAACATCTTGACTACATGCTAGATTAAACAGTAAAGCACCAGCTATTATTATTTTCTTCATTTTGGATGTTGGAACATTCTGATTATTATTAAATGTCCTATTTTATATTGTTAAATATCTGTATCCATATTACCTAAAAACAAGTGAAAACCTGACTTGGCATTTGACAGCAGGAACACCTTCTATATTTTCTCCTGGCCATGAATCCATTTGTTACTGTATTTTTTTTAAAAAAAAGGAAATCTATGTTATCACATTATCAAGAGTTCAGGTACTCTGTAACTGAATTTCGAACAGATTGGTAGCTCTAAGCAAAAAGAATGTTCTATACAAGGAGCACTATAAATCTTTTTAAAAAATAAATCAATGTTTTTTTAACGACATCTATGTTTTTGTTTTAATGGAACCGTGTCTGTTTATGTCTAGTGATTCTTAATGAGATGTCCTATTTGACACAGGAAAGCCACTTCTTAGAAGTCATCTAAGATGTGTCTATGACAATGGAGGTCTGATGCTCATAAGAAATCCTTTAAATCCTTGGTTATTTTTCTGAAAACACAGACACATTTGAGTCCTCTGGGATGTGCTCTTCAGTAAAAGTTGACAATACTGCATGGCAATAGTGTCCCACAATAAAAGCTATGCCCTGGTTTGACAGTTATATGATGGTAACAGAAAACTTGTACAACAGCAGTACGCCAACTGGTACTGGAAGAAAAGAATACTGTTTATTTTCGGGCATCTTTTATCAAGATGAAGCTGGGTTACATGGGGAATGTGGGCTTTGGAGCTAAGAGTTATTATCAAATCAAGGCTCTTACTAGCTGAGTGATTGTATACAATGCCCAAAATTAACCTGTAAGCCCCACCTGGTCAGGGATCAGGTAACTTCCTGGAATGCTGGGAATTGTAGTTCTTGGAAAATAACAAATCCTCATGGGAAAGAAAGAAGGCCTATAAGTCTGTCCTTACAAACCTCTGCAATGTGTGACTCAGACCAACCTCAGCTGGAAAATTCCATGGAATGATCCTTACCAAAGTCCATCTCTTCATCAATATTCAATATTTAATATTGAATAAAGCTTGATTTAAATTTGCCTCAAAATGGTGGAATTGGCTTTTCTCTAGCAAATCTCAGGATTAACCCTTGGGCATGATTCCTAACCTACCTTGGTCTCTAAGTTCTTTCAGACAAAGGGAATCATATCTGCTGTAGATTATTGCACACGTTTTACAATGTAGCAAGAGAAGAACTTTGATATTGTATACTACATGCTGGGTATTCATCTCTACTAGGATTTGTCATTAACATATTAATCATTAAGACAAATGAAAAGATGGGTCGATGGTGAAGGATGAAACACAGGTAGAGTTCATACTGTTTTGTTTGTGAGAAAGAAACTGCTAAGGCCCAGTCCACCAAAGAGCATGCCAGCATGTGGAAAAAGTTACCTGTTGCTTAATAGGTAATATCTAAGCTGATAAGTCAATGACCAATTCTGGGGCCCTGGATGCACTTAGAAAAATTAAGGCTTCTTGCATCTGCTGTAGTATGTCCAGTAAAGAGCTTTATGCATATCATACATAACTTGTACCATGAGAACATGACATTTGACTTGCAGGGCTTCCAAATAAAAAGTTGTAAGAACAATAACAAGGAGAATAAAGCCTCCTATATACTCTAGCAGCTTCGTATTGGCTAATCAGTTTAATTGTACTGGATCGCGGGCTGATATATATAGTGTCAGCAAGAAGAATGAAGGGAACAAAGCACTCTCATAGAGTAGGTTTAATTGCATTATGTGATTTACTTATTTAGCTATCTCAGCACCCTTCCTCCTTGTACAAATGAATATGAATCAGACAATCATGTACATATTGCTGGGCCACTACAGTGTGCCATTTATCACCAATAGGCTGATAGCCTGCAGGTTATCTCTAACTCATAGCAGGCACTTAATTTTGTTGTCATTCAGGGTCTGGGTCAGTAGATCAGTAATGACCTGTGCTACTACTGAACAGTTTTTGAAATTAAAAGAAACAGCCAGCACGAGTTGTTACTTTGAGAGAAGATATTAAACCATCAATCAAATGGGTCAATGTGCCCCAGGAGGAATGAAAGGTTCACTAACATCTAGAGGTGACTTTCAGAATAAATGTGTGGTTAGGTCCAAGAGTCCCAAGATTTCCTTGTTAGGTTAAGAATAGACTTGTTAGGTAAGCAAGAAGGGAGAGAAAATAATGGGTATTTATGTGACTACAGTAGTTTTTCTACCAGATCTGTTTTTATTGTGATCCAGTGCTCTCCTTGTCAGATGAAGGTTTTGTGGTCATTCCTGAAATTAAATTAGAGAAACAACTGCAAAAATCACAAGGCTGAGATGCCTTTCAGGTATCATTACCTAAAAATGAGACTGGATACTTCACAAATATGGGTTCTACATAAATATTTAAGCTTAATTACTTTGTGTTTATTTTCAAATAATTGACAACAAGCTACCAAAGGGAAGACCTCGTGGTTGACCTCAGAGGACGAGTAGGGTTTAACACCAGAATCACAAATTAGAAATGAGTTATTTAGTCCTTACATATATAGACTGTAGCACAGCAGTAGACACTAAGAGCCACTATTTAGACAACACACAAAGTTTATAGTGTGCAATAATACAACTATGTACAATGGTGTTAGGATTCAGGTCATCAGCAATTCCTTTCTCAAGCCAAACCCTGAACACATATGGCCAGACTGCAGAGAACTGCAGGAGCTAGACAAAGCCTAGAAGCAATGTCCTCCAGGGGAAAACAAAGGAAATCACAGATAGGAGGGTAAAGATACTGTTTCCACAAAAAGTGCTAATAGAGAGATTTAGTTGAGTTTGAGTAAAAAAACACTATTTGATCAAGCTCTTCTTGCAACACTAGTAGTCATCTGAACAATGTATAACCAGAAGTGGGAAAGATAATAATGGTTCACTCTGGAAGTGAATCCAGACCCTTTTGTCTCTGTTTACTATCATTCTCTTTTCTAGTTCCCTGTGTCTTTAGATGTCTAGGCTACACAGCAACCACAGAGACAGAGGACCAGACCATTGCCAGGAAAACAACTGTGGGATGCTATCTAACCATTTCACACCTATAACACAATTTCTGGCATGAAAAACAGGAGGATAAGTTGAGGCTTATACAGTCTGCTGTTGGCACAGTCCTAGTAAAGAAATGATTGGATCACATGGATAGAACTTTGTATTTGAAAGTTTCAGTGTTCAAAATGTGACTTTTGGAGTCTGACCAGCTCAGGAGGGTGATGATCTCAGCAATGAGGATAGAGTCCTTTGAGGAAGATGCGGAAGAGCTTCCTCTCAGTCTGTGCTTTCCACCACTGGGCACACTTGTAAATGGCAATCTGCAAGACAGTAGGTAGGGCTTGTCCGTGAACCTCTTGAACATCCTGATTGCCAGAAGGTAGAATATAAATGTTAAGCTCATTTAGGAGACTGCAGTCACATTTTAGGAAAGAACTTCTGGAGGAGGATGGTAATTTCCATCACACAGAAAGAATTCAAAGATAGGTATCCAACCCCAACCCATGCATCTTCCATAAAGCCCCAAAGCAAGCAAGGGGTGGCCCTGGGGCACTTGAGGGAAGAAATAAGGGAGAACCCTTGCTGGAACAGTTTGGAATGTGGTGGGAGCAATGTAGCGGAAAGATCAGGAATCAGCCTACAGTTTGACTGTGTAATATATGAGTATAGCTTACAAGTGATTTTTTACTTCTGTTTTTATTTTTAATTTATTTGTATGGGTGTTTCTTGGCCATATATATTTGCATACCATATGTAAGTCTGGTGACCTTTTCAAATTGGAGCTAGAAAAAACTGGGAGCCACAGTATGAATGTTAGGAGTCAAACCCAGATTTTCTAGAAGAGCAGAAGATACTAGTAACCACTGAACTATCTCTCCAGCCCCAGTTCAATTTTGCCTTTCAATAATTGTTTTTCCAGGCAATACTCCAATATAGGATAAAATCTAGTGTAAATGGGATAAAAGTAGAAGCATACCAGGCTCAGACAAATGGCACATACAAATAAATATCTACATGTGCATTCATTTGAGAGGGGCAGAGAAAACATACAGTACATGGAACAGAGGAAATGACCTGATAGCAGAAGGTGAAACACATCAGTACACAACACCCTTGTAGCAAGTTCAGCAATCATATGTTACATTTTAACTTGGGGGTTGTGGGAAGTGTGGAGAGATCTGAATACTCACAGGAAACCATTGTAGATTGTTATAATTAAGCCTTTTTTAAAAAATCCTATTTTCTTAGATAACACAAAGTTTTTTTCATGGAAAACAAAATATTTTCTTTCCTAAATTTAAAATTCTGGTGAATGATTCTTAAGAGAGTAAAATGTAATCACTGTAAGAACAAAATATATAGTACTGGCCTCATACTAATTCCAGCTAAAACAACAAGTACTATACTGTCAAGAAAAATTCACTACTCTAGGGATCCATTCGGCTTTCCAATTCAAGACAGTGTTGGGAAACCAAGAGAGAGTGATGAGGTGGTTCTCTGGCATATTCTAACTCCTGCATCCAAGGACTCAGGAGCCATTCTCTGAAGAATGTTTTGCTTTTCCTATGACTGCAGGATACACCACCAGCCTCAGAGATAAATGTGGACACTGGGCTTGGTTGATGGTCTGGGGTGGTTGTAAATGAGATTATGTTTTGTTTTGGATTTTTGTTGTTGTTGTTTTTGCTGCTGTTTTGATTTCTTTGTGGTTTTTATTTGTTTGTTTTGTTTTTGGTTTGCAGAATACATCAGACTTCAGGTGGATGAAGTACATGTCGAAGCATGTCTTCAACTGACAACCACAGACTTGAAGATAAAACTCCTAGAACACAGGCAAACTTTCTCCCCATGTTTTAGGAAGCCATTCCGCTGCTGGGCCACTGTCATATCTCAGCAATTCACAAAAGCATGTAATGCTTAATGAGCCAAATATGAGGATAATTATCCGAGTTATATTTGGGAAACCCGCAAAATAACAGACAGTGTTTGCAGACTCTATGAATACTCGAGGGCAGATAGAAAAAAAAGACATTCTTTTTTTAAATAGCTGAACTGATTTCACCATAACTAACTATCTTTGAAGTAACATGTTCCTTTTCCACCCAATTAAAAAAATAGTTAAAATGTCGACAGAACACTCTCTTGGTTTCACCGGTTCCAAAGGGATTTTAATTGCTCTGATGCTGTAGCCATACTTGATTTATGTCACCCTTGCTTGAATAGCTATACCTATCACTGCCTATCAAACCTATCTCCTTACAAAACAGGTTATTTTCCAGGATTCTGCTTGATTATTATGTAAGGCTCCAGATAAGTTACTTGTATTGAAATTTTCAATGTAAATGGGACTTAAGACACAGAAATGGCGGAAGAGATACCTGTTACTATTACTATGCTTGTAATGCCAGATTAGCAGGTACCAAAAGCTCAACATGAGTTGGCAAGTGGTATCAACCAAGTTTACTTTAAAAAGCTTTCAGAAAAAGGTTGCAATTTCATATTATACTATATGGGATTGCTTTCATTAGGGTTTGAAGGACACTTGGTACCTGCCATGGAAAAGCAGACAGGAGCTCAGTTTTATGGTCCTATCTTTGGGATCACTGAATATTAACATTACAGGAGATTGTGGAGACAGTGAAGGTACCTATCAGGGTCTATGTAGCTTGTCTGTTTATGTGCAGTAAATAGTGATTGAAGTTAGCCATTTAAAAACAAATCTCTGAATATAATTCCCTCTACTATGTAATACCAAGATTCAAGTAAACTATAACGTTTAAACCCAAAGTTTCCATAAACTATTTCTTTCATGGCAATGAAATTTACTCTCTTGCATAAATAGGACATGAGAAATAAATATCCCAGGGCATTTCTAGAAGTTTTGAGAAGGCAAGCTCACTGTGAGCATCTTCAGAGGTTCTCAGAGCTTATCCATGGAGTTCCGGGCAATGGAAACAGCTATCCTCAGGGGATTCAAGGACACTGTCCCACAGGACAGTTCATTAGGACACATGGGAATTTTGATTGTACTAGATTTCTGCCAACTAGGAATATACCTTTGTAGAAATTTCACTCCTCAAATGAAGTTTCAGACCTCAAGGTATAATGGGAGGTTTCTTACGGCTCATCAATAGCTTATCCTAAAAACTTTCTCAGGACAGGATGTTTTAGGATTAACGGAAACCATATTCTAGCAAGGTTTCATGGCATTCAAACTAACCAAAATATCAAGGAAGCTGGAATCCCATGTGATGGGGAAAATTATGGGGCAGAAAACTGGAAGACACGCATTTTCAGCTTTGGTTCCCCTACCACTGGCTCAGGTGCTGAGTCACCTTTTTATGTCATTCATATCACTGGCTCAGGTGCTCAGAGTCACAATTTTGTGTCACATATGCTACAGGGTAAGCTGTTGATTTAGACTTTTATGTCATTCATACCAGTGGCTCAGATGCTGAGTCATCTTTTCATGACACACATACCATTCTCTCTGTCACCTCAGCCTGTCCTAGATCATAGAACTTTCCATGCATTTCTAAAATTAATAAACATCTTGATACATTGAATAGCAGATTTACCTCAGTATCCAGAGACCTAGAAGGTATTTGCAATGTAGGAAAACATAGTTAAACCAGGAGTATAATATTCATTTTCAAAAAGGAAATTGGTTTATTCAAACATGATGTTTGCCCTTTCCCCCATGTTTTAACCATATTCTACTTATTCTCTCTCAAAGAAGGAAAAAAAATCTTTATTTTCAGAGAACAAAGTTTAATTGTCTTTCATCTGTAGCATAAAACCCTTCAGGTTTATCTGACCACTGACCCACTGATGTTCTGGGTAAGGAATGCACTCTCACTTTGTGGTGTTATCCTTTGTCTCTTCCTAGAAATCTCTCCAGGAAATAGAAATATAATGAACACAGACTGTTCCACTAATACAAAGTGCACCATCTCCTTCACAAGTAAAGCAGGCTGCATTCAGAGGTCACGCTGAAGTATTTGCTGCCTGGTGCTTTCACGATAACCACTGGGTGAGATAATATATGTATTGTAAATGGTAGAGATAAAGCATCATAATGAAAGAAAACAGTCGTTCCCAGAACCACCCGTCTCTAAAGTTAGATGAGATGGCCTCTGTGCACCTCAGAGGTGAGAACAGAACTGCAAGCTATAGCTACATTTGCCTGTTTACACGACAGTCATTGCTTCCTTAACACTTACGGTGTAATGAACAAATACATAACCCTAGACAGCATATTACTGAATTTTCTAAAAACCGTTGCAGAAGACATGCATTCCTTTCACTTTCACAAACTCTTCCCTGCCTGTATTCTTTTTCTTTATTACAACTATAATTCATGTGCCATTAAATCTATTCAAATTAAAGTATATATTTAAATAGTCTTCCACTAGTCATAGAGTGGTTGGCTACTATCACAATACAAGTTTAGAATCTTCTTATCACCTTACACAAAGAAACTCTGAACCCAGCATCAGTTGCTATGCTATGACAGCTACTGCAACCCATTCATCTACACTTTCTATATGGAGTCACCTATTCTGGACTTTTCTTATCAATGGGATCATATAAAATATGAACATTTACGATAACTATATCACTTAGGATAATGTGTTCAAGGTTGTCTAATTTATAGCATGCCTTGCTGCTTTATATATTTATTATAGAGTAGTTTTCCATTTTGTAGGTGTGATACAGTTTATCCATTGGAAATGATGGAATTTGGACCAATTTCATTATTCGAGGTGGGGAAACATGTCATTGTTTGACCGAGTCACAGTGACCTTGTCCTTGCAGACAGATTGTAAAAAAAAGTGCTGGTGTGTGAGGAAGTCCACTGGCATTGAAAGTGATGTAACAGGAAAAAGAGATGAGGTCTTGGAGATAAGACAAAGAACCCATTAGACATCAATACAACCCTGAACACCAAGACCCAGTTTTCCTTCATTATGCCTATGTATAAACATTGCTACTGCTTGTAGGCAGCCAAGGAACTGCCTTCTGCTAGGAAGGATTCCTTGCGCATTACAATCTCCCAAATTCTATGAACCCCTCTGAATTCCTTCTTTGGTACTGCAAAACAGTAGTATGATGTTGTGAAGTCTGCCATTTGGAAAACAAGAAATAATGGTGCTATGAAGAGCCACCTAGATATTTTTGTGTGAACTTGTGTTTTCACTTTTATCCTATAACACAAGAGGGAAACTGGTAAGTCACAGTCTAGCTATATGTTTAATTTTAAAGAACAGCTAAATTCTGTTTTTTTTTTTCCTAAAGTGGATGCCTCTTTTTACATTTTGACCGGCCACATATCTCATCCTTGCTAACACTTGTGATTATCTGTCTTACTTTTATAGCCTGGCTGGTATGTGTGAACATATTATGACTTTGACTGGTATTTCCTTAGTAGTTAATAATGGCATCGGGACCATTTACATTGTTTTGATTTTATATAATTCAGCAGTAATTTTGAAATTCATCTTGCTGAAGCATGTGCTTCGATTCCAAGCATGTTCCCCCCCCACTTTGGTATCAAGTTCTATATGCGGATCCTGACTTACCAATCTATTCTGTAAATGGACTTCTAGTTTGCTTACTTCTGTTTGTCTATTGGAAATAAACATGTTTGAACATTCTTTACATGTCTTCTCGTACATCAGCTAAATAGATGTCTAAGTAGAAAACATTGACCTTGTATAACAAAAGGAAAAATGGCAATCATAGTGAGCTATATGCTACTGAAGCCAGTTAGCATTTCTTGTGAGCAAGTTAGCTTGTCATAAAACACATGAGGCTGGATAAGGACAGGGATCTTATACCCTACCTGTTTCCTGAACACAAGGATAGTTATACTCATATTTGTATAGATGTATAAATACAGAAATTCACTTATAAGAATGATGTAGCAGTCCTGATAGCTTTGTGCAAGGGTGCCTTTTATAAGAGCTTTTTATCTTTTCTAGTTTTAAATTCCAAGAGTTAAATATGACATGGCTATGTATGAAAAATTATTTTATTAGAATTACACAGATGAGTTGAGGGAAGACAACCAGAAGAAAAGCTAAGGGGAAAAAATGCATGTGTGCTGAGACTTTGATGGTTTATGAGGGGTTCATAGCAGAGGTGATCAGCTAATCTGTGTAGCTCCTGGACAGGACGAAAAGACAACTTTCTTTCTAAAAGTGGGAGTTGAGCTCAAATGCTTGAAATTTCTTCACTCTAGTGGTATGTGTGTATCAGTGAGTGAGTGAGTGTGTGTGTGTGTGTGTGTGTGTGTGTTATACAGAAGAATTTATGGACACCTACACTCCAGTATGTTTTACGTTTTCAAAACGTACCAAGAGCTAAGTTTTCCCAGATCTCAGAGAGTTACAGGACATGGATTGTTTTTTAACCATGATTCTTTAGAAGCTCATGTGTTAGTTTTCATTCAACCAAACAACATTTGATAGATAAGTATTCCACCAATGCCTCTTAATGGGAGACATACTAAATAGCCAACAGAATACTACAGGAAGAGTTTCAGAAAAATCATGCTTGATGTTTTCCAGAGTGAAGACAAAAACAGTGCCTACTCTTTGTTCTTCGCAGGTCTAATGAACGAATAAGGCATATTCATAGATGCTGCAGCTTGGGAAATCTGTTCCACTCACTCATATGGATAAGTCCCAATTGATGTTGCACAGGAGAAGCTTAAGAAGGATATATGTATATTCTTATTAATCAATCACAAAGCATTGCAAGATATGTGACTCAAACAATTATGAAGATCTGCAAAAATAAAAATTAAAAAAATCTGATGCAAGGCTGCTAACCTATAATGGAGAGCCACATTGAGGAAGACATGACAGGAGAAGATACATATCACAGGCACAGAAGGAAAAGAGCTTTGATGTTTTCTAGAGTAATGATGCCTCTGTAAAATACATCAAGGACAGAGTATAACTCAGCAACTCAGCGGTAGAGTGGTTGCCTAGCAATTGGGAGGCCATGGGTTCTATAGCCTCAGTACCAAAACAAACAAACAAACAAACAAAACAAACAAAAAACCAAAACCTTAGAACAAGCTCAAAAAGTTGACAGAGCAAAAATGCTATTTAATACTTAGGGAAGTCACATAGCCATATAGCTATCATTGTAAGAAACAGGAACAACAAACAGTGTTTGATTTCTGTATTTTATAAACTCAGAAAAATTGTAAGGGCATGACTAATTCATTTCAACTGAAGGTATATCACCACCTTCAATGTCTCTACTGAAACCCTCACTCTCCCTGGGTATGAATAATTCCAGTACTCAGAAGGCAGAGGCAGGAGAAGCCTAAGTTAGAGGCTAGCCAGAGACACATGGTAAGTTCCAAGATAGCCTGGTGATATACTGTTGACTAAAATTGAAGAAAAAAGACAAAAATAGGTTCCAGTGAAGACTGGAGACCTAACAAAGTAAGAGGGGAGTCTTTCCTCTAGGGAACTACATTGCAGACACAGCTATTATTCATCAGACTCCAAACTTCCTGTACCTTTGTACCTTGATCTTGGACATCCAGCTTCCACACAGGTATATGATGTAAATCTGTATTGTTTTAACAGTGGGTAAATGGCATTTTATAATAGCCCTAGCAAACCAAGTGATCCAACATTGCCAGTGTACTGAACTGCAAAAGTTCTGGTCAAAATCAAAACAGCATGGGGAGGAAAAAGTGCTTTTTACATCACACGTTGTGAAATTCTGAAGAGTGAACATACGTTCTAACTGTTCACAAAGTCCAATGTGCTCCAGGACTCAAAGTCAAACCCTAGGACATACCTTCTGGCTGCAGGACAACACAGATCTACACTCTAACAAGGACAGTCATCTATCAAGTATGGGTCCACTTCTAGTTTTCCTTCTCTCATTTCAGAGCAAAGGGACATAATGAAGAAAATTATACCAGATCAAAGCCGTTCCCTGTATTAACACATACTTTACTTCAGGGAGGGCATCTCACAGTAAGACACCATATCTACTCCTTCTATTCCTTTATACACACTCCTGAAATAACAGTCCACTAGACTCTAAAGACTCTAACAGCTATTCCTTAGATTAGATATAAGGCCCCTAGAATCCTGAATCTTATAAATGTCATGCCAATAGTTGTTAGCCTTATGAGAATAAGAACAAAGGGAAGATATCTGTAGAGGTTTGAAACGGATACAGTTTTCTAACACTATGTTTTCCATGACTGTAACTGAGTGAAAAGCCATGAAGGCTTTCTTAATCCTCCCAGCTCCCTGAAAAAGACATTGACGAGAAGTACACTTTTTTTTCAACACGAGTTAGCATATATGGTGTTGGGGAGAAGGGGTGTAAAAGACAGATTTTAGAAAAGGAAGGCAAAGAAAGGGAGCAAAATCTAGAAACTGCAATGGGCTAGATAACAGTTGAGCATTAAATAAGATATTTTTAGGCAGAGAACAATGAATGCAGGTTTCTTTTGGGTGGCAGGAGTGGGGAATGCACACATGAGTAAGGTACTGTTAGTCATTGGCTTCACATAACAATTTCACTGCTTTGGGATATGTCTGTGCTGGGATAGAAAGAACCCGGAGAGTAAGCCTGAACACTAAAGGGCTAGGTCTGGACAGGTAGATGTGGGGGAGCAGGGAGAGCTGGGAGGGATGGAAGGGTGAACAGGCAGGGTTTCTTTCTTCTCTCTAAGGTGAGCATCCCCAAGGGGAAGGCAGCTTGGTGTCCATGGGTTAATGACACAATGCAGCATAGATTATGATAAAACAAAGCAAAACAAAACACTTCTGGAAGACTACTAAAAGCCTCAGCATAAAGGAAAGTCTTTAGTATGGATGAATCCAACAAGAAGACAGGTGATAAGAACTGTACCAAACAAACAAAACCAACAAACAACAAACAACAATTCTACTAATGGAAAGAGATTAGATTTTCATGAGAAAACCAGACAAATTCGCTTTAAGCAAGGCTATTAATATTTTCCCATTTGAGACCTCTACCACATTGCACTTCATGACAGAGTCTGTCTTTTTCAAGCTTTGTATGCAACTTATAGGGAAAACAAACAAATTAAAATATTCCATGAACAAATGAAAGGGAGAGGGCACAGTTTAGGAAGCAAGCCTGTTTCTTGCCGTGTGTTTCATGGAAAGACTTCAGAGGAGATTACTCATTCCTACATTGGGTCCTGGTATGCAGAGGAGATTACGTATTCCTGCACTGGGTCCTGGTCAGCAGGAAAATTTTAAACGTGATCAACACAGATAAGAAGTCACATGCAAAACACAACAAAGCAAAAAAAAAACAACAACAACCTAAAAATCAAGAGAGGAAAAGAGATGAGATTATTTCAAGAACTACTCAGGGGATAAGAGGTGGACAGGATATAGAACACACATATAATGTGGGAAGAGAGAGAAGCCACAGGCAGGGCATTACTCAGGGGTGTGACTATGAGCCCAAGGAGCCTTTATCTAAGCCAGCTGAAGGATCCTAATGTACATGGTGAAATCTGTGTTTCAGGAATGTTCTTCTGACAGCAGCAATATTATTATTACTTATGATGTCCATAAAGTGTTCAAAGAAACAAGGCAGAGAAACCGTTTTATATTTACTCTGACAGTTTAAAAGGTTGCTGCCATTATGCATGGATTTTTGAAATGTTATTTGTTGATTGCACTGAATAGGCTGGCCCGTTAGTAACAAACTGCACAGGAAATAGAAAACTCAAGGGTGGGGGGGCAGTCAATTACTAGAATCCGAATCGGATGAGAGTTCCATCCATACCCAGGCACCAGCACTCCCTCTTTCTTTTCGCTTTGTACCATCTACCACAATGAACAGCAATAATTTCAGACAATTAATTGAGATCCTGAGCAAGGCTCTGAGAGCCTTGTGGAACACAAGAACACAGTTACAGCATCACAGATGGAAGCCATCGTTTGCCATGCTACAGATTCAAAAACAAGTGCCTGTTTATTTTTCTGACTGAAGCTAGTCTTTCAGAAATTGCCCTACTCACTGGAAATCCATCCCCTGTTTCAGAGACACTTTAGAAAGCTGAACTCCAATACCAGAATAGTAGTTTCATTAGACCCTCACACTTTGGAAGGATCCAGAGTATAAACTTTCAGAGGCGGCAACATAATCCTTCTCATCAAATATTTGGGCGACAGGTGGAAAATTGTTCTGCCAGCTGAAGAAGACAAAATCCATTCCTTCTGGCAATTTTCGGCAATGAAAACCCCAGAAATGAATGTGCAATAACTTGTGGAAATAAATTTCAAATATTATCACACAAAAGCAGTGTGCTCAAAATCTCTAACTGTAAAGCAACTCCTGTCCATCTGAATTTTAAAAATGCTGATTTCTCTTTATGTTTGAAATGTCACTAAAGGAAGGGGAAATATTTCAAGATATAGAACTCCAGAGGAAAACATTAAATTCTAACAAAGAAGAGTAGCTGTGGAGACTGGTGTTATGCTGCAGCATCCTTCTGGTTAGGATGCACAGACCATAGAATTGTTCACACAGGATCATAGCCTTAGACCAGGAAGTTTCACACTGGCCCAGCTGCAAATCTGTGTGGGGACTGGCCTAGTTTTGAATGGTTGCAGTGACTTCCATATGTTCTCTAAAGCAGCACTGGAATATTCTAGCATTCCTGAGGATTTCCTTCAAAGAGTCATTCTCTCAAAAAAAAAAAAAAACCTCATTTTCTCATTCATTCTCTGAATTAGAAGTCTGTCCACCCATATTTTCCTGTGTGAGGAGCCTTTACATCAGCGTATATATAGTTGCTGAGACAGACAATGAACCCCACTGTGGGACTAGTGGGGAATAGGGTTCTATTGAAACACCACGCATTACAACTTAATTAAATCTATGGTCTTTTATTTGAGGGATATTTTTGTTCCTGATGCTCAACAGATCTCTCATGTGGCTTATAGGTACAATGGTAACCATCTCTCACATGGCTTATGTATACAATGATAAGCAATCTAATTTTCTTAGTTGGGCTTCTTTAAAAAACCCACCAGTGAAGTGCATTTCTATAACAGCCTTCAAATGTTAAGCAAATCAATGACATAAACAAAATTGTTAATTCAGTGCATCATTTGAGTTGTAGAAATTATTCGACTTATACATTTTAAACGCCATTTATTAGACTGATCATTGCGTGCTACCTTAGTTTGATATTGCTATGATGAAACATCCTGAACAAAGCAAACTGGGGAGGAAAGGATTTATTTGGCTTACACATCCAAACGGCTGCACATCATTGAAGGAAGTTAGGACAGGAACTCAAACAAAGAAGGAACCTGCAAGCCAATGCAAAAGCCATAGAGGGGTGTTGCTTACTGGCTTGTGCCCCATGGCTTGCCCAGCCTGCTTTCTTATAGAATCCAGGACCACAAGCCCAGGAATAGCACCACTCATAAAGGGCTAGGCCTGCCCCATCAATCACTAAGAAAATCCCCTACAGGCTTGTCTACAATGTGATCTTATGGAGGCAGTTTCTTAATTGAAATTTTCTCCTCAGATGACTTTAGCTTGTGTCAAGTTGACATAAACCTGTTCAATAGCCACATATAGCTTTCATGTGTCTACCGTCAGGTGAATTCTTTCTTCCAGTCCAGGTGATATAGCTGGAAATAATTCACAAAAGAAGATAACAATAAACACTGACCATGCCCTTTGAGTAGCTGATATTCTTTAGACAAATTAACGAGGACTCTCATCTTTAATAACTAAAGAGGAACTACATGAGGAGAGATAGAAACGAAGCACAGAGACTGGAGCAGTGCCGTGGGGGAGTGCTATGGCTTATATGAGTGTAGTAAGGGAAATGCTGAGGAGGCAAAGACAGGAGATAGGAGAGAAAAATGAGCAGGGTACCCAGGGAAAGCTCATCAACCACAGGCAAGAGCAGATCCTGGAAGAAAAAGACTACCTAGGATATGGGAGAGAGAGCCAAGGATGATGAATGAGGATGGACAGCAAAGCAAAGGATAGACAGCAAAATGAGAATAAGAGAGAGAGAGAGAGAGAGAGAGAGAGAGAGAGAGAGAGAGAGAGAAGTCTGCATGTTGGCTTTTATAGGACAGTGGAAAATAATTGTCAGTCTGAGTAAAAGGATAAAACTTTAGAAGGTCTCTGAAGACAAATCTTTCACTCATCCATCGGGATACAATGTGAAAGCCCAATTTACTAATCTTCTAGCCTTTGATTCCTCATGCCCTTGTCCATTCGCTTTGTCACATTCACATTCTATCTAACTCGCTTGCTTACATTTACTCCTCCCCATTACATGTTTACTTTCTTCCACCTTCACTGGGATGGCAAATGAGCAAGCAAGAGCCTCCAGCTTCTCGAAGCCCCACTGGCACATATCAGGTACCCAGCAGAGTGTGATCCCTGGCGGTTTTTCTCTCCAAGTTACCCTAGCAAATCTGGAAAGTACCCCAAAGCAAATAGCTCTAGGCAGTGCATATGTTTAGGATGATTAAGGAAAGTCTTGAGTAAGTGAAACAGAAAAGATAGAATAGGATGCAAACCTTACAATCACCAGGTTTGTAAGTTAAACACAAGAGTGAAAAGAGAGAAAGACTGAAAGAATGCGAGAAAGGTTCGCATTCACCAATCTTACTCAGTATAGTTCCTGGAGTCTTCACTACCATTATTAGACAAGAGAAAGACATAAATAGGATAAAAAAATAATAGGAAAGAAAAAAGCCCAGGTATCCCTATTGGAGATGGGATGATTCTATACTTATAAGACTTCCAGAAAGCTCTTAGAGATATGATAAGTTCTTTAAGCTGCAGCTTATAAAAATCAACATACAGAAATAAGTAGCTTTCATAAACACTAATAATGAGCAACCTGAAAACCTCAATTAGGAATAATACCCTATTTCTAGCAGATCATGAATACACCTAACAAGATAAGTGAAAGACCATTATAATAAAAACTTTAAGTCACTGAAAAAAAAAAAAAAGAAACACGGGAAGAATCTAGTCTCTGTTCCTGGTTTAAGGGAATTTATATTGTGAAAATGGATACATTACCAAAAGTTGTCAACATATTTAATGCAATTCCCCTCTAAGTTCTAATGTTATTTTTCACCAAATCATAACAAACAATGAATTCATATGGAAATACAAAAGACCATATGTAGGTAACCAACCAAAACAACACAAAATGAACACACAAAAATCCTAAAGTAAAAGAGCATAGATCTCCATCTTTATCATAACTGACCTCAGATTATCCAGCACAGCTAATGTGACCAACAGGCTAGTCTTGGCCCAACAACAGATATATAGGCCAGTGGTACAGAATATAGGATCCAAAACTATATCCATATAGAGATGTCTATCTAAATTTTTACACAGAAATAAAAAATAACCTATATTGCAAAAAATATCAAACTCTAGACTATTCAATGAGTGATACAGGAAAAAATTAATATTTATTTGTAAAAACTTTAATATTAAATTACAAAAAGGAATTAAACCCATATCATTCATCCTGTACATAATTCACGTCCATGTGAACTAAAGGCCTTAATTTAAATCTTGAAATGTTAAAACTTCTAGAAAAAATTAGGAAATATAGTTAAAATATAGGTATAGGTAAGAACTCCCTGAAAAGAACCTGACAGCATAGAAAACACTGCAGAGAATTAACAAATGGGATACTTTGCAATTATTCCAGGACAGCTAAGGGCACTCTTAGTTAGATGGAAACATAGTCTATGGAGTAGAAAACAAAAATCTTTGCCTGTTATACCTCAGAGAGGAGTGAATACCCAGAATCCAAAAATAACTGTAAAAATTAAACACCAAAGACACGGAACTGCCAATCAACAAATGGGCTGATAAAATGAATAAGCGGTTCTATAAAGAAGAAAAGCAACGGCCAATGCACATTTTAAAAAACTGCCTGATATCTCCAATTTCAATCAAGTCATCAGGGAAATGTAAGTTCAACTCTTTTGTGCTACCACCTCACTCTATTCTGACTGCTTGTCATCAAGGAAACTGGCAAAGAAAACTGGAGAGTATGTGAGGAAAGGAGAGGCATTATTCAGTGCTAATCGGAGTGCGAACTAGTAAAGTCTTTACAGCAGTGTGTTGGACACTAGCCACACCATTGCTAGTCACCTACCCAAAGGCTATATATTCTATAATAGAGTTACATGCACACCCTTGTGTATTGCCTTTCTAGTCACAGTAGCAAGGAAACAGAACAAACATAGCAGTCTACCAATATGTAGATAAATGCATAAATATGATATATACATAGGATGAAGCTTTATTCAGCAATAAGAAAAAAATGTAATCCTAAAATCTACAAAAAATGTGGATCTAGTAAACTATTATAGTAAAGCAAAGCAGGCTAATCTCAGAAGGAAAAACCAAACCAAAACAAAAACAAAACTATGCTCTGTCTCATATGTAGATCCTGGTTTGCAATGTGAATATATGTGTATATAAACATGAAACCAGAAAGGGACCTAATAATATCCAAGGGAATAAAAGTACATTTAAAGCAACTATCATCTATCTATCTATCTATCTATCTATCTATCCATCCATCTATCTCTCTTTATCCATCAATTCATTCATTCAAGTGTGTGTGTGTGTGTGTGTGCACATGTGCACATATGGAAGTAAGTTAAAATATAAGACTCATGAAGAAGAGGCTTTTATGGCTAGGTATTAGAACATGCTTTTCTACAATGCCAAATGCCTCCATTCTATGCTGACTCCACAGATCTCCAGGTACCAATCTATTCAACAGTGCTATTTTGAGAATAACCATATTTACACAAAAAAGTAAACACATTCACTATTTTATTTTGGGGATAATTTTTACCAGATTTTAGCCTATGATTTACGTTCTTTAGGGTAACCTGCTTGAATGAGTATATGGGTTTAGAATAATTGTATCTCAGACTTCAAATACAATTTAAATATTTTAAAATCATTTGGATTTTTGAGCCCCAACAACACACCACTCATCTTCTTCCTGACTCCATAATGATGGTACCTCATGCTACCTCTAAAGAATACCTCATCTGCACGAATACCTCCGAACTGCAGGAAGCCTAGAAAGTTTGGAGCTGGACATTTTGGCTTTAGATTCTCATACTGATTGCTGAAGGATGACTCCTACGACCATCTTCTTTCAGACATAGGCGCTGACTATGTGGCACGTCCTTATTAAGGTTGTTGTAAAAAATTATCACTTCATCTATATAAAGAAATTGCCAAAGTGCCTATACACAGAGTATTCTAGTTACCTGCCTGGGACACAGATTTAGGTGTAGAAAGGATTAGCCAATAGACGGGTTTATTGAACCAATACAAGACTTGTCTCAGGACTTGGTAGCATGACATGGTAGTAGGTATTAGAAGGATACATGAAGCAGGACCTGTGTGTTGTCTGACCATGCAGCACAATCTATGAATACCTCTTGAGTGGGAATGTCCCGGAAAGTCTAACAGTTCTAAGAGTTACAATACCCTTCTGACCATGGGGAAAAAAAGTTGATTAAATGAAGTCTTGTTATTTGGATTCTAGTAAATGAGGCCTTGGTATATAATTGCCCTCTTTTTTAATTAGACAAAATTAGTAAATGTTACTGTACATTTGTTCCTGTCAAGAGAAAATTAATAATTTACATGTGACATTATACAAATACCAGACGTTGATTTATGTGTGTCATCTTTGGTAACATCAATTTTCCCCTTAAGTCCTTGATGGCAATAGTACAGAGCAGCAGGAAGGGGAGTCTAGAGGAATTTGGCTTTATCTGGGTGAACCACAGTCTTCCATTGATTGCAACTTAATGACTGACTCTATGTCTCCTATGTCTGGCAAAGATGAATTGCTGAGTTCGGTGGTTTGAATCTGAAATCTCCCCAACAGGTTCATGTATTAAACATACAGTCTCTACCTTGAAATTCTACTTTGAAATAGGCTCTTAAGAAGGTAGCCTCTCTGGAAAATGTGGGTCACTAGGAGTGGGCTTCTGAAGGTTGTACCTGATTCTGATTCAAGTTCTGTGCTCTCTGCTTGCTGGACCTCAGTCATGTGAGGAAGCCTCAGCTTTACACTATTGATATCAGAGACATTTCTCCACTAATAAAGAGAACATAGAAGTGATTTTCAGAGTGACAAGCTCTTCCTCAGCCCTTTGTAGGTTTAGTTGAAAGGCAAGAGGAGAGGGAAGCTAGGTTTCTTCAAAATTGGACAGCCATGAAAGCCACCCAAACTTGGTGGCTTTCAGTTTCTTCTTTCACAAATGCAATAATTTAAATTCACAGTCCACAAATGGTTAATATTAGAAAAGCTTATTTTAATTATTGGGAGCTTGAGGGAAAAAACAAATCAGAGCTCCTCTACAGCAGGCATGTATCCTCAGGAGAGGATGCCACACAGGTGATAGTCTGGAGGATTTTGTAAGGACTCCTGCCGCAAACATGGCAGAAGAATAGGAAGGGAGTTAGACAGTCAATCTAGTTTGCCCATCTGCAGAGTGTCCAGGTTACTTCTCTCAGTTTTCAGTCACATTTAACTTCCATAGAAGTGAGAGAAACCATGGATTAAGAAACCAGAATCCTCTCTGTCATCCCTGGTCTCTAGCAAGGACATCCCAGCTGCTGCTCTGAGGTCCCTGCCCCATCCAACTGACCTGCTTCAGTCTCTTATTCACAACATCATGCCTTCAACACTGGGATAGACTTCAAAACTCTGAAAGTCAGGCACTGAGGAGGGACTGTGGTCATGATAATAGGAAGTCCTACAAAAAAGTATTACACTGAGCTAATCTGCCCTGAGCTAAACGGCAACTGTGTGATGGTAGTGAATCTCATGTTTGTAGGAACTTGGGCACTGTCATGAAGCAGAAGTTGTAGAGTGATATTTATGACAATATCATGGAGAAAGACCTATGAAAGAAAGAAAGAAAGGAAGAAAGAAAGAAAGAAAGAAAGAAAGAAAGAAAGAAAGAAAGGAGAGAAAGAAAGAGAGAGAGAAAGTAAGAGACAAAAATAAAGTGGAGAAAAGGGCAGGTACCTCTAGATAACTTCAGAATGGAGAATCAGAAAGCCCAGGACATGATGAGAATGTTGGAACTCTTCAGACCTATCACCCCCCTCCAGAAAACAGGGAAGCTGAAGTTTGAATTGGTTACAATGATAGTCATGTAATTGATTCTACCTCTATAATGTAGATCCATAGGAATCTTAAAGAGCTAATTAGTAACAGGAAGGATCTGGAAGCTCTGAGCCCACATTACCTTGTGGTGGTCAGCAGTCTCCTATGTGTAACATCCTTTATGACAAACCAGTGAGTAAGAGTGTGTCCTAAAGTACTGTGAACTGAAGAAGGAGTCATAGGAACTGTGCTCTACAGCACTTACATCAGAACAGCAGCCTTTTGACTGGCTTCTGTGAGGGAGATCTTTTAGCACTGAGCCCTGGTAATATCTCTAAATAAACAATGTGCACTTTGAATTGAATTCAGTGAATCTACAGAAGAATATACCAAGAATTCCCACATACAGAATATAGCCACAGAAGTCTTCTGTTTCACTGAGAATGGGAAAAACCATTTGATTATTTTGTTTTGTCTTTCCTTATATGAAAACATGAGGAAGGATAGGGTGAGAACTCAGGGCAGGAAAAGAACTCATGCCTGTAGTGTGTTCCTTCCTTCTAAAAGTAAAATCAAATGATTCTTGCTGCCCCAGAGCAGCCCATAAGTCAGAACATGTTCCCAGGAATTTTTAATGCTTCCTATATGCCTTTCATTCTTACTTCCTGTCCTCAGTGGATCCCCAAATATCCCAGAAAAGGAATGAGGCTTGGCTGGCTCTTAGCCCTATTAGGTACAATAATGTATCTATTTTCCTTGAGAGACAGACAGGAAATGGAGAATCTCTGCTCTTATTCAAATCTGATATTCTCTTTGGGTCCATCAGTGTAATGGTGATGGTGAATCACCTCACTCTATTTTCTCTGCATCTGCACAGCTTCTGGGTAACTTATCTCCAATTGTTCAGTAAATTATAATGAGGAAAGAGCACTTCTAAGTCAGGCATACTTGAATGCGCATAGCTAAATTCCTTATCATCCCTGAGACTTCATGTCTAACCCATTAATAGAAGGCTTCTTATCCTGGACACGAAAGAGTAAACAAAAATATTTTAAATTTCCATCTTCATTTGATACTGACTATTCTTATAAATTCATATACGTCTTAAGTTTTGAAAATATGAGCTCTAAATCAAACTCTTGGCATGTATTGCACTAAACTTCATTTTCTGTAGATGACTGAATTCTAGAAACATCTCCAGACTATTTCTAGTCTGTAAAGGAAGGACTACAGTGTCATTTGCCAGTGCTTTCCACAGCTGCAGAAGCTCATAGCCAGTGATTGAATGGCTCAGTGCTGAGCCCTCATCCCAAGAGACAGTTGTTTCTGCACTATCTGGCAATCTACCCTAAACTGCTCTCTGTCAGCTTTCTCCCAGAAATCCTTGACAGGAAACCAGTTTCGTCTTTCCATTGGCATTTCACCTTGTCTCTGTGGAGGGCACATTCTTAAAAACCTGTTTAGCAATTAAAAGAGAAAGTTCCCAGGCAACAACCTGCCACCCCAAACCCAAACCCTGTCCCTTCTCTGGGTCCCTATCATAAAGTCTAATTGTCAGGTGGATAATTAAAAAATAAGTATATGTATAATCTAATGCTCAGTCAGGGTCTTATTTTTTTTCAGATATAACTGTAGACAACATCAAGTTTAAATAAAGCAAACAAAAAAATCTCCATCCCATGTGCAATCATTTAAGAATGCACTAAAGTGAGTTTGACGGTTCAGGCCAATAATCACAGCATTCAGGAAGCTGAGGCAAGAAGACTGCCAAGAAGTTGAAGCAGCTAGGCTACATTATAAGTTCAAGAACATCCTGGAAAACACACACACACACACACACACACACACACACACACACACACACACCAAAAAAACAGGATGCAGCAAAGTTCAAACACTGTGAGGAACTGAGTATCAGCCTGGCATGAAGGTCTCAGATAAACTTTGAAAACATACAAATCTATCTCTATCTCTGTCTCTGTCTCTGTCTCTGTCTCTCTAGCTCTATCATCTTTATCTCTATCTCTGAATTGTCCAGGGAGGTAATAGCCTGTTACTATTATATCTACCTTCACCAAGGAAGAATACTGAAGCTCCAGGGCTGCCATCCTAGGATTTCAGGTCTAGCCATGTCCCATTAAAGTACAGCTTTTACAGCCTTCACAGTGCTAAATGCTAGGCCCTGGCATTGTTTCTACATGGACTCTTCTGTCAATAACCAAAAGTCATAAATATATCCCCACCCACAAAGTTATTTTGCCACTGGGTTCCATCCCCTTAAAGAGTCAGAGTTTGATGATCCTCTAAGAGTACTTATTGGTGGATTGGACCTCAAGGTGTCCACTAAGAGGTGGCAACTTTAAAAGAGTTTAGGCCTTGGAAAAGGATATCCAATTGGTCCCTGGCTTCAGGTATTCACAGCCAATTGAGTTCTTGCATGTCAATCTTCTTTATGAATCTATCCACCATGGATGGCTACAAGCTTCTGAATCCCTATTCGAACCACAATCTATACAATGATGCAATCAGGGTCCTCAGGCTCCTCGACAGATGTGTGCCCTACCCTAAGCAAATTAATGCACTTGGGTTCCTCAACAGATGTGTGCTCTATGAAACGCAAGCAAGCTTATGAATCATGTGGCAAAGTACAGATCTTAAATTATGAGCTTTGGAAGCAAAAACAGCTCAGAACTGGTGGTTTAAGCCTTTGAATTTTAAGGTCCCTGTCCTTGGTGCTGAAATGCTATCTTAAACCCATAGGAAAGATTCTTTCACACCATCTCACTCCTTTTGGAGACACACCTTATCTAATATCTTCTATTAAGATGCCCTACTATTGTTCTGCCAATGAGAATAACTCTCTTAACTTTCATTTGCTACCCACTGGGTAGAAGAAGAAGACAACATTAGCCACTGTGAGGTGAGTAAGAGTATGCTGCTGGTGAATGTGAGGTTTTATATATATGTGTGTGTGTGTGTGTGTGTGTGTGTGTGTGTGTGTGTGTGTGTGTGTGTGTGTGTATGAGAGGAAAGGCCAGGCAATATTGTGTCTGAATGTGATGGCAGGAGCCACTGTTGCAATCTTAATGTCCTATGGAAAGCCACTCTCCAAGTCAAAACATAAAGTCTAAACTAATTGAGCTTCTAATACCTTTACCGAAGCACAGAATCAGTTACTCAGCAAGTGGTAACCATTTTCATGACTTAGGCAATCTCAACTAGAGATTGTCACACACAGTCAAAACTGAAAGAAGCCATGATAATAATGATATTTGTTTGGGTGTTCAACGTACCTCACTTGGCCTCTGTCTGGGAAGTTTGAACACTAACATGTGGTGCTACTCAGACTACACAGAAGTAGGGAGATCTTCGGAGGACAGAGCCTAGCAGAATGATAAAGATCAGAGACTAACTGAGGCTAAGGAGTGTCCTTGGAGGAGATGATGAAATTCTGGTATCCACATGCTCCCCCCTCTTTGTTTCTTACCCATCAACTGAGAGAGAATACTGCACTACCACATGTCCTCATTATGATGTGCTGTCTTGCCACAAGCCCAATGGCATTGAGGCTAACTAGCTGCTGACTAGGTGTTCCTATGATGAGCCAACATAAAGCTTTTATTTTTTTTTAAATCAGGTAATTTCAGGTATAAGTTAGAATAACACAAAGCTGAACACCATGCTGTAACTGATCAGAAGTCACTCAGGATCAAGTATTTATTAGCAAACCCTTAGTGGGATAACTTGAGTATCCTGATAGACCTGTGACTCTTAAGAAATTGCACACAGAGTTTAAGGCACCAGCTCTCTTGCTCCAGGAGGAATCCAAGTGGGTATTTGACCAGGGAAGTCTGACTCTACCTATAGTCATTTGCCAGGCAGAATTGCTTCTTCGTACATACTGTCTAATATAGTGATATTAGGCTTTGGTTTAAAATAACTATGATCATCTCCACAGTTAAAAAAAAAAGAAGTTGAAATGGAATTGATGTTGATTTTGCATCAAGGGTAAAGTTTTCCACCTGCTTCCTACAGAAGAGTTATCTTTTTGTCCCTACACAATCTAACTCTCCTTCTCCCAGGATGTCATCTGAGTTTCATATTTATATTAATTATCACCACACCCTTCCAAAAGATTCATCAGATCTACCCTACCGAAGCTGTAACTCCAATGATGCTGTCTCTGTCTTAGATGCAAGTGTTTCTAGCCTATCCTCAGATCCTCTGAGGTACATTACTGCAAGTCCACCTGCCTAAGAAACTTCTAGACAATGAGTCATACTAGGACCTACTTCATTCTGTTCTTAAAATAGCCACATAATTTCCTGAAGTCTTCATCATTTCCAAGTGATTTGGTCCAAGTCTCCTGACATGCCCACATGGTTTGTAAGTCTATACAGTCTAGGACAATGGCTTTTTTTCTTGCGTATGAATGAAGAATTGGTAAATATTTCCTTAATTTGAGAGGGAACATTGAGATTGAACCTGAGTAGTAGGACGGAAAAGTAGAATATGTGTCATCATGGGGGGAAAAAGCCAGTGTGGAGTCACACTTCTTCAGATCACAGAGCTCTTAGAATTGACATAGCGATCTGCTAACTCTAGTGCCAGTTTCTAATACTTCCTGGTATTCCCAGAGTAGCTTCAGAGGCAATGTCTAAGTATGTGGAGACCTGCCATTGGCCCCGTAGAGCTCTGGTGCTAACTACTGTTATTTTTCCCTATTACAAGAACAAAACAGGAAAATTAAGCAATAAAGTTTTGTCAATATTAATTCAAGGTTTGAGCCAGCATTTGCTCCAGAGTTGATACCTCTCAATGCTGCTGCTATAAAACCATGAAGCAAGAGCATCTGGTGAGATAATCAGTGACTATTGGCCTCTCCCAGAGTGGTTTCCTATACCTTGTTCTAACAAGAATACTTTCATATCCCCTTGCTCTTCTGCATCCCTTTGTATCTGTAATGGCTATAGCTCATTCTATCACCCAAACCTGGAGTCATTTCAAGGGTAAATGCCTGGGGAAGCATCCTCCTGGCTGTGCAGATTTCTTTCTTGTACCCGAAGTCATGCATGTTAGATGCCAGCCACCAGCATGTAAGGAAAGCTGTTGAACTCCATGGCTTTTGCAATCCAACTTTTGTGGATTAAGACTTCATCACACACAAGAAGCCACTTTGAATCCTCCTCATTCATGAGAGATACTGGAGGGCAACAGAAGTGGAGATTAACATTCTAACTCCCTTCTCATTAAGTAAACTTCCAGCACAGTTTAACCCTGGTAATTAATGAAAATTTACACTACTAATTACTCTTTGCCGCTCTAGGAGAGAATACAAATGTATGCCGAACAGGTTCAGTCACTCAGTCCTGAGTTGGCACAGGGTCAAACCTACCCCAGAGCATTACTACCCCAGCTCTGATACTGGCCCAGGAGTTCTCCTGGATAGAAGTTTTTGTTTCTGGTACATCTTCTCGACCCAGTCATGTCAATGCCTCATGCTATCTGGGACCCTGTTGAAATGGATATTTTAAAATCAGTTGTTGTGATGCGAGACATGGCATTGTTTATTTCTACTTAATTCCAACAGAATCTTGATGCTCAAGGCTGGTGAACAACACTTTGAATGGCAACTAGCTTAACCACAGTTTTTTGTCTACTACAAAGCTAACTTTAGTAGTGTCTATACTGTACAGCCTCTGAGATGAGCTGAAAGAAGCATGTAGATGGAGGGGAGGGATTCTGGGTATGAGAGAGAGAGAGGCAGGCTTTGTTTGTAAGGAAGAAAAGCACACTTTATTTGAGTCCTCTGTTCTAATAGATATCTGAGATGGAGACTATCAACCTGTATTCTGTACTTAGGAAATACCAGGAGATGCTCACCTCATAGAACTGTGAACTCCGTGTACCACACACTGGAAATATTCACAAGCGAAAACTGTATCTGTCCTCAGCCTGTGCAGACTACTTGTAATTATTCCTCCCCACAAAACCACAATGTGACAATGGTTCCCAGAGTATCTGCACACACTGGGTGTTTTTACATAATCTGAAAATCTTTTAAAAGTACAGATGAAAGAGTACACTGATGTGTACATAGTGTCTTGACCATCTTCTCAGTCTGGTGGCCACTGGTGGCCCTGGAACCGGGTTCATGTAGGCATCATGGAGTATCTGTGAAGTGCTTACTGTAAAGTCGCTGGAAGTTCTGGGATGCTACTGAGCCCCCTTACATGATATGAGTTAGTTACGCAGTATCATGAGTGTTGAGACTCAGAGGACATCTACCTTTCAACTGACATAGAATAGTGATAAGGGCATATCCAACATCTGATTATACTCCTCTGTAGATGGGATAGCTACAGAGATCTGAAGACTAATGGAGACAAGGAGAAAAAGGAAAGATGGAGAGATAGATGGGAGAAACGTAGGCTATGAGGGAGAGAGACAGGCTTTGGTTGTAAGGAAGGAAAGTCCTCTAACATATACCTGATATTGAGTCTATCAACCTATACTTTGTACTTAGGAAGTACAAGGAGATGCTCACTTCTGTGAGATGCCATGAACAGTAAGAGGTTAAGTTTCTACAAAATGTATTTACAAGTGGCTATAAGAGAACAACACATGTACATCCGTATGTTCATAAAACTCCAGTAGCAGAGATCTCTTTTGCCAACTTTTGAAAAGAATACATCATCTACCCCTCCTTATTCATATTTTATTTGTATGTATTTATAAAATGCTTCAGTTTTACATATTATGCATAATGCATGCTATCACAAGCAACCATCCAGATCACATTTGTTTAATGGTTAAGTGAACCAAATGTGAACTAAATTCCCTTGGGGTGGGGGCTGAACCCATGCTAATGATTCTGTGAGGTCCATTGACATATTCAACTTTAGGCTCTGTTCATGGCCCACACAGTATAGGACCACAGCTAACTTACCCTCTAACTACCATCCAAATCTCCCTGTCCTGCTTTGACATTACATTTTTGTGACTACTGGATGCGTCTTTTGAACTATATTAACTAGCTTCTACCAATCCAGAGACGAAAAATGTCACTGGACAGCATCGAAGACCTAAAGTACAATTTAACATACTTTGCTGAAACCCACATACTTGACCTATGTCTGTTTAAAAGGGCCTTGATCATGAATTCCTTTCATTTGGTTAGTATGAAAACTGCTGGCACATGATAATTGCTGTAACCTAAATATGTATTTTCATAAAAGTTATACATATGTAGCTCCAGAATAAACTAGCTCTTACTCCCTTTGGTGTGGGAGTTCTATTTTTGTGGCAACAGAGGAATACTCTATTGGACCAACAGCAATTAATTTCACAAACACACGGACAGTTGTGCTTTCGATCTACCACATCAAGCAAGGTCCCAAATTAGATTTGCTCTTGAGTATAATCCCAAAGCAAGGTGTATGTGAGGTACACAGGAATCCCACACACATTAGCTGCAGTTAGTGATTCTAAAAATGGAGTCCTTTCATCCAAACTTCTTATTCGAGTTGGCAAAAATGAGCCAGGATTCTTGCACTTTCCTTTTTGGTTTTGGGGCTTCTTTCTGCCTTTTTATGCTGTTGCTAAAGATATACACTATTTAGTCCAGGGAGGCCCCGGATGTGATTTATTTCATGACAAGCGTTCCACTCTGCCCTTGTGCAGAGATTTCAACCAAGAAGGGCACAGCTAAGCCTTGTCTCCAGGTGACCAGAGGGACTTTCCCTCATCTAGCTGTCTTAAAGCACTTGCTTCCTTTTCAGTGGGGCTTGCCTTTTGTGCTCTGCATTTCAAAACTTCTGTTTTAGGATTTCTACTCTTTAAACACGAAAGGAAACCACAGAATCAAAGCCTGAGGGGGTGGAACTTAGAGAAGGTACCCTAGAGAGAGATTTTCTGTGGCTGACCTCCAGCAGACAGGCCCTGATGTAAGGATCTCTCAGGAATTTATCTCAGACACTGAGATTTTCTATATAAAATAATTTATTTTGACTCTCTCTAGTCATAGTCCCTGAGGTAAATAACAATCCACGGAGTGGTTTCCTCTGGGAATCTCATCAGAAACCCTCATTTATAGGGAAAGGTCATTTATTAACTACCTTACACAAACTCAGTGCCTCCTGATTTTTACCATATCAGTTTATAAGTCTATCCAAGGCATCCCCAGAGCAAATGTCACAAGTCAAAAGAGAAAATAAAATAAAACAAATAATAGTTCTTAGCAAAGTTTTGAGATTTTCTTGAAAGTCAACAAAATAAATGTATATGGCCAACGATGGATGAGACAACTACATGCTTGCTCTTGAAGAGCTAACCTTGATACATCTTAACATTCTATGGTTCTTCGCAAGTCTACATGCATACTCTCTGGGTGTGTCTTTCTTCTGAGAATTTCTTTATCTAAGGCCTGCACTAAATTTAATAACACTCTCAACGAGCACCCCTCTGTCTTGTTACCTCTAAGAGTCACATTAATATAACTTGTGCCAAAGTTTATGGGAAGTTAAGCAAACCAAGGGATGTCAGAGATGGTTTCCACAGGGAAGGAAATGCGTTAGCTACTGGTTTCTGTATAAACAGCTTCACAGGAACAGGGGACTGTATGGGGAGCATTGAATACTGTCAATAAAAGAGGAAAGACATATTTCCTTGAAAATTATCAAACACTGTATGTGGCTTAGTGCTATTCAAACAGGTATTTGCTGTTTTAAATGGAAGAGGATAGAGATAGCTCTTGCTTATCATGCTGCTCAGTGCTCTCTTAGACTTGAATGGTGCAAGGCAGTTACTTACTCCTGACTTGATACTTACATTTGCACAGAATAGACCTAGCATATCAGATGTTTAGAATTTCCCGGAGAAGTTTCAATAAAACACTGTGAGGGTGTGAGCAAAAGACCATGAACTGTGTGAGCCTGTGTGACTCACAAATGTTTCTCAATGTACCAGCTGATGAACAACTAGTGACAGGTAGTGCAACAATATTAACTGCTATATATTCCTATCATCCTATTTGGGAAGGAAGATAAGCAGCATAGTAGACAGTTTTCAGGAACCCTACCCCAAGCCTCACTTCTTCAGAACCTGACAATATTAAACCAAAACCTTTCGAAGTAAGAGTAAAGGAGCTCTTAGTTTAAAATTTAAAAAAATAAAAAACAAATACAAACAAAAAGAAACCCCCAAACAAAATAAAAAAAAAAAACAAGAACGATGTTTCCTCAAGCTAAATGATACCAGAGCGAACATAACTAAACCCTATTCACATCATTTGTTTAAAAGTCTGCACCCTGGAGAAGGAAGTTTCCCAGGCACCTGGACTAAGGGCAGCCATTGAGTCATATATGCAGGAGAATTCATGTCCTTTTGTTTGTAAGTTGTGATGGATCAAAGGGATAAACTTCCAAGAGAGAAAACAACAGACAAGAGATAATCACTTGGTCTGCTGAAAAGGATGCATAAAACAAGCTTCATCCCTGTGGGGTGCAATCACAACTGATGCAGAGTTTGCTAATGCACTATCTGCATAGAGGACCAGAACAAGCAAACCTGAGCGTTCACACATAACTGCACCTGTGCCATGAATGAATGAAATCTATCTATCTATCTATCTATCTATCTATCTATCTATCTATCTATGCATCCATCCACTCACCTATCTATCTATCTATCTATCTATCTATCTATCTATCTATCTATCTATCTATCTATCTATCTGCTCGCTTATTTATTTATTTATTTATTTATTTATTTGTACACTATTGCTAACCTCAGATAAACCAGAGGAGGGCATCGGATCCCATTTCAGATGGTTGTGGGCCACCATGTGGTTGGTAGGAATTGAAATTAGGACCTCTGGATTTCTTCATCACTGAGCCATCTCTCTAGCCCCCATGACCACATTCTTAAGGACACAATAAATGGGAGCTGTTCCTCTGAGCCTGTCCCCTAGCTTTTCCCTCAATGTGCTTTGCAGGTCTACTGTCATGATTAAAGGGAAGGGATACGATGCATCAGGCTCCTGAGTCTAGGGGTACAGGGCCTTCCAATAAAGTCTTCCTCACTCTTCTGGAGAATCAGCAGCATTGTTCACAAACCTTGCTGAGAGTGTACCAGCCAGTGTTGAGGATCAGGCTCACTGAGGGGAAGGAGGCCTTGATAGAAAAGTGTTACAAATTATGTGTTAGAGATGCAGCTTACTCTTATAAGCTGTTCTCCCAAACCAGAATTTGTATCCCATCACACACAGAAAAAGGCACATACTCCAAAACATATGCATAAAATACAAGCATTAAAAAAAACATTGAAATATGTGGCCAAAAAAACCCCAGCTCTGGACATACCCATGGCAAGCATGGAAAATTTTCTAAGCATCCAGACAATGCAGCCCACCAGATCCTTTTGAGAGATCTGGCTCCTCCTTCTCCTATAGCCATGGTCACATTGTCCCTAAAACCTGCATCACATATCCAGCCCACAGAACCTCCAAAACCCAGCCAAACTACTTTTCACCACTTGAGTTATATTTCTTTGGTACTATCCCTCTGGATTTCTTAAGCTGCCCACTCCTCTGGATTATAGAAAAGGTACTGAAAGATATAAAAGCAAAAGCTTCATATGAAGTCACACCGTTGAGAATAACAGCAAGTTTCTCAGTGGAAACTAAAGGCCAAAAGAGTTGAAAATATTGGCTTCAAGTTCTGAAAGAACACAGATGCCAAACCAGGCTCTTTTAATGATCAGAATTATCTATCATAACAAAAAGAAAAAAAATCTTCCCATTATAACAACAGGCTAAAGTGTTGACGACTACCAAACAAGCCTTACAGAAGATGCTGTAAGGAATATCTCTGCTTTATTCTAAGAGGCTACTCGAAGAAAGGAGTATAAGTCATACTATTTTACTTATCTAGGAAAAAAATGAGCATCATGAAATTTGCTTAAAAGAATGAAAGCAGTCAATACACATCTTTCAATAATTCCACTGAGTATCAATGGACTCCCCTCCCCAGTCCACACCCCCCAAAATAACCAGACTAGTTATTGGATTAGAAAAAAGGATTAATGAAACACGAACAAATATTAAGAAACAATATCAAAATAACCAACAGTACAAAGAGTTTCATCTCAGTAAAGATAAAGTAAATTGACAAAATCTTTGCCAAATTAACTAAACATATAAGAGACCCCCCAAATTAACAAAAGTAGAGATGAACATACTAAGATAACAGTGGGTACCAGGAAACCCAGAACACTGTTGTTTCACTAAATTTAGAAACCTAAAATAAATGGATGATTTTCTACATATATATTATTATTCACTGAAGTTAAATCAAGATAAGATCAATAATTTATACAAACCAATAATAACAAGCATGATATTGAAGCAATAATAAAAAGGAACTCTTGAATAAAATCAGCTTGGCTCCTGATAGATTCCCAGAAGAATTGTACCAAATATTTAAATGAGAACTACAAGCAATCCTTCCCCAAATATTCCACAATACAGATACAGAAGGAATATTTCCCACCTCCTTTTCCAAAGCCAGTATTGCTCTAATACCAAAACCAGGAGAAACCATGACTACAGAACAATAATCAAAATGAAAATAAATGTAAAATTCTTAACAAAAACATCTCAAACCAAATGCACATTAAAAATTTTATTCATTTTGATCAACTTGACTGTCTTCATTCTGACTTTACCTGTTAAAGACATGCCTAAATAATTTCTTGGGGGAAAAAAATTAATCTGATCCTTCAGTCAAAATCAGCCAAAGTGATTCCTGCTCTCAGAAAAACAGTTATTGCATGCAGTATATGAGGTCAGATGTGCTTCTACACATGCAGTGTCATGAGGATATGGGAGACCTTATAGGCATGTAGATACTGAGATCAGACATTGAATGTCCTATGACTCTTTAGTATGGTTGTACATTCAACACCTGCACTTTACCACAAATTAATGCATAAAGGACAGATTTTCTGATAGTAAAGAATTCAATATGTCTGTATTTTTAATATGTATATCTTTTATTAGTAAATAAACCAATTATTTCTTTGGCTGGGGGCATAATTCAGTTGTAGAGAAATTAAATTGCAAATACAAGGACCTACGGCAACACACACATACAAATGATAATGAGGAAATTAGGAAATAAGTTCCTTTCTTGAAAGCAGTCTAGGGCATTTACTGCTACTATTTAGTATTTCTATGAAATGCTCATTCATACATGCACCTTGTCTTTGAAATGATCTATGTACCTGTCTTAAGCAAATGAATGGAGGGCATAAATGGGCCATAGTTAGGTCTTCCCTGGGGAGACCCAGTGAACAGTGCTAGAATGAAACAGAAGAACAGAAGAGCTCTCTCTCTCTCTCTCTCTCTCTCTCTCTCTCTCTCTCTCTCTCTCTCTCACACACACACACACACACACACACACACACACACACACACAGGGGAGGGGGAGTTTGGGAATAAATTATCTACTGAAATCGCCTTAATTTCTGCCCCTATCTTAATTGGAAGACCTACTAGCTAAATAAAAATGTTCACATTCCCCCCAAATCCTGCTAGTAAAAAGGTATTTTGACATACTTTCTTATCTTTGCCTACATACATGGCCTTCCCTGGTGCTGGCTTTCTGAGCTCTGACAGCACCTCTGGCAAGTCCAGAGTCCTCAGTCTCCATTGTCATATGATTAGAAAGAGGCTCCCAGCCATCACTTGGCAATGAGGCTAGCTGTCAAACTTCTTGTCCAAGGCAAAGCCTCAAAGGGTCTGTACTGTGAGAGAGAGCCTGCCCGTGCTCAGGATCCACTCCCTTATGCAAGCCCAACACAACACATACAGGAAGAAATCTGAAGTAGCAGACAGAAATGAAGCCAAAGCTGTATTTGGGAATGTCTTCTATCACAGATGTTTAACATGAGCAGTATTTTGGGGCAGGTACAGAGAATCCTTCTTACAAAATAGAATTGAAATACCAGTGACAGCTAAGGAACAGAAACCATAAAAGTTGATAGCAGACAAATTGAAATATTAAAAGAAGGGATTTTTTTTCGCTCTGTCGGATTATTCTGGATAATTAAATCTGATTAAATGTTCCAAAAACTTGACTCCATTTTCAAAAGCTGCAGGCTTTAAACTTAGGTACCCATCCATGCACATACATAGTTTCAGTGGGGAGTCTTGGAAAGAGGATGATTTTACCATCTCATTCTCTGTCATTCTTATGAAATCAACTTGTCCAGAAAATTTCAATGTTATATCTATAAGATGAATGTAATAATGCTTGGTTTTCTCATAGGATATTTTGAAGTATAAATACATTCTTGAATAAGAAAAACCAATAAAGGTTCTAGGAAAATAGTACCATGTAAATAACCTAAATAATCAAATTAGAATATAAATAAAATAAATATGAAAAATATTGTTGATTTGAGACTATCAGCATATGTAATATATCTTACTTTTTTAGAAGCATTATGAGTTGAAGTCTTGAAGCTGATCTGAAGAGACGTCGAAGATTTAATTAGACCCTCAGAATAGCATCCTTTATTTAACTTTTAACTATAACACTGTCAATCATTGAATTAGACAGGTAAATTGTGTATTTATTTAGAGTTAGAAAAGCTAGCTGAAATGATGAGAATTATGAAGGATAGGAAGAATAAGAATCATTCATGAATTTGGCTATGCATGTCATATCTGATGTGCTGGCTGTATTTGACTCCTCTCGGAAAGTTCTTAAGTCCCTTTTGACTACCGAGATGGAAGCTTTTTGAAAGCAAAATGGCTAAAGTTCATCTTTGCTACCACATATTTTCATGTGTTTATTTTAAAAAATGACTGGTTCTAACTAATGTTCTTCTCTGATTATATATGTGTGTGCATCTGTGTGTGTGCGTGTGTGTGTGTGTATTCTATAGGAAAAACAGAACTTCTGAGTTCCTTTTTACAGTGAAGATGATTTATTGATTTATTAAGTAATAAGAAAAATACTGGTATCCATTAAAGCCCATAAGACATTCTGCAAACCCAACTGAGGGTAGAGAAATGATGATAAAAGTTTTAAGACTTTCCAAGCGTTCAGTATGAATATTCATAAAACCAAAGCTTTGTTGTTTGTTTTCAAGAAAATGTTTGGAGGTTTTTTTTTTCCTTTGCTATATTTTGTTTTGTGATCAAAACAACCTAAAGTCACCTTAAAACTAGTTTCCATCTGGAAAAGAAAACTCAATATTGAAAAAGATAAGACCGGCAACACACGAAATTACTATTGAGTTTTAAAAGAGCCAGTACTCAGGTCCGCTTTGCCACAACCTTTTCTAACACACACACACACACAAAACACACTTCCTCTCAGGGAGGTGGATTGCATGTTTTCTGCTCTCAGGTCTATGAGCAGATGCTTAAACATGAAGCAAACTGGTTTTTTTGTGTGTGTGTGTGTGCTGGCTTCTCGGAAGCAAATCTTAATTGTTAATGAAATTAAAGAATGGATAAGGGAAAATTTAAAGTGTCATCATGCATCCAACAACTTGAGATTGACCCATGATGTCAATCACTAATGACCACCTCCAGCTTTTTCTCCATCAGGGCTGCAAATGCCAGTAACCTTCTTTTGCCCCCATACATACATCCCTTCCCCTGAACTGACTGACTCTGTCTGATCAGACTTGCTGATCCCCACCAACAGTTAGCCCTCTTGATTTATACTCTCTCATTTAAAACACAAGCTCTGAGTCTAATGTAGCTGTAGTTTCTGTTTTTAGTTTCTAGAGAAAGGGTACTGCTCTGTGGCTGCAACTGTCTTGAACCCCATTTGTTGTCTAGGATGGCATCAAACATGCAGGGCTCCTTTAACCTCTTACGAGTGTGCTGGGTCTATAGACGAGCATCACTGGGAAAGGCAGTCTTCAGCCTACACTAAAGCTCATTCAGTGCTTAAGGGGATAATGATGAGGGAATACTGATTAGACTTTGACCCCCGAGAAAAGACAGAAGTAGGGTGTTTTTTTATAGCCCCCGAGGAAAGACAGAAATGGTTTTGTTTGTTTGTTTGTTTTGTTTTGTTTTGTTTTGTTTTTAAAGTTCCATGTTCAGGAAACAAGGAAATATAAATAGCTAGCAACCTGTTGGCTACCTTTCTGCAATGTTGAAGATGCCAAGCTATCTACCAAACATAAGTCAAACTGTACTCTTGTCTGATTGCAGGCCTATAGGAGTTACAAAGGAAACATGGGGACCAAAAACAAAGGAAGAAGAGACTATATAAATAACTATCTTTATATAGCCTAATACCAGTCGGAAGATTGGTTGAGAGACAGTGTGTCTGGCATACAAAGGGCCCAGTGTAGGCCATACTCAGTTGCTTAAAAGCAGAAGGACCATGGGGCAAGCTGTGGCAGGATCTGGGTAAAGGACTCATAGTCAGTCATTCCCATTTTGTCGATGTCTAAAGAAGCAGTCAAGAATGCTGCAAAGGTATTTTGAGCTGTGGATCTTTTCTCACAAGGTGGTGGTGGGGAGACATTTCTAAGGCTCTGCAGTGTCCACATTCTGGAGTGTCCTTTCAAGTGTTACCTTAACAGACATGGAAGGAAATAAAAGCAGGGCTCCTCGTGTCATGAAACATATTAAGCCACAGCTTTTTAAATGGGTAGGAACTGAAGGAAGGGAGGTATTTTAAAGGATGATCTCTCTCTTTGGTCAGTATCACTGACCAAACAAGGAAATGCTGTGTCTGATTCCAGTCTCAACCCAGTAATACTTGCACTAATGATCTGTACCTCTCTATTCAATAATGGTTTCACTCAGGCTTTGTTAGCCAAAGTAAGTACATAACCAGAGAGCATCTCAAGCAAAACATGTATTTTTCACTTTCCAAACTCTTCAAAGACCATGAAGGGAGCTCCCTTACGAAGAGGGTCTTGATTGACAGCTATTTAGAGAAATGTTTGAATTGCCTAATGGCCAACACTGAATGTTTAGAAGTCAGACATTCTTGCCACTCTTTGACAGCATGCTGCTGTAGTCCACTAAAGCATTAGGCTTTCAACCCCATCCTCTGGGTAACCACACGTAGCTGCTCCCAATTCAACTTTCTAAACAAACTCAATTAAAACATAAGGAAAAATAAAGTTTAAAAGGAAATAAAGGAAAGCCACAGATGAACTAATTAAAAAGGAATAACGATAACACTGAAAAAAAATATAAAAACCTTGGAAAGCTATTCCTAAGACTCTAAGAGAGAAAATAATCTGAGGCAGTTCTACAGGGCTTCCTCTCAACAAAACGCCAAAAATGGTTCTCAAATCTCCCACAGAGTTTTGTACATTGTGACCCCTGGACTCCCTCAGCTACAGTATCACAGAGCATACACAGAGTCACCAAGATCATGGAGGTGTTTTAGTTTGAATGCATTTGCAGAGACTTTGGCTATCTAGAAAGGTCTGTGGCATAAATTTTCAAAGTACTAAATAAATCGAAATAAATTGATCATTGTTTAATTCATGTTTCTAACATCTACCAAAAGACAAGAAGTGAGATTAGTAAATATTGAAACAATTGGTTGTTTTTTTAAAAAAATAAAGCTAAGAATTTAAAAAATAAGCTACAGAAACGCCATGCTTCTACTTTTATAGTACATACTTTTTCATTGCTCTATATTTGAGCAGAAGATTGAGTGTGAATGGTATTCATATTCTCTCTTTCTCTTCTTCTCTCTCTCTATACATGCTTCCCAAATCTATATTTATCTCACAGGCAAAATGTGTCCATCCACAAACCCCAATGTCTTAATAAATTCCAGGATTAGTTCTGACTCTCAGCTTTCCTCTAAATATCTACACCAAGTGTGGGTAGAAACTGAGGCATGATTCATTCTGAGGTGAAATTCCTCTCCAGCTGTGTATCTCTGAAAATGAGACAAGTTAGCGTCTTGCAAAGAGGAACAACATGCACTCTGTTTTTAAGAGAGAGAAACAAGGACGCAAAGTGAAGTCCATCTGAACTGTCAACAAAATGTCCATCCTCCCAATGGTCTCTTAGAGACAACCCAGGCTCTACCCTGAAAGTATCTCAAAACTCTTTAAATTTCCACCCAAAGCTATACCCATATGTCAGTTATTTGTAAAGTAGCATCCACTTTTTGTGTACAAAGTAAAATAGGCTATGGGTGTGTGTACACATGTCAGTACACACATATACACATAGACAAAAGAGAATGTTAACGCTAAGGAATTAACCTAATTCGTAAATTTTGAGGCTTGATGAGCCCAACTTTCCAAGGGAAAGAGTAAAGGAGAGATCTAAGTTAAGCACAAAGGCATTTTACTGAAAAAAAGCCCTGTGGATTTAGAACATCCTAGTTTCATGTCCTAACCAGTATGTTGAATGCTTAGTTCTTCATAGCAATAGACCACTGACTAAGACAATATCCAATGTCCACATTTGGACTTTAGGCACAATCAATCACATATACATATATGCCTACACATATACACAAATACATATGCACATTACCTACACATAAATATTTTTAAATATAGATTGTGATTCTTATCCAATCATAGGGAGCATTACAAGGAACAGTTCCTCTAGTTCTAAAATAACAATACTCTTCAGCTACTTTCTGAAATCTTCCTTAAGTGGAGAATTAAAAATGTGAGGCTATTCTATGGACAACCATACTACTTAATTCACTGAAATATGTATTCACTTTGTCTCCCTGGCCCCTCCAGCTTTAAAGATAGACATAGTCTTTAATCCCATTCCTTTCCCCAATTCTCTTAAAACATCACAGGCATTCTGACGGGCAAAGACTTTGATCTTATGAAGCAAACCAGTAAGGCTCTAGGATTAAAATAAAATCAAGTAAAAAGCTAGCATATTTTTTTTATTATAGTTTAACTCTAAGTTTAATTTTTTTTTTTCAGATTGAAATCCTCTTATGTTTTCCATGGAGAAAAAGAGATCAAAGTTGATTTTTTTACACTTATCAGAAGGGAGAAAGCTTGGGCAGATTTCAGATCCTTCCTTGGGACAATCGGAGTCAGTATCTTTACTGTCCTTGATCTTCTTTAGCACAACGTCATCACACTAGGCCCCCAGATACATGTTACAGGGACAGATCCCATCAGCGAGCATGAGCTGGCTGGATCCATTGCAGAAAGCATCAGCCATGAGGACCCATAACAGCAATAAGCATGCACTACTCACCCAGCCCAGAAATGGCTTTTACATCCACTCATGCTAATTAGGAAATTACTGAAAATATTTCCCATATTTAAAACAGCAGCCCACCTCATTGATATGCCACTCTTTCCTTATATGGCAACCTAGCTATGAATCAAAACTATAATAATCCATCACTGTCAACGGCAAATTACTGCCTGGGAAAAAAAAGCACCCTGACATTTAAAGAACTAAAGAAACAGTCAGTAAGTCCCCTGTGTGGTCCTCAAGTTAGAGAAAAGTGTCTATGAAATCAGAACACTAGGGGGTAGCTTAGAAGAGAAGTCATGTGCCACATAAGCCAAAAATATGAGTGCAAACAAGGGAGCCCTGCTAAGGAAACATCCCCCCCTATGTCTGTTCTAGCTTTGCATGTATTATTTTATTCAATGAGTACAACGGAGTTGATGTTCTGATCAAGTCTGTTTTATGGATCAGAAACTATACCCCAGCAAATTTCATGCTGTACTCGTAGACTCCATGTTAATTAAATGGGGGTCTGAACTAAAACGTGAGCTCTAACTGACATCAATGGCTAGCTTATCTTCAGTGCCTCATTCTGTGAGAGCTCCTTGGGATCCTGGAGTTATCACCTCCAAGACAGGTAGTATCACAACAGCAGTGTAGTTAGTGTAGTTAGCACCATGGATATGATATGTAAGTCACATAAAGCCTTCTGTGCCTCAGTTTGCACCATCATAAGATAGAACAGTAATCTATCCTATTTAACAACATAATAGTGATTACATTATATATATATTTATATATATCAAGAGTCTGAGAACATAAAACACAGTAAAGCTATACTAAGACAGAAAAGTCCATCTTAACATTGCTTCCTGTATCAATGTAAGCCAATATGCATGTAAACTAAGTCTTTACTGAAGGTAGTAATGCTAACAATACCCTCCCCCAAGTATTACTGAGTCTTATAAAAGGTGACAATGTGTTGAACACAGGGCAAGTTCATTGTATACACCTTGTATTTAGTTCTTAAGGCAGGGATGATAAACTCCATGTCCTTAAGTCAGAGAGTCTTTGAGAGCACTGGATAGTCCTTCATGTGAATTAAAACATATTGTTGCTGCTTAACCAGAAGACTCATCAATGTCAAATGTGGGGCACCTAAACATCTGCTTAAGAAAGTACTAGTAATCATTCCTCCTTCCAGAAGGAGGAAGCAGGACTGCCAGCTATCCCAGTAGGGCATAAAACTCCTTGCTGTTCTTTATGGTGCCACTTACAGATATCGGAATGGAAAATACCTACTGTTATATTAGTATTTCTATAAATATTTAACTACTGAGAAACAATATTGCTATAGCAACAGTGCTCAGACACTAGACTCAGGTCTTACAAAAACAAGGATAACATGGTCACTGGTCCCATGGAAAATGTGTTCTGTTGTGAGGGAAAATACTGAATGAAGAGAAGCACATAAGCTGTAGTCATCAATGTATAATAAGTGACAAGTAGAAACATGAGAGCAAGATGCAAAGGAGGAAACCCACTGTGGGTTGGATGCTTATTTGAATAGGTTTGTGAGGCCCATCTCTTTAAAAGCTGGTATGTAATCTGGAATCTGAAAGACAAGATGGAGATAATTGGTCACACCCAAGGGAAAACAGGGCATTCACTATTGTCCTGAAACAGAAGAAAGCTAAGTGTTCAAGACTCTAAGAAACAAACATGTTTCCCATCAAAGCATGGTTGCAGGGAAGGGCACTATATCAATGAGTAAGCCTGTAGTGCAAAGAATGGATGATGGAAAAAGAGACATTAAGGAAACCAGTTCTGTTGAAGGTTGGGTTGTGGCTTGACTGGCCAGCTAGTCATGCCATAGACAGCAAGGCATAGAGGAAAGCAGAAGCTAGGCATGAGATCCTTGGGTCAGGAAGGGGACAGAGGGTTGATATGGAGTACTGTTGTTAGCTTTCTTGTTTAGTCATTGCTTTCTCCCACTTAATAGGCTTTTGACAATGAGTTTGACACTGACATCTGCCTGATGGATGGAAATCGTCAGAAAATATGCACAATTCATTACAAGCAGCAACAAAAGAGCTCAGTTTTCCCTTAAGAGCCATTTTCTAGATATGATTATATTATAAATGGAAGCAGGGTCTCCAGGAGCATCCAGTCGATTGTTTGGTTCACAAGCCCTTCCCTTTAGCCCCACATCCGCAAGCAACATGCACTTCTGATAGCTTTTCCTTTTTACCTCAGCAGCCCCCTGTTCACCTTACTCTGGGCTCCTGATATAAGAAGAGCCCATAAAGCAAAACAAAGCAAAACGAATAAGCAAACAAAAATCAAACAAGTACATTATGTATGAGGTGAGAGTCATCCTAACTTAATATGTAGCTTTAAGTGGAGCTGCTGAGGATTATAGTCTCAAATCAGTGAGGTGAAATACACCTTAAGTTTCAACTGTGTTTTCAATATATATGCCTTAATAAATGGACACTCATGACCTAAATGTTTGGGCTTCTCTGCTCGTAGGGAGTCCAGTGTCAGAGAAGAACCACATTCTACTTAGAAGACATGCAACAGATTAGAGCAGTCTATACTCCATACTTTCCTCTTCCTTTGATCAAAGCAATCCTAAACTGCTCTTCAGAAAGTTTGCATGCCTCAAAATACACAGCTTTTGATGATTGAGCCCCCCCCCACCCCATGCATGCAAGCAGGCACGCATACACATGCACACACAGCCCTCATCTGATGCCTGAGAAATGTGTTTTGGTTATTGTTGTTTTAATCGTTGTAAAAACAAAATCATCAAAGGGCCACTGAGGCAGGTAAAGTTCACACAGTCTGATGGCCTGAGTTTAATCCCCAGATCCACATAGTGGAAGGACAGAATTTACACCTAAAAGTTCCCCTCTGGCCTCTACACACATATTCTCCCACACAAAATAAGTAAATGATTAAACAAATATTAAAAAGCAAAATAGCATAGAAAAACTCCATAAAAGGGAGGAGTATTTGTGCCCAGTACTAAGGTAAGAAATTCTATTTAGCTTTCATGCCTAAAACTTAGCTTGAAGTCAGAGTCCTGCCCACCAGCACCTGCCCTGACCTTATTCATAAGTGACCAGAGCTGCTTTGCTCATTAGTGAAACTGAACAGAAAAGAAGCTATGGAAGAATCCTTTAAAGGACGCGTTGGCAAAAAGTATAACCTATCAGATTATAAACTAAAGTTGATTAATTATCATTTTCATTTTTTCCTCAATTTTCAATGTGAAAATTTTAGCCTATTTCCTGTATGATTATGTGCCTAACACCTATTACTGGAGCATCAGTTAAATGAGTCCTTAAAACAAGCATAAATGCCTGGGTCTGCTGGCAGAGTACTTTAAACATAGCTTCTTAGTTGGCTGAAGCAGGGAGATCACAAGTTTTAGGTCTGCCTGGACAACTTTAGATCCTGTCTGAGAAAAAAGAAAAAAAAAACAATTCTTTTTGTTGGCTCTCATTTTGACAACAGATTTCAATTCCAAAGCCACAGTGTAAGAGGATTTTTCAATGTTTTCAGAACTAGCTAGCATGGTGGCAAAGTGAGTTGAAGGTCTGTTATACAAGCAAGAGAGCCAGCAAACGAATGAAGATAAGATACACTGGTGATTTAAAATTATGATGCTCAAGGGAAACAAGATTTAATGGAAAGGCAAAAATGAAGAAAACTGTACAGCAACAGAGGGCATAATTTAACCCCAAGTGAGAGCAGATGGGCTGACACTCTAAATTACTTCACAGAGTGAGGGCTGATAGGAAGTAGGCCGAGGGACAGACCACATCTGAACCACAGCTTCCTCACAGGTCCATGACAGCTAGTGTCATCCCAGAATTCCATGTTTTAGTAACTTCATCTTTTTGTTCCCCCTGAACAAAACAAACATACATACAAACAAACAAACAAACACATGTATTTGAGTTTATTTGTTGCAGACTAACATATCCAAAGTAGGTCCTAACTGCTTACATTGGCACGTGGTAGATACACTGTAAGGGGGAAGGACAAAAACATACAACTAGGTTGGAAGTAATAAATATCTTAAGTAGATTGGTAAAAGTAAGTATGAATTAGAAAGATAGAAAGAATATGGGAGGAATATTGTAAGTAATCACATTCCTGTGGGAAGGGAGGGCAACATGGTCAAGACATAAGGAGCTTCCTGAGCCCAGAACACACAATGTGGGAAGGAACAACCGACTCTACAAAGTTGTCCTTTGATTACAACATGTAGACTGCGGTATAACGGGTCGCAAATAATCTACCAATCATGCACACATAATAATAAATAAATTATTTTAAAATCTACATTAAGAAATCAACTTAAGGCAGAAAATAATAGAAGACTGTTCTCTCTGTCTCCCTGTTTCTCTCCCTTGCTCTCCCTTCCTCTGTATAGGCCAGTGGAGGACATTTAGTGTCTCCCTTCAGCAAAGCAATTCAACTAGACCAGTTGGTGACCAAGTCCCAGGGATGTTTCTGGCTTTGCTCCCCCAATGTCAAGATTACTTGTTTGCTGTGCCATGCTGGGTTTTTACAGGGGTACCAGGGATCCAACGTCAGGTTCTCATGCCTGTTCAACAATCACTTCACCAGCTGAGTCATCTATCCAACCCCCAAAGTGCTGTGATTTTAAACACAGGAGAAAACTAGTTTCAGAGGAAAAACTAAACTAGTGTTTTGAAAGGAAAAGTCAATGTGAAATAAAGACTGAATAACTGTCTAAATATCCATCACAGGGAAGATGCCAGGCTCAGATATATCAGGGAGATTGGTACCCAAGAAGGGCTAGAATTTGCTGCATAAAATGGGGGATTAGAATCACAGGACAAGGAAGAAGAGGATGCAAACAATCAAGAAGGGAAAAAGAGGATGAGGGGGTAGGGAAACGAAGGAAGCCAGAGCTTGTCAGGGACAGCAAAGGATGAATCGTGATGACCTTGTTAGAACACAGCCTCAGGCAACAGAGAAACATGTGAAGATTTCTCTAAGTCATATTATGTCTATCAAATTTGTCAGTCATAACAGCTAGCAATTATTGTGAGTTCATTCTGTATCCGATGCTCCTTAAAGTGCTTATGAGCCCTGGAGTTAGCAAAAGAGAAAAAAGTAAAGTCAACTTGATTGTCTACCTATAAGGAACAAGTTTTGAAATATAAGCCATGGAGCACTGCATAGGCATCCTGAATGGTGCTTTTGCCTGTATCTGAGGACCTAGAGAAATGGTTTCCAGTCAGTCTAATTGCAGGGAAAAAAAATTCAGTAGTTTTTCTTCAAGAAAATTCACAAAGTATCACAAATTTTATTTATGTATAACACATCCATCATTTATCTACACACTTCTCTCACACTTCGCATTGAACATTTCAGGAAATTGTCTTGACTTTCTCTCTGATATATATCCAATGCTATAAATAATAGTGCGGAGAGCTAAATCAGCAGGGTGCTATCACTAGTTATATCGGGAAGCAATATTCCAAAACCAACCAAAATGAAACCTGGCCTAAAGGAGTAGCAGAACATTATAAAACTGAGTGAAACTAAAGAATATAAATTTATGCCCATAATATTAGTACAAAATCTAAGAAGAAAGTCTACATGTTGGAAATGAAACTACTAGTGGTTGTTTTTACAATGATCAATGACAAAATATGATGGTGAAATTCTGAAGATTTTGGTTTTCTGTAGGTAATGTTTTAACCGATTTTCAATATTATTCACAATAAAAATTTTTCATACCTGAATTTACTAACCATATATGGCTAGCATGGACATTAGAGTATTTACTGTTGAGTTGAATAATACTCAGCATGGAAGGCAAATGAATAGGTCAAATTTACAGATGTGAGAATTAGAGACAGAAGCCAAATTTACTGCGTAACATGGAATTTGGGGTTTATTTCTTGTTTATTTGTTTATTTATTTGGTGATCCTTTTCTGGTACACAAATCCTCACTACCTCTTTTTGAAAATAATAAGAAAGGCAACGGCTCTTGGCCTCTGCACCCTAGTCTCCTGGCCCATCAGACAGGTTGGGCATCAATTCAGCCATAGCTTGATGACCCCTTCTCTGCTGGGATATGTTTGCTTAGTGACAAATGTGCTCAGCTTAGTATGTTAAAAGCCAATCAGGCCATTTAGCGTCAACAAACTTTATTTTATATGTACAACCAAGAGATGTTTCCAGAAATCTTTACAAGACTCCATTTGCATCTCACTGCTGAATGGAATGTTCAGATAGATCCTTATGCTTTCTCTCCCTAATATAAGACAAAATGACATGTTATAGCGTGTATCTCTATACCTATTTCCACAAGCAGGTTCATCCTGAATGCTTTAAGTCCCTGAAGATTGCCAGAACAAAATAAGTACAAAAAGTTTTGGTGAGATTTCTTTGCTCAGCCCCTCCAGTGACTAGTTGTCTATCTTGTTCTTCATTGTGTGTGTCAGTGCACTCATTGTCTCTAATTGTACTGATTTCTCCAAGGTAGCCATTGTGGTTTGCTTTTCCCTTTGCCCAAAGATCTCTGTCTGGATGTAAATCTACAGGAGCAGCAATCTAATCCAATTATAATCACAGACACATCCCAGTGGCTTAGAACAGAACCTGACACATAATAGATTTCTTGATAAGTATTGGTATATTATTATTTCTGTATAGTTTTGACATATATAAGAGGATTGAACTAAAGGAATACTTTTACTTTCTCTTCTGCCAGAAAACCACTCCACCAAGAAAAGAATTAGGTCACCTGTAACATCAAAACAAGGTAATTCCCACCATCCAGAGTTCCTAATCTCCCAGACAATGTCTAGCAAAACAGCCTTTCTCCTAGGAAAGCCAGAACCTCTTGGTTGCTTATATTTCATTCACAGTTAGATTTTTTCCCCCTTAACTTGAATTTTCATGCACTTTAAGTGATTATGTACTTATAAATGCTTATAAATCTACTTTCTTCTTTCTTCAGAACAACAGTGTTATGATTGTAATCATATATTTTTAAGTTGAATACAGGGATATTTATTATCTACAAATGAATGTACACTTACTGTGCTAATGTTCTCTAATTACCAACTGACTACTCACAAGACCATAAAATTGTGCAGAATTAAACTACTGTGTGTGTATGCATGAGTGCATTCGTGCATCCATGTGTTCGTCTCTGTGTGTGTGTTCCATTGGTAGTTTAGAAGACAGCAAATAGAGGATGTGGAATCGCCATCAGGAGCACAAAGGAAGTATTCTTTTCATTAGATTTCTCATGATGCATGCTATCTAAAGATGCCTCTGCTAATGAAGTTGTGTTTGTTGGTTGGTTTTTATATTCTGCCAGAAGAAATTATTGAACTTGTGTGTATAGAGGAAATTTGAATGGAGTGACATACAGACTGTTCTGACAGTCAGAATACATGTAGTAAACAGCATGGAATAGAGAAAAAAATAACACAAATTGTTACTTTCTCTGGAGTCTACTAGCTTTAGATCACAATAGCGTCTTTTATTCTATGTTCTTTTTATTAAATAATTTATTTATTTTAATTTTATGTTCATTAGTATTTTGCCTACATGTGCATCTGTTTGAGGGTACCAGATCCTCTGGTACTAGAGTTACAGACAGTTGTGAACTGCCATGTCGGTGCTGGGAATTAAATCCGGGCCCTCTTGAAAAGCAGTCGGTGTTCTTAACCACTGAGCCATTTCTTTGCCCCTTATTCCTTATTCTGTGCTTTTTATCATTTTGTTTAATTAAGAGTCTGGTTCAAACTGGATTCAGGATAGAAGAAAGGAATCAATTTCCACAAGATATCCTCTGGCATGATTTCCACATGTCCTCTGTAGTATATGTGTACACACACACAAACAGAGAGAGAGAGAGAGAGAGAGAGAGAGAGAGAGAGAGAGAGAGAGAGAGAGAAAATTTAAAAGGAAAAAAATCACCATCATGAAGAATCCTATGGGTTAATAATATAAGTTAATGCATGTGAAACTCCAGGTGACTTTCTTTATTCAGTGTGCAGAATGCAGGCTTCCCATTTCTGTGCAGCATGTCCAAACCAAACCCTGAAACCCTGAGCTCCAGCTCTGCAGAAACTCAATGAAGCAAGACTTTAGTTATACATCCAACACTCAGAAGCCCAGTCTAGAAGTTGACTATAACCACATTCATATAACAGTAAAAGTAACAATTAGCTATGTCTATGGTTTTAAAGAAGACATCATCTAATATCTTGCCCTTTATTTCACTTAGGAATTTATCTGCAAAGTTCTTCTGTAAGCCCTGTCTGAAGTATAATTTAAACAAATTCAACAGCCAAGGGAAAAGAGTTACATTATAACTTAACCAAAATCCCTCATGATCTAATTAAAAGAAAGGTAAAGAATGTGTTACACCTGCATATCATCCTTGGATACCTCACACTTTATCAAAAGTGTAGGATGCTTCATGTTGTTAACATATTTCAGTACCACCACTTTTAGATCTGATATTCAAAGGTATTTAAAAATTCAAAGTAAAATTCAAATTAAGATGATAACACAGAGAAGATTTTTCCTTGCTGAGACAGACAAACTCACATAATTGTCACCATATTGGCGGGGGTTGCCCAACACAGGACTTTTTTTTTAATAGTACAGAACAGAGTTTATTTAGGGCATGGGAAGGGGAGTTAAGAGAGAGAGAGAGAGAGAGAGAGAGAGAGAGAGAGAGAGAGAGGGGTAGAGGTAGAGGCTGGCCATGACCATGTGGAGAGAGGGGAAAGAAAGGGACAAGGGGTGAGGGGACAGATGGGGACCAAGAAGGTAAGAGAGCAGGAGATCAAGAGCAACACAGGACCTTTGAATTAGGAATATTAGTGAGAGCACATATAGACAGCTAAATTTGCTTGAAAGTTTCATTCAGACTGTTAATGTGTGCTATACAATGATGGCTTCACTTTTTTACCTGTGCCACAGGTTCTAAGGAAGAAATTTTCCTGCTGAGGTAAAGGTCGCTTTGTTCCCGACCTTGAAAACAGTAAAGATAGCATAACATGTGGAGATGCATGGATTCTAAATCTGCATGTAGTTCTTGCTTAAATGAAATTATCCATTGACTGAGAGAAGGTCGTCCATCCATTTTGATTAGTTGCCTCAGCTCGCTGGCATGACATCCAAAATTCCTCATAAATATTTACTTTCACTTGTGAGGATCCTGCCTAGTGAGAAACTTCCCATTCAAATGATTACCATTTATGAACAAATATGAAAAAATCAAAGTCAACAAAAGATAATTACTTTAGTCTGTTGCAATCATCAGTAAGCATTCAAAATACTATGAGAGTTACATAAATGCTATAAGTTTTGCTTTGAGTCAAGATATAATAACCAGAACATCAATTAATTGCTATAATAAAAAGCACAGAATAAAAGCACACTATTATAATCTATGGCTATTAGACTCCAGAGAAAGTTGCAATTTATGAAATTTTTGTCCATTCCACACTATTTATTTACTACATGTATTCTGAGTGTCAGAACAGTCTATATGTTACTCCATTTAAATTTCCTCTCTACACAAAAGGTCAGTAATTTATTCTGGCAGAAAAACAAACACAAACAAACAGGAAACATCATTAGCAGAGGCATCTTTAAACAACAAGCATCATGAGAAGCCTCCTGTGATGAAACAGAGAAGAGGCTGATGCCAAGGGTGTGTGGTACAGAAGGAAAGGCCACAGGTAAATACTGAGATGATCTGTGATAGGGAGAGAGGGAAGAACAAAAGAAGAGGTAAAGGAAAAATAAAAAAAATGTTCATGTATTAAGCAGAAACAATTGTTATAGAAAATGTAAAGGAAATTCTCATGCTAATCAAAAACAGAGAAAAGACACATGAAATTTGATCACATTCAAAATTTGATCCTGGAATAATTTTAAACTTAAATGAAATGAGTCATGATAAGAGACCTAGAGACCACATTTTTTTCTAAACACAAAGAAAATTACCTACAGAGATTATCAAGGTTCTCTTTTTAAGTGCACTAACATCAAATAAACGAAAAAGGCCAATGAGCAGGGCTGTCTGGTAAATGCACTGGACACTGCAGAACATTCCAATTGAATGCCCTGCTGAAATGATCAGAGGAAGAGAGAGATGCAGATGCCACTCTAAGCAAAAGGAGAAAAGGCATAGCGGAATGGAAATCAATACTGATGCAAGACTCGGTGATCAAAGCCATCACAGCTCAATGTCCAGAGCTGAGGCTCTGAAGCAGAAAAGAAATGAAAACAGGGAAGAGATGCAGAGGCCAATGATGCTGTAATTTTCTGAAGTGGCTAATGTGTCACTGGAGGCTAATGTAATTGAGGCAAAGATGGGGCGGCGGAGGTTGGTAATATGGGGAAACAGAGAGAAGCACTGCTTATAAACAAGTAAAGCAAAGGTTCCTGTCACAGGGACACAGAGGACACTGACTATTGTGATCCTAGGTAATGAGGGTCACAGACAAGCCAGATATATATTTTTTTCTGCATCCCAAAGATAGCCACCTTTTCCCTTATGTCTGTCTGCAAGTCACTCCTGAAAGGCACTCCCTAGGAGAATTTACAAGAAGGAATAGATCAGAAATCTGTCAAGTTTTAGAGAACTTTGAGAACTTTGCCAGAAGTTCTAGATGTCTATCTCCACAGCTAGATAAAGGGAGACCCACAGAAGTTCAATGGCTAGACTGAAATGTGGGTGTCAAGAGCGGCCCTTTGCCTATTCAGTCTGTATATTTGTAAGGCTGCATGACCCAAATGGGATTGTCCTAGAGACATTCGGAGACCTTTCAAAGACAATCCCAGAAAGATTGATTCTAATGTAATACCAAGATGGCAAGCAGCTCTGAGCCAGACAAATCGGTCACCACCAAATCTCATACATCACTGACTTACATCAAATCAAAGCAAGGTGTCCTGGTTTTTTAGTGCATAACATATAACATGATGATCCAGAACCAAGGACTATAAAATCATTGGCCTCAAACAACTTAAAATCTAGATACTATACCACTTAATTCATGCCAAACACTCAATGAGTTCTGGAACCAGCATAGAAGGTGATGCTTGGATGCCTGTTATGTCCCGGGTGTTCAGTCAGGGAAAAAAATATTACCTCTAGTGATGATATAATTTTTAACCTCCCAACAGACACACAGAAGAGAAACTGTGGGCCTTTTTGTTCCTGAATCATCTATGGTGCAATCTGCACTAAAACAAGAATTTTGAATCTATAGGAACTTCTCCCATTCCTAGTAAAGAATAATGCAAAAATGTCAGGATTGCAAGATGGCTAATTCTGGAAGACAGTAACCAAATTTGCATCTAACTCTGTACTCCCCTACACAGTTGTTTGAAGAGGTGAGATTTGAAAAAACTAGTTGTATAATGATTAGAATTCCTTGGAGGATTACCTGGGAGAGAGGCACAAAGCTAGAGAAAATATAACATGCAGACTGAAGACTATGCCCACAACAGACATAAGTACAAAGTCAGACCAAGCAGCCAAATAAATAGAAACATCTTTTTCTTTCTTCTGAATATCTCATCTTCTTCTCCTCAGTGCTCAAAGCTCAGATGAAACACCCCTGAACTCTCCTGGGAAGATACTGAATTCAGGCCACTTTTCTTTCTGACAGCTCAGTTCAATGTCTGAGATCTATGCACACCATAGAGAAATGCAAGGAAACCAGAAGTGTAGCTAGGAACACAAAGCATCCTTACTGTGGCCAAGGATGCAGTGGAGAGAGGCTCTGAATAGTGGCTATGAGTATCCTTGAATCACTCCCTGCATCTATATGTGATGACCTGTGTGGAATTCTGAGTACACTATGGCAGAGCCAGATGGCAAGGACATTTTGCAATGCTAGAAACACCCTCAGCCCCCTTGATCTTACAAGTCTCATTATGGTCTTCAAATCATACTAACTGCTATTGATAGCACAAGTCGGTGCTTCTATGTTAAGGCTCCTTCTTGCTTATTTTTCAGTTTTGTTAAAGTATAGGGATTATAAAATCAGCAAACTAAGCCCAAATAAATAGAAACACTCTTCCTTTCTTTTGAGTATTTCCTCCTACTCTTCCAAGTGCCAAAAACCCATACAAAATACTTCTAATCCTTCTGAGAAGACATTGAACTCAATCCTTATTTCTCCCTGACTGCTTAGTTCATACCACAAATACTTCATCTACTGAGACTCTAATAACTACTAGCTTCATTCTTCTTAGGAAGCCTTGTTTTGAAAATTTCGTTTACATCCTGCTCACTGACCCCCCCTCCTGGTCATCCATTTTCCAAATCCTTCCCTCCCTCCACCATCCCCTTCTCTGAATGGGTATCCCTCTGCCCTGGCACATCAAGTTTCTGCAGGACTAGGTGTATCTTCTCTCACTGAGGCCAGACAAGGCAGCTAAGCTTGAACATATCCTATGTACCCCCAACAGCTTTTGAGAAAGATCCCACATGAAGACTAAGTTGCACATCGATTACGTATGTGCAGGGAGGCGTAGTTCCAGGACATGTATGTTCTTTGGTTGGTGGTTCAGTCTCTGAGAGCCCAAAGGGTCCAGGTTAGTTGACTCTGTTGGTCTTTCTGTAGGTTTCACCAAAGAACTCTTTTTACTCCTCTGATGGATTTACTCTCTGCTACTTATGTAAATCTTATTATCCAGGGTAAGTTAACTTAACTCTTGTAACCAGTAAGGGAATCCCCATGGTCTTTATCCAAAGAAGACTATTCCTTGCTTATATAAAGTTCTAAAACAGTAATGGGAATGTCCTCCATTCAAGTCTCAAGGACTAATCATCCTCTATTTTATGATATTGTCATTGCCAAAAGTTGCTTTCAGGTTTCAGAGACAGTGACTGAGATGTAAAGAATCATGCTGCCATCGACCACCCTCAATCAGAAACAACATACTAATCATCAGGCCAAACCGGATCCTACAACTACATCCTAAATACAAAAGAAGACAGTAAGTAAAGGTATGTTTTTACGCTTAGAGTAGTAGCAATGACTTTCATTTAAAAGTAATTAGCATGAATTTTATCCAAAATGTATTGTTTTCTTATATTCCCACAATCTACTTCTTAACAATCTTTATTAGGTTTTAAGCATTAGTTCATATTCTTTTCCATGCTTTCTCTAAGTAATGGAACAAACTGAACATTTGCTTCCAAGGGAGGGAGCTAAAACATAACCGTATAATAAAGCTAACTGGAAAGAGTTAAATTCAGTGGGCATAGAAAGCAGGGTAGAGGAAGAATTGAGGGATGGATAACTAGCACTAAAGATGTATTGAAAATAGTCGTTTGGAAACCTATTATTGTAGAAAATTCCTAAAATATATATGTACACACACATGAAGAGAATTTAATGGAGTTATACTTTTATTGTGAAAATAGAACTACAATGTACCACAAGTTAACAAAAATCCCAGTGCCAGAAATGGGTTTCCTACTTTAAAGTTATTAGTCAATTAACTCCAGCCAACTCAAACATTCTACACATGCTATTGCCACTGGTATTAGTTACTCTTCAGAATTCAATGATAGCACCCCATTGTGGAAGACAGCATATACTTCAGTCAGAACATGGAGAAATCAAGTTGGTACTCACCTGAAAGCATAAGTTTTTGCTTTTTGGCATTATTTGCTTGCTTTTATAGTACCAGAAGATGCTATGCATGTTATTGGAGGAGAGAATTAATCATCATTCTTACTCAGTCATGAACACTTTGAGTTATGAAAAATAACATTCCTGATAACACATGGTATGCGAGTGGCATAAATGTCAAGGCGTTTTCCATAAGATAAAACCCATACCTGTCACTGTTACTGGGGTTATAAACACATAACTACATAGCCTATAGGCTCTAGGGGCATGTATACTACTGATACACTGCTAAATAGACATACCATAAAAACTGACTCCTAGTTTCTTGTCATTATACCCATGGATGAGTGCATCACTCAAGGCGCATCAGAGGAAATTCTTTATGAAGTAGACGAAAACACAGACTCACAAGTGCTCAAGGTGACGAGAATAAGAGACTGAAATGCTCTTCACTAAATGAGACATCCATATTATACTCTTCCCCAAAGGCCAGAGATAGTAGATGACGCCAATGACAAAAACAACAACAACAACAACAACAACAACAACAACAACAACAGTGTTTACAGATACAATAGGCGAGTTGTATGTATGAACTCCCAGTGGTTGTGACAAGCCCTAGCTGAGGAGCCACTGGCAATTGATCATTGCTAGGAGAACAGCTGGTTTTTTGTTTGTTTGTTTGTTTGTTTTTTGTTTTTTGTTTTTTAAGGCCATGGCCCCTGATATATTCACAATACACTAGTGAAAGGTCCCATACGCAGAAGTATATGAGAGCTACACACTAGGTTTAAAAAATATGAGAACACAAATTTGGATGGACAGGGAGGGGTGGATCTTCGAACAGTTCAGATGGTGAATATGATAAAAAATATATGATATTAAAGTCTTAAAGAATAATAAAATAACTATGAAAAGAAGATAGGTTATCAAACAAAAATGGTATTATTCTCTTAAATGTGTATTTGAAGACTAGGAAGTACGTAAGATTAAGAAAGAACTGGCAGATAGGAGAGTTTAAAATAGAATACTATTAAAATAGATATTATACCTACACACACAAACTTTTTCTGAAGGCGAGTACCATAAAGTGCACATGCATGTGTGTGTGTGTGTGTGCGTGTGTGTGCACGTGTGCACACACGTGTATCTTACATGGCCAATTTTATACACAGGTGGAAATCACCACTTAATGACTCCAAGCAAGTGGTAGCTACTAGTAGCTTGTGGAAGTTGTATGTTTCTCAGAGAGATGAGGCTACTGACCTTACAAACAAAATTATTTCTGTTTAAAGGAAAAGCCATTTCAGTGCTGGATACTCAATTAATGCAGAGGGGTTGGGGGAGGGGGAGGGATTGGCTCAATATTGATGATGCCTGGGCAATGTTGTTACAGCAGAGAATTAGACTTATAAAACTCTTGAGATTTTTGGAACTTGCCCTCTAGGATATTCTGGATTCATCACTATGTAATAATTTATTCAGCTGGTTGCTTCCCAAGGTCTTCCCTTTCCCATCATCTCACGATGACCTTAATTGTCCTGTTTCCACTTGTTATATCCTCTTTCATGTGTTCCACACTGTCAACTAAAGTTGACACCTTCCCTAGATCGAGCTCATCAGCTTACTCATTTCTAGAAAGTTCTGTCACCTACTGTCAGAGTAATCCCATTTTAAAAAACACTGTGTTCTACAGTTGACAACTTGACTATTGTTTTCACTTTCTATTTCACTTGGTTCACTACCTCGTCAGTGTACTAGGACCTGGACTCTGGTTTGCCTCTGTGACATGCTTGGTACATCCATTGAACACACATAACAGCTCTGCCTTCCATTTTATGGTTGTGTATGACCACTGCCTTCCTCTCCAGAATCCTGATATTTTATCTCAGACAAGCAACATGCCTTGGAAACCTAGGTCAATATCTATCTCAGAAAATGAAGATTCTCCTGCGTTTATGAAAATTATTTTATCTCCTTTGTACTTCTAGAAAGTTCTCAATTTAGAGATAATGAGCCAAGAGTGCTTTCTTTGCTATGTACCAAAGAACTTTATGACAATAGTACCCTACAGTATCACTTGCCCTACAAAAGTTATCTACTTCCTAATACCTTCTTGTGAGCATTTTATCACCCTTGTCAGACTGGATCTCAATTTCCAGTAAAATGCAAGGTGAGAGTTCATCTGGTTGGTGAGTTGCCTAAGTATTCTCCATTGGAAAAATTGATCTGCAAAGCCTGTCCTATTTCTTTTCAAAACCAGTCTTTTTTTTTTTTAACATACTTCTCCTTTACCATTCATCCCAGATTAAGATAACTTATTAACATCCCCACTTTGACACCCACTCACATCCCAGGAATCATCACAGCTATTTTCTATTATTCTCTCTTTTCTAAGCCTATCCCTATCACATACACAGCCCGTTCAAGATAAGACCTTCTTGAGGCTCCATAACTCTGCGCACACAGTCTTCTTTACCAGAGACTCGCCCACCTTTGGGAATAATAAAGAAGTTCTATTCTAAATGCACAAATCTCAGACTTTTTGTAGTACTACACTGGATTTGACTTCTGAAATCAGTTTAACTAGAAATTTCACTTCAAATCTTCAGATCTTGAATCAAACCAATGGTTTTACCTGTCCAAAACACAATTACAAAATGAACCCTTGTTTTCTGTTAATTTATGTAGCTATTGCACAGCTTGCTGTAAAGCACAATAATGCCTCAATTCATCTTATTGCAATGGCAGCTTCTGCCTTTAATAACTCAATGGGTCTTTAAATACTTAGATAAGTACCACATTCTACAATAGCCATCAGGCAAAAGATGTCTCTACCCAACATGACTTAGTTTAATTCATTAAGAAAAACATTAGAAAGTGGTCATGGGCTGCTGCATCCCAATAACACTGACAGATCTTAGAATATTAATTGTCTTAACAAAGGATGAATAAAAACAAAGGAAGAGACTAGTAAGAGAAAGGCTAACAATAGGAAAATAATGTAAAACAACAGAAAATGATAAAAACCAAAGTTGTAAATTTATACTGCTTTTCTTTTGACATGAACTACTTCAAGGTACACTGGGCTAGTTAAAACTTTCAATGTTTATTTTTTTTACCACTTTCACCCAGGCTGATTTATAAGGCATTATACTCATTTTAGTAATAAAATGTATCATCCAATATTTTCTGAGCTTTATGGGGTGTTTTCCACTTGCAGGCATGTGCTGGCCCTGTGCCTGATTCCTTAATTCTCTATGTTAGTGGAATCCTTCAGTCAGACGTTCTTTCATACAAATAAACTGAGGTGTCTGATAGGGAAGTCTTCTGGAATGTCTGTGCACTCTCTACTGACTGGTGCTGACTAGGTGAGAGAATGTTCCTTCCCCAACAGGGAAGTATTTGCAGAATGCTCAGCAGATGTACCTATCTGCACAAGTTTTCACCATAGACACAATAAAAGTGCCAGGCAGGGGTGGGTTCACAGCCTTGTACTGAAGTGTGCATTACTCTAAGTCAGCACCATTCCTGTACGGGCTCTGTGCATTATGCACATGTGTGTTTGCCGTCCCTCACTTGCCAGTCTATGAGCTCATCAATCTGTGTCCCTCAGGTACCTAAGGAACATGAAGGGAAGATGAGATACTGATAAATACTTTATCTTTAAAATGATTTATTTGTTTTTATTTTATGTCTATATGTGTTTTGTCTGAATGAATGAATGAATGAATGAATGAATGAATGAATGAATGCTTATGCACCTTATGCATGCAGTGCCAGAGGAAGTAGGAAGAGGGCGTAGAATTCCAGGGAACTTGAGTTAATGAGAGTTGTGAGGTGCCATGTGGGTGCAGGTATCAAGTCCTGGTCATTGGGAAGAACAGTGAGTCTATTTAACCTCTGAGCCATCTCTCCAGCCATTAATGTTTTCTATATTAATAAATTAACCACATTGCTATAAGCTACGTTGTAGAATAAATCATATGTAGAATACCCTTCTGTTTCCAAACTAGTTTAACCAGACCTATGTTAGTGTGCATCTAAGTTAGTTGTAATTATTTCAGTATGCTTTTCTTTAATGACACTTTTAATTTATTTCCTTTCTGTTTATAGCTTCTGACCAAAGGTTTGCTTACAAGTCTGCTCACCAACTATTTAAAACCTAAATGAGCTTGACTACATTCTGCTGGAAAATGATTGGAAATCCAAATTTAAAATAAGCTTCTGAAATAAATTACTTCTCCAGCACTTCATCAGTGATTCTCTAAAGAAAAAGTAGGGCTTACCAATGATATGGTAACACATACCAGAAGAGGAGAAATTTCTAGCATATTTCCCTTTATTCTAGTTGTACCTAGAAAATGCTTTAGCATATACCTAAAATTCTAGTGGCATTGCATGCAATTTGCTTCGACTTATAAGGCATAAAACTATGAAATATGTTTATTGCAAACCTCCTGTCGGGCTGAAATTTTCATATTGGTAATTTGGGTCTTCTGAAAAATGGACTGCAGTTTTCTTTAAATTCTCTTCTTCGGTCAAATGGAAATATTACATAGATTTATAATATCTGCCTTCCTTATTGTTCATCAAGACAAATGTGTCAGTCATGTTATAGGTTCCTAAAAAGATGGAGAAATTAATACACTGAAATAATATAATAAATAATGTAAATAATAATAGTAATAATTGTATAAATAATATAATATCAACAGGCCAATGCAAGATGCCTAATCAAGGCTATAAATGCATTATGAGGATGGTTGTGGTAAATGAGAAGAACCCAAAATCCCCAGATTCAGTTCTGATTTAATACTGAATATTTTCCAAAGCATATGCAAGGCTTTCTGTGCACTGTTCCAATTGCTTAAACTTGTTAAGCAGTATTCTAGGCCAGGGTTCCTGTCCCATCTATAAAGATGAAGAAAATGAGACTCAGAGATGCTAAAAAAATTGGCCAGGTTAAGTCTGTTATATTCTTGATTTTAAATGATGGGTAGAAGAAACTGCTGATAATCTGAAACTTTTATTTATGCTGGTCTGATAACCAGTGCTTTGAAAAGTTGATTTCTTTTTGATTGGCACATGTGAGTGGCTCCTCTCATGTCACTAGAATATGCTTTCCTTGCTGAGTAAGGACAGATAATTCCACATCGTCACTGTCCCTGTCACCACCTCCACCTTCCTCAAGGCTGCAAAGGCCACTTTTCATCATTCTTCTCCAATCAGCACAGGTTTCCTTGTTTCTCAAGAACTTCCATTCCTTACTTTCCTTCTGATATATCTGCTAATTCAAGTTGAAGAGAAGATTCCTAATTAAAACACCCATCAGCATTGTCCTATAGAAATCACACTTTCTTTGTCAAGAATTGCATGCAGTGATACTTGTTTGGGAGAGACACCAGAAGGTGACTCGGATCACTTTGAGATATTAAAATTTCTAGAGCACTTTGCTGACAAGAGCTAGCTGATAAGCCATTTAGTGCTGGAAAACCCTCTGAGTTCTGACCTAACTTGACAGAATGAAAAAGCTTGACCTCCATAATTACACATAAACATAATAACAGAAGGAGAGAGAGTCCACAGACTACAAAATGGGCCTAACACCTATATAGATGCTGTCTATCTTCTTTGTGCAGATGAATATTCTCAAAGGTCATGTGCTAAACACACTTAATCCCTCAAGTGACACTATTGGAAGTTTTAAGAATCTTAAGATCTTAGGACTTTGTGTCATCTTCCCAACACTGGTTGCATGTTCTTAAAGGTTATGGTAAGACGCTTGTGTCCCTTTTCATCCACATCTTGACTCCAGAATTCCAAAGCTAATATAAGATATAGGACCATAGGGTGGAAGCTGTAGAACCAAAAAGCAAGCTAAGCCCTTCTTATTTCTGTGTTTTTTTGTTTTGTTTTGTGGTTGTCGTTTTTTTTTTTTTTTATCTTAAGCATCTCGCTATTGTGATGAGAAGCTAACACACTATACAGATTTCTCCATTATAGGAAAAAGAAAACAAAAAAGGATGGAAATCCACGCTGAGCTCTTTTATCCAACAAAAAGGATAACTGACATTGTCAGAGCTCTAGTAAATCAAATCCGTAACCCATAAAGACAAGATGTACAACTTCTCTTGCCACACTGTCACCCACACAGAGGTCTGAGTCTGCTAGGTCACATTTTCACAGTGGTGTTTATTTAACACACCCCAATGTGGCAAGTACCATACCACAAACACCCATGCAATGGAGGTTTTGTTATTCTCACATTCATAGTGCTAACCTGTCTTGACTTGACGGATTAACCTAATTAAAGGCAATAGTAGAGACACAGCTGCTGTAATAATAATTTAAACTTGTCACTAAGGAGGACTAATGGGGACCCAGTTTAAATTTTATTAAGAGAAACTTAACTATTTCATAAAGAAAGCATGTGTACATCCAGTTCTTAATTAACTTATTTACTAATGTGTAGTTATTTAGACCCAGCTTCTCTATATAGGCCAGGCTGGCTTAGAACACATGATCCTCCTGCCTTAGACTCTCTGGTGCCAGGATTACCAGGAGTATGCCACCATCCCTGCCTGTTTTTGTGTATATCATAATTATATCATACAATACAAAGTTTTGTAAAGAAAAAAAAAGAATTACAAAGCTTATTAACTATGATGTATCAACAACCTTCTACTACCAAGCAGTCATAATCAATAGGTTTATAGAGTACAGTTTTGTTCATCAGAGATAGACAACAATGAGCCAGCTCATATTAGAAAACATCTGTGACACAGAATAAACGTCAGCCCCCATCTCTAATACCTGCCCACCTCGAGACTCTGACTGTGCTCTATCAAGTACAGATAACGATAACGTAGTCAAGTTATGTTTTCTGTCTACAAATTCTTTAAATATTTGGAGACAGATATTGACAGGTTCCTCAAACAATAACAATTTGTGATTTGTGTGTGTGTGCCTGTCATGTTGGTTTTTTTATGGTATGGATGCTTTCAGATATAAAATAATGGTCCTCGGTAATGCTGAACATTAATGCTGTGTAGCTAAGAGGATGGATCTGACAGTCTCATGTATTTAAGCTGAATTTAAATTATCTTCCACCCAGCCTTCTAAGCTTAATATGTGCTTTCAAACTGTCAATCCACCTACTCTGAAACTAAGTAACTTAGAAGGTCCACACCTCCTACTAGCTCTTCTCATACTCCCAGAACACAAGTACATGGTGAATTCAGCCCAGGGAAGTGCACACGTAGCTTGGGCTATGTTTTCAGAAGACACTGAGAATTACAGGAGCCTGTTAGCTCATGAATAAACAAATGGTATCTTGGACAGGATCTGTTTGACTTAAACATTTAAACTGACCTCATGATGATGCTTCAGAAGGCACATCAGTGTCTCCACATGCTAACCTCATAGCCACCCATTGTCACACAACTCAGAGTTTCAGCTCTTCTCAGACAGCATCCTTGACTTCATATTTTTAACCTAACACTGTAGTGTTAGACTATCTTCCTAATGCTGCCACCTTTTAATACATTTCCTCATGTAGTGATCCCAAATCATAGATTTATTTCCACTGCTACTTCATAACTGTAATTTTGCTACTGTTACAAATCATAAGGTTAATATCTGATATGCAGGTTATCTGATATGCGATCCCTGTGAAAGGGTCATTCAACCCCAATAGGAATTGCAACCCAAAGGTTGAAAACTGATTCCCTAAACGAAAATTAATTTGCAGCAAGACAGTGTTCCCACTTCCTCTGCGCACTTGCTGAAAGGAACTCAGAAAATGTAACACGTCGATTATGCTTAGGGCAATGCCATCCTATCATCAGCCATGGTTGCTCTGTAAAAAAACCATTGTTCTGTTTATAGTAGTCCTATGATAACCTGAGCACTGAAACATACACCTCGAGTCCTATCATTTGGGCAGCATGATCATGAGTTTGAGAGCAGTGTGAGCCACTTACCAAAAGCTTTCCTGTAAAACAATCTGTGAGCTTGACATATTTCTTTTGCTCAAACACGAATGTATGAAGATGTCTATTATTCCAGGACCAAGATTTCATGTATAAAATGTGAAATAAAAATCCTAAATGGGATTGCAAGCATAAGCCAATTGAAATCCAAGATTGCTTATTTTCAATTAAAAATGGAATTTCCTTCTTGAGAAGGGGGATGGGGTGGGGTCAAAGAACAGATCTTTGGGGGAAATAATAGACTTTACTCTTCAAAGGAAATATCTCCATCTTGTGGACATTTGGGACTCATGTATTTGACATTAGTTCCACAGTGCTGCATTTTTAGCAGCTCTGGATCAAATGGGATTAGTTTGAGTGGTGGGCTTTCATGTTAACTATTGTAGAAGCATGCAAAGATAAATGAGATATGACTTCTATTTCCAGGACACTTACAGTGCAGGGTAGGCCCTCATGTACATACGAGCGAGAACGTAAACTGTGATACAAAGTGTCAATAGTGGACATAGGGTTTAGCTCAGAATAGTAGAGTGTCATGAAATGAACTTTGCCTACAGGAATCTTGAAAGTCTTAGACTATATGAGGTTAGTGTATTGCAATTTGAAGTCTTCACTGGAATTTAACAAGTATATAATGAGTATGACAAATATTCTCAACATTGCAATTAGCCTGAACCAAAGATGAAAATGATCATCCCACTCTCCTACTGGTGATATAACAAATTTAATGCCTTAGCATACAAATTTGTTAGCCTTCTGTAGTACAGAGATCTGGTACAGGTATATCAAAGTATCAGCAAGACTGATTTCTCCCTGGGATTTCCAAGGGAATCTCTATTTCCCTTGACTTTGCAGTTCTAGAAGCCAGTTACCTAAAAGTCCTTGAATCACTCATTCTCAGAAGCAGAGATGGTTGTATGCGAGGTTGAAGCCTCCTCATGTTACTTCATGTTCGCACACTGAAACATCCTCCCTTGTCTCTTCTCCACTGCTTCCATTTTTGATTTCTAAAGAGCTCTTTTGTTTATATTTTGCCCAAATGAGTAACTTGGGCATTTCTGCTGTGTTAAACTCAGCTCACCAGCATTTTCCATTCTGTGAGCAACTTGACTCACTTCTTCTGGGGGTTACAAAAGATTTGGTGGACCATTATTTTGTTTATTATGATGAGAGGAAATAATATTAAGGGAATTGTGAGTAGGTAAGTTGTCATACAAACAAAACCGTGTAGGTAGCATCTAAGGGAAGATACAATTAGTTATGTGATATCTGAGATCTTCCCATGGCTTCCAAAATGGAGAAATATTACTTGACTTTGCTATGAGGCAGTGATTCTCAACCTATGAGCTTAAACCTCTCTTGGATTTGCATATCAGATATCCTGCATATCATATATTTACATTATGAATCATAACAGTAGCTCATCACAACATGAGGAACTAAGGTCACATCACTAGGAAGGTTGGAAACCATTGCTATAAAGGATACTATTCTGGCAGCAATTATTACAGTAGAGAGGAGATATCTTCAAGGTATGATCAATTAGAAGAGGGTTGATATGTCTTTAAGAAAACTCTCTCTATTGGATGTTTCCAATAGATGATATGTAATTATTGATATGTCCAAATTCATTTGGCAACTGTGCTAAGGAAAATTCAAGAGGAGGAAAATGTTACTAAGGTGAGTAGGTAAGACCTTAATCGCTCAGGATTCAAGAGGATATAGCAAGTTTTAATACACTGAGATTTCAATCATGGTAAAAGATGCTGCTATCAGCACTGGGGGACACAGTGAATATTATTACCAAGTTGAAGGGAAATGGTCACACATAAGGATAAAGGTGGGTTTACTTAAAGTTATAGGAGCCAACAAGATCAACCAGGAAGGATAAATGAAGTATGAAAGCGAACAGTAAAGCGCTGACCTTCAAAGACTGTCAACATTTGAATGGCAACAAAAGGAGGGCGGGGACAATGGTAAAAGGCTAAGAGAATCAAAGATGGCTAGGGAAAAGAAAGAAAGAAAAGGAGGAAAGGAGTTAATAAAGCTACAGAAGATCTGCAACCACAACACCTGGCCCCAAATTATAAGTATACTTGGCACCAAACGCTACAGAAATTCTGCCCTACCAAGTTTTTCGTCCATATTCAGTAATATCATACACTTCAAGCACCCAAGTATGAATCTAGTAGCATAGAAATCACTACTCTGCTATTGTCTAATAAATTGGTACATGCCAGGAATCTGCAAGTGACTGACCAAGTAGTTACCAAAGCACTGCAATAACCCTCTTTTATGGGACACTACCCATATCCTAACTACTGTCTAAGAATGCCATTCTGCCCCATTCCAGGAGCATTTGACCCCTCAGGATGTAGTGCAGATTCTGGGGGCACTAATCAAATGTTATATAATCAAATGTGTTTTGAACATATATTGTATCCACATACTCTCCAAGATGATGGAGATCTCTCTAGAGCTTCATAGACAGTTATACTTACAGACATTTCATTGAGAGGATTGAATGCATCCAGTCATCGTAAAAGGAATGGCTGATTATGATCTTTCTAAGGATGAGTTTCATGAAGCAGGTACCAGGTATGGGAACCCACGTAGCCATAAGACAAGGAGCAAGAGGCAAACCAGGTCGTTTGAGTGTAGGTATTGTGCCTTTCCCGATGCTATGTAATAACGAACATTTGACAAAATAAGGACTATCTATAGCTATGCTAGCCCTCAATGCACCCCATCTCATGGAAAATGAAATGATGACTTTTGAAAATGGTTGTATTTCCCCTTTAGTTTCAGGAAATTTTTTTTATTGAGATAAATGTTAATAATTACCTTTCAAACTCTTATAACAAATTCCTCAGAAGTCTGTAGCTATACCAACAAATGAAATAGATCCCAGACATCAGCAAGCACATAGTACAAATGTACTTGGTGTGGTAGAAACGAGACATTATGTTCAATCTGTGGGAATAATCTGGCCATGGGTAACAGATATAAATCCATGTACAGGTGTTATTATTCAGCAATACAAGCACAGCACTTCTAGGTAAGAAACATGTGTCAAGAACATAGATCCAAGCTCCATCCAATAGAGAGAAGTTTCTTCAAGACTTATGTAAGAACATCCAAAATCTTACTTCTTTAAGGAAGCACCTATAAAGCAAAATCCCATTGAAATGTGAGCTACAGAGAGCTGCTACTTTAAGAGAAGAAGAGGCTGAGTTCCAAAGCACTGACATCCAGGGTTGAAGATACTTAAACATCTTCCCTTGTGAATTTCTGAAGTCCCAGCTTGACACCCATGCCAGAGTATATTACAGTAAAACTCAACTTGTTTGTTCCATCTTTTCTTCTGGGTCTGTTGACTCTCCTACAATAGAGAAGACAACTAGATCACCTTGGTATGACATCCTCTTCTCTTACTTGGTGAAGATGTCATTCAATCACTAGGAATTTCAGGAAAAAATTATATAACTAATGAGGTAAATAAATTTTGGAATTTTATAAGTTTAGATTCAAAATATTCTGATTATAATTAGTATTATAATTTTAGATATACATTTGCCTTGCTTTAGAGAGTATAGAATATATTCTTTAGTATTACTCTTTAAAATTATTCATCATTGACTGCCTTTAAAACTATAATTTAAATTTACCAAAGTGTTTTTCTAAATTTTAAATAATAATATGATATGCATAAATTATAAAATTGTCTATATTTTATCTTTAATGTATGAGATTTACAAATATTACTTAAGTATATGAGCATTTGTAGTTGCCGAACAATTTTAAAAACTTAAAAAGAAAACAGTCTATATCAAATTTATGAGTGCATTTAAAAATACGGACGTGATTTAATTAACTAGGTTGATTAAAAAGAGAAAAAAACCTCTTTAAAGTGATTGCTAAAGCTGCTAGGTTCAGTAAAAGAATAATTAAATTTATAAATTGAATTTAAAGGCTTAAGAAAGAACTGGGCATTTGAATTTGCAATTTTAATAAATTGAGTATTAAATATTAAAAATGAAAGTAGCCTTTAAATAATCTTTTCTAAGGACCAAAGCCACTTTTTAAAAACATCAAAAAGCTTACACAGATAGCATGAAACTGCCCAGGGTGTAGTTTTACTCATGAATTATGAAAGGCCTGGATTAAAGAGCCTCCCACATGCTTCTAGTGCTCATCTTCTGAAGGCTGTGCCTCACCTGCTGGGCAGTTTGTTAATATACATCACTGGTCTTATTTTCAACCTTGTACATCTTGTAACCCAGTCTAGTTTTGAGTCTTATAACAGAATAATGGCTAGGATCATAAGCATATTGTTTTTCTAAGAATGCCATTCTGCCCTTTTCTAGGAGCGTCTGACTCCTCAGGATATAGTGGAGATTCCGGATGCTGGGGGCACTAATGAAGCCGTGTCAGGGTATCTCATCTCCACAAATGTACTTGAAGTGAAATGTTCTCTTTTTTTGCTCTTGCTAAAAGGATACAGAGACAATGTTCGAGGTGGGGCTGGTGGTGAAAACAGCTCTTCCCCAGCTAGACTGCTATTGCTATTATTCTGTGTTACCATCTGTGTTAATGGCCTGCATATTGGATTTGTTTCACCTTTTCAGGGTGGTGAATAGCCTTACATCAATGGCACACAAGTTCCCTGGCTTCTGCTCTTAGGACCCTACTAAATGTGACCCTAAGCCTTCTGATGGTTTCATCAAAGTAGGAAAGTTTCAACACACATAGTGCAGGAATATGGGATATCAACATACATATAGAACTAGGAAAACGGGGCGCTCTGGGTATACTCATAGAAACATGGACATGGCCTTTTCAAAAAAAGCTATATATTAAGTAGGTTTGCTGAACTCCTAGCCTTCCACCACCCTCACTAAAGGACACAGCACAAGGAAGATTTCTGAAGATCCCCAGTGCAATAGCCCTCCAGCCCACATCCTGGAGTCTGGATGTGGTCCAGGAGTCCAGGAGTAGTTCTTCCTCCTTTCATGCTCAAAATTCAGTGTCATATAGCACAGTCCCTGGAAAAAGACAATCACCATTTTCCTTAAAACAAACATGAAATAATAAAAAAGCCAGGGAGTCATTTACAACCTAATAAAACCACCAGGACTGTTCTTCCTGTTTTGTTTTCCAAATAAATAGATGTCTGGATGGACCGCGTCGGAAACTCATAAATAGGATGGCTCACTATTGATAATAGCGAGGATAAATGAACCTCTAAATTCCATGGAGGGCAGGAAAAGCCCATAGAATGGGGAAGAGAAAGGAGAAAGTCAGCCAGAAAGGGTCATGCAAGAAAACCTATCCTCGCATGCATGCAGAGGCTCCAAGCAGTTTGTGGCATGTTGGAGAACTCAGTATCGCATTCTAAACAAAAGGAGAAAAGACGCTGGCCTTATAAATAAAACATACTCTGAAAAAAAAAATCAATGACTAACAATTAATTGGAGCTGTGGTTAGTAAGTTTGCCACTGTCCACCACTGCACTTCCTCAGCTTAAAACCTACCTACCCAGGGGAGCTGGAGTAATTTGATGAAGGCCGGTATGTTGCAGAGGTTTTGTGGTCCTGGTATGATTTCAAGTTAACAAGTCCAGGTTTTGCATTTCATCTGACAGACTCCGAACTGATTCCTGATGGGGAGTTTGCTTTAGCCAACTTTTCCACGAGGAATCTTGATGTTAAACTCCATTTCCGCATCGCTCAACTGTCAAGAACGTCTCCCCAAGGAGATGATAGCCTCTTGTAGGGAATGCAAGCTTGGGGAACTTTATGAAAAAGAGAATTCTCCTCTCTGTAGAGCACAGCAAGCAACTGAGCCAAGAGCTTGCTGGCTTCTCACAGCCCAATTAATCTGATTGTAGTTTTCTGGGAATAAATAAAATATGATAACTGAAGTTGGTAAATTCAGGCCCTGTGCATGTAAGTGTCAGCTTAGTTTATTTACTTCTATAGCAAATTTTAAGTTTATTTAGGGAATGGCCCTTCTGTTGAAATGGGCTGGCTGACAACCCTAATGTTCTATGTGTCCAATGGTAAGGAGCTATGAGGTTGGACCCTAAAGCATGGAGCCCTCCAGTTAAGTTGTACTTATGTACAGGCCACAGCAGATCTAAAAATACATAATGAGCCATGTTCATGCACACGTTTTTCAGTTATAGAGTGGTTGTCCGACGACAGGAACCCAAGCTAAAAATATATACAACAGCAGAGCAGAAATCAAAACAAGAGGCTCATTAGTACACACAAAAAAGGGTTCAGATTTAAACAAGATGTTTCCCCTCTTGACAGACAGTACAAGCTGGCATTACCTTGCCCCGTAACGAAGCCACGGTGCAAGAAATAAAAAGAAACAAATAAACATGCCCTTCTCCTAACACAATGAATAATGTATCGGGATGGTGACATGTTTATAAGAACTGTGTGAGAGATTGTGGGGGCTGTATACCTTCTTAATTCTTCCCTGTCTGATACATGCCACGACCTTCAGCTTTCTGATTTGTACGTTTGGCCCCAAATGTCAAAAGCCTTGTGCACTCAGTGCAGCCAATTCAGTTGTGTATGATTGGATTCACCACATATTCCAGAATTAATGTGTGTTCAGCAAGCAGCTATACTTCAGTAACATTTCAACATGAAAGAAAAATGGGGCCAGAAATCTAAAAATTGAAATGCTATTAGGCTGCTTTTCCTTTTATTGACAACACAATCGTTTCTGCTTAGAAGTTTAAGGCTGTATTTTCCTCCTGAAGCAGGGTCCCATGTAGCCTAGGCTGGCCTCAATCTTGTGCTATATCTGGGAAATTAAATCAAACAAAATTAGTTCATCTATAAATGCCTCCTCCTATCTCATCCTATACCCTGCAGAGAGCTAGATAAATTAGCTATTAATACATCAACTAATGATTTTAAGTGAACTAATCTATTGGCTCAAAATATCCAAACTGTTCCCTCCAAACACACAGGGAAGTAGAGGCAAAAGTCAAAGGATACCAAGGACTCACAAAAACTGGAAAGAAGGGAGTTGGACTTCCATTTAGATAATGAAAAGGTGCTACTTTAAGACGCTGACAAGGAAGTTAGAATTTCTGGGATGCTCTTGCACAGTAGAGTGGCATACAAATCATTACAAAGTTATTCACAAAAACTAGAATCGAGAAGGATTTTGGCATAAGTAGTGATGCTTGATCTGAGAGATAGGTTTACATAAGCTCATTATGTGAAATATATATATATATAATTTATATATATAACAAGGAATGCCAATGACATGTCATTTTCAATGTTTTGTGTCAATTAAAATAAATAAAAATTGTGGTGAGTAAATATAACAAAGTGAGCTGAGGAGATAGGTAAACAGCTAAACGGAGTGACTTCTCTACCAGAGGACTGAGGTTCAGTTCCTAGAGTCCATGTGATGTGACAACGGACAACCGTCTATAACTCCAGGTTCAGGACTCTGATATTCTTCTGACCTCCAAAGGTACATACATATCGCACATACATATATTCAGGCAAAAGAGTCATAAATATAATTGACCCAAAATTATTTTAAACATTACAATGTTATTTATTTACATAAGATATAATGTGAAACCTGACTAACGATGACATATACTTAGGTACACTGGGATGGAAAAGGCTTTCGGCACCAGTGTACATCACAGGTTTCCATTGGGCTACCTCTCTGACCTCAGAGTACATGTCCACCATGTACTTCCAATACTCATGGGCTCAGCTCTTAGCACACCTATTTTCAAACAATTGGCTTGCTTTCAAAAGTAGAGCAGCTCCATGGTTTTCCTTAGTGCCATAAAGGAATGCCTTCTACACTAGACTTATTGTATCTATTGCTTGCCTTGAGATGGTATTAACCAAAGAATCTGTGTTAGGGTAAATGGAAACTGAGTCCTATAGACACCAAGTCAGTGCCAGTGGCCCCAGGAAGTTAGCACTATCCCAACTACCAAGGGTGACAAGCTCTTAAGAGCAAGAAACTAATGGAGTCATCGAGGATGCTGCTTTGGGAAGTATGACTCGACAATCATTTGTACTGACTTACAGAAGGCACTACTGAGCTCATTATCAGTTAGGGAAAAATACTGGTGGGCTTTCCTTGGCCAGAAACCATAGCATAGGCATAAGGCAAGTGACTAGAATAAGGAAGATGTTTGGGAAAGCCCAGGTCTTCATTCCCACTGTACAGCTGAACATTGTTCTGGAGCAATCACCTCAAAGACTGACAATTCACTACAGATCAGCTCATTCTATAATGGTGTGGTCTACTCTGTGTACCAAAGACTTGAATAACTCTGCAGGAAATGTTCCTGAGATCCCTTCATGAGGTTTCTGTATCATCTGAGATTCTGCAGAAGTTTCAATAACATGGTGCTATTTTAACTAGCTTCATCACTGAAGTAACCATTGAGCAGTCACTATGTAGATGAAGGTTCACTGCAAGAGATGGGAGAGTAAGAAGATAGATATCTTCTCATAAAAGATCCAGGAAATAAGAATCTGGAAGTTTCCAAAAATAGAAAAACAACAACAACAATAAAAAACAAAACAAAAGCAAAAACAAACAAAAAAAACAACAAAAAAAACCAAAGCAGCAACCACAACAACAAAAATCAGAACTATGTTCAGCTCTTGGACCTTCCTTGTAAATAGTCTCCATTGATACACTGTCTCAATTCTTCTCTAGCCAATTCATAATGAGGCACCATGTACATGCATGCAAGTTACACCCAAGTCAAAGGGCAGTCATACCCCAGGAGCATGAAAAAGTCTCTGTTCAAACCTAGTGGAATTCTGTAAGTACTCAGAACTCATCAGAATTCATCAAGCTATTTCCACCTCACTCCTTAGAAATGACATATGTTATGACTAGAGATTTATGCTAGGCATGGTGGTTTAAGTAGATAGAATTCCTGTGCTTTTGAATCCTTGGTCATATCGAGTGGCACAATTAGGAGGTAGGGCCTTGTTAGACAAAGTGTGTCACTGTGGAGGCAAACTTGGAGGTCTTATATGACGAAGCTCTGCCCAGTGTAGCACACCATCTCCTTCTGCTGTCTTTGCATCGAGATATAAAACTCCCACCTCCTCCAGCCCGCCACTGCCACCATGTCTGCCTGCACACTGTCATGCTTCCTGACATGATGATAAAGGACTAAGCCTCTAAAACTGTAAGACAGCCCCGAATTAAATACTTTCCTTTATAAGAGTTGACATGGTCCTGTTTTCTCTTCACAGCAATAAAAACCTAAGACAATATGTACAGACCGATCTTGTCCAATGCCACTATGCTGAGATGCAGAAGGAAAATAATAAAGTGATACTCTGAATTCACATTTGAATTTCCAAGATGTTAGCCTTTACATTTTAAGCCTCTGTTACGACAATTGAAGAAAAAAATCCTTTTATACATCATGGTACCAAAGAATCTTTTCAATCATGTTTTCAATTAGAAGATGTCAGATAACTAAAGATTTGTAATGTTAAGAAAATGATATGAGAAAAAGGGAAGAATCATGTGCCAGTCCTTTCATAGGCTAACTTAATTTTCAAATCACTCCCAACCAAATGGCAGGTTGCCTTTCCAACAGTAGAGTAGGCAACTAGGGGCCTATTGGAGAAAATAACAAACTTTGTCAAGGACGAATCTTAATAAGTCTATGGGTCAAGATCCAGGCCATACAATAATTCATTATGAGCAATATAACTAGAGACATCCAATGCATTATTTAAAGAGAATATGTCTCTTTAGTTGATAGGATCTCTAATTACTCAGAAATTGATCCAAAATCCATTCCACAAAACAGTGGTTCAGAACCTATGGGTGGTGACCCCTTTGGGGGGTCAAATAATACTTTCACAGTGGTTTCATACCCAGATAATTACATGGTGATTCATAACATGGTGATTCATAAAATAACAGTTATGAAGTAGCAACAAAATAATTTTATGGTTGGGGTTTCACCACAACATAAGGGACTGGATTAAGGGGTTGGAGCATTAGAAAGGTTGAGAACCGCTGCATTAAAGTATGTTTGCCTAATCCTTTCCAATAAACACAGAAAATATCACCAAAGGAGTACATCATAAGACAAAAAAAAATCCTATACATTAACATCTATTAGCTCATGGTCTTTACTATGTACTCTGGCAGAGAGGTCAGTTACTTCTCCAACTTCTACTTCCATATGTCATCATGGTCAACTGGCCCTGCAATATCTGGTCCCACTGGTACTTCTAGTAAAAGAGATGCTTTGAAAAAGCATATTAAAGGAAAACCTTCCTGATAATCCCCTCTTCTCCCAGGGCTTTGAGGAGATAAGCCAGTATAGAAGTGAAAGGTAAGGCCTATGTCCACAATGAAAAGCCCATTCTATCCAAGTGCATGTAGTCTCCAGATGCCTGTGCTACTGCAGTGTAGATCTCAGGGGTTGGGCCCACTACCCAGGATTCTGAAACAGCATCCTCCATTAGTGCCAATTCTTGCTTCTATCAGACACTTTATGACAGAAATTCTGGAAGTGGGGCATTACTATCTATATTTTAATAAGCCTTTCATATAACTCTGAGACACTTTCAAATTTGAACCACCCCAAAGAGACCATTTTTAGCAACTCAGGTTCTATGTAAGAATGAGAAGTTATAGGGTGCTGAAATTCCAGGCAAGGTTCAAATGAAATCCATTCAAGAATGTAGAATTGGCAGTATGATTATTCCTTTTGATATAGACACTTACACATAAAGTATAAGAAAATGTCTTTGTAGTACAGGATATTAAGTCTAATTTCAGTATTACTAAGTCCAAAAACAAAACAAAATGAAGCAAAAAACAATAAAAGAAGCAAGCAAACAAACAAAAAAACTAATCTCAAAGTGTAACGTGAGTTACAAAGTACAAATTACATTTTAATTTGTTATTACATTTTGTTATTACATTTATATTGTTTTTACATTTTATTTTGTTCATTCACATCAGCCTTAGTGCATATGTACCTGACATTAGAATATCCAATTCTACGAGAAGCATTTATAAATGTCTATAATATAGATAATATAGCCATTTTCTATCTGTAAGCAGAAGAACACAGCCACTACAGAGAAGATGGGCATGTCTAGTCCATACTCTGGTCATTTTCTTTCCCTCAAACAACCCTAAATTATCCACAGAGTATAAAAAAAATATGCTTCTAATGGGCTGTCAACAACCCAAACACAAGAAGCAAACCTTATCTGTGGAGATGCTAATAATTTTGGACTATATAAAAGAGGGAAGCACACAGCAAGGGGCACTTTCCTCTGAGGTTCAGGTGTGCACTCTCTAGAAAAGTTTTTCCTGGGTTGGGAGAGCAACCAAAAAAGGACCAAAAATCCATACCAGTGAGGAACACAGAAAGCATTTTCCTTTGCCCTCTTAGGATATTTGAGTGGGGTCTGCAAATAAAACTCACCGATCAGCAGGATGAAAAGCACATGGTGTTTACTGTTTTCAACTTTTATGTGCACCGAGGGGAAAAAGAAAGCTCAGAGAAGCTGTTAAGTTTGAGAGTTGATATACCATTTTAACAAAGGGCAATGCACTGTGGAAAAAAATGAGCAGGCAAAGAAAATGGGGTTGGCCTTCTAGGGGAAGCAATCTATAGGAAAATAAACACACTAGAAACTAATAGGTGATATGGTTATTATCATAGAGACCATTACTGCAGGTTCAATCCAAGGCCTGGTTCCCATCTCCTGTGATTGGACTAGCTCTTCTAATGCAGGAGAGGGATGAAGATATTTTCACCAGGCAGAATTTAGATGTTTTACAGTAGCAAGAGGACAGAGAGTTATTTCCCTGTTTACCTTAAAAAAAATTACCTTAATTTCAAATGAATCATTACACTGAGTCAGTACACTTGAGGGGCGGTCCACTCTAATCGATTTACCAGACACTTCTGGTATTCTCTTCATATATGTGTTCCTGTGTATGATGGCCTGTAATCCCACTTTGAGATCAATTACCTCCCTAGCTGCTGCTTAACTCTGTTTTTGTTCTTCCTACATGGAGTAACCCAGGACAAGGAGGGGAAGGGTGGCCCAAATGGAAGCACAGATTGCAAGGAAGAAAGGAGGGTGCCAGGTTGGTTGGTAATAGGATGTATTTCACAACTAAAGCAAAGTAGTGTACCAATAATCCACCTTGCATTAGAAGTAACTGGAAAAGGAAAAATAATTAAAAAATAACAACAACAACAACAACAACATGAGAAAACCAACGACAAAAAACAATAGCTCAGAAAAAAAAAATCTAACCCAGCCATTTTTACCAAGTGTGGGCAGAAGGATAATTTTGCACCCAAGCTAAAGGAAGACGAGGGATGTCCTGGTAGGCAGGAGAGTGGGAGGGTGGCAGATGTCTTACTCTGCCTTTTAGAAACACATGTTTCAGAGTAGAGTCCTGAATTTGTACCCCCTCGAGATACAAGGCAGCCAAGAGGCCTGCAAGGACTGAGCATAGACAAACACAGAACTGGGCCAAACAGCAATTAGGAGAAGAAATTAACAGAAAATGCCAGAGGACTTTAGCCTCTTTTTTTCCCTGTTCCCTTGATGACACATTTAGAAATAAATGTTAAAGGAACAAAATTATTCTGATTCGTTCATGTCTTGCCTACTTTTTATTCTCTGTCGTCAGACTGGCCCCAATATGTGCTGTAAATTGCCACTGTTTGGATTGCTATCACTAGGGGATACCACAAGTTTAAAGTTTCTTGGGAAATGCCACAGACTTTCAAATTAAATTTGCCTTAGATTTCCTTTTTAGCAAAGCTACTTTTGAAGCCCCTTAAAATACAATGCATTTGTTCATAAATCCCAAGTCTACAGTTGACGGAATTTGGTGTGCAGATGGGCAAACTCGTAATGACTTAAAAAAAAAAAAAAGAACTGTGGGATTCTGTGATGAAACTTCACTATCCTCACGGCTACAAAATGCTACTGGTAGCAGGGACAGAAATTCTGAGGTTGGGGAAAAACACAACAGCAAAAAAACACCAGCTTTCTGCCATTTGACTCTAGATAACAAACAGCTTTCTCTACTTTCCAGTGGAGTCATTGGTTTTCCATAAGGGAGACTGTGGATGTTCAGCCGAGTTTTGCATTCATGTTCAAGTCAGAAGCCTGCAGGATTAATGCATTAGTTAATTCCCCACTATCACATGCTAAACAGCTTTTTTTCAACTATACACATCAATTTGTTCTAATACTAAAGGCTCCCACAGTAAAGAGATATGAAAATATTCAAAGTGTACTAATGCATCCCGGAGCTCTTGGGTCGGAATACTAATGCTTCCATCTAAGAGGCCATAAGTCTGTTATCTTCCCATCAGAAGCCTTTCACAGGAGTCCATTTAGACAATAAATACCTGTGGATCAGGAACAGCCAGTAATATCCATTTATTTGTTGATGTGATGTCCTTCTTTGTCTGCATGCGTTGTGCAAATTCATCGCTGAGGCTGATTTCGTGCTTTAAACCAATGGATTCAGAGAAAGCCTGTGTCTATACTGTGAACCTTTGTGGCTACACTGTGGTAACCAGGAGAGCATCGTGTGGCTGAGTGCTTGGTAATAAGAGTCATCAGAATTATCTTCTCTGTGCATGCGTGCACATGCATACATCATACCAGTGTGCATGGTTTCCACAATGTTGAATCACACAACTGTCTATCAAAAGTAATTACTACACACAAGAACACTGCACAAGGTTAGGTACCCTTTATCAAGGGATAAAGAGCTCACCATATACGGAAACATGTATGTCTCCTTTAACGAAGCAAATGGAATATACCACCATTCCTTACAAGGGGTGAGCTGCAATGTAAGCAGTGTAAGAGCCTGATGTGTCAAGGCCTTCACAGAACAAAGACCTAAATTAGTGATGCATGAAGGAAATTTCAAAAGCAAGGGACTTCAGTCTCCCTCTCCATATACTGAGAGTACAGAAGAACATGAAATTGAGAGGAGAAATCAACTAAGGGAGAGGAAAGATATGAACCCTAAGGAGAAATAGAGCATCAGCGACAAGTATAAGCTAAAACTAGCTCTATTCAGTAATGGGATAAATCTATACGGTCAGCTCTAAGACCTCTTGGTACAAGAATACAAAACTAGTGCTTTGCTATAGGACATATATGCATTGCAAAACTTCTTTGTGATTATGGTTAAATTGTTAGCATGAGGATGACTTGTGACCTCAGTACATGTTTTTTCACTTACAACATTGAGACAATTCTATCAGTTTGTACTACTTTAATGACTAAATGTACTAAATTCATATGAAAACAGCTAAAAACAAAGTGCCTGATACATAATAACTATTTTATGAGGTTTTGCTAATACATGAACAAATCACTTAGTCTTCTAACTAGGTAACTAAATTTTATAAAAGATTATTAGTCTTTTGCTGAATGGCTGGTTATTTTCGGAAAGTACTGAGGCTAAAGTATATTCCATGAGCAGCACATACCTTCCAGGAAAGAAAGATAATAAGAGTACCTGTGTTATAACTTATAGAAAATAAATACTTTACTACGAAATGTGCTCCAAAACAATATTGCTCTTCTCAAATTCTAAGTTAAACAATGTATCTGTAGGATGGGAGGGCTGTCCCATGTGTCTCTTACAGCACAAGCATGAGAACCTGAATTCAGATCTCTCCTACCCACATAAAAGCTGGCGATGGTGGGCTTCATCTGTAACTCCAACACTAAAGAGGTAGATATCAGGAGTTTATTGACCAGGCAGTCTAGATGAAGCAATGAACTCCAGAGAGAGAGAGAGAGAGAGAGAGAGAGAGAGAGAGAGAGAGAGAGAACACGCTAGATGGAGACAGAGGGACTGTCTCAAAACATGAGGTGAAAAATAATTCAGAAAGACAAAGAATATCAACCTCTGGCCCAAACATGCTCCCAGGTGGGTAAGTACAACCACATAAAATGAGTGTGTCCATGTTCGTGTGTGTGTGTGTGTGTGTGTGTGTGTGTGTTTTAATAACAGGAAATGTTCTTAGAAATGAATTCTCCAATTTCCCTGTGGTTTGAAAATCAAAAATGTATCCCAATACCTCTTTCAAAACTAGGTTACATAGTCTAGTTCTTACAGCATGGGCCTATATCACCTTAAAATACCAAATGTCATAAACTGTAGCATTAAATGGTTTGATTTTGGAAATAACCTAAATATCTAGACATGTCTATACCTAGAAAAGTTCTATTTGCAGATCACAACACTACCGAAAACCTAGGCAACAAGAAACTTTCAGTTCCATAATCACAAAGAATGCTGTTATAATTCAGTTCCTCAATACATGATGAAAGTTCAGGAATAATTCAAAATAATATCAAGCTTGAGAGTTTCATGGGGAATAGATTGGTATTGACCAATGTGCAGGAAACTGTGGACAAGCAAGGTAAGCAGGGTTGGGTTCTTTAAAGACGGAGAAGAAAAAAAAAATAAAGAAAACAAGTTTGAAGTTGTGTCCTGCAAGCAAAGTCCACATCCTAGCCAATAGCCGATCTTTTTCAGTGCAAGAGACCAACTCATTCATAGGAGAGAGTCTCTTGAAAAAACTCAAACATATTAAAATAGTGTGTGCAAGCAAAGGCCTGAAGCCAAGGCTAGCAGTGTAGAAGAAAGGGTACAATCATTTTATGGAGTATTTTGTTTGTTTGATTGGTTGGTTTTGGTTTTTAAATATATAATGGGAGTACCTAAAACAAGGAAAACTGACAAAATTTTGGCATTAAATGATTCGGATTACCCAAATAAAATTCTAAGATCCTAACTTAGAGGCTATGTAAGAACAGGAAGAATGCATGTTTTCCTTACCAATTTATCCAAATTTACATAAACTAAATTCTTTTAAGCCAGTGGACAGACAGCCCCAGAAGCTCCAATTATTTCTTGACCCAGTTGGTTTCTGTACCGAGTCCTGTATAGTTCTACTGGCAAAAAAGAATAGATAGGAAGAATATCAGAGAACCTGTCTAAGATGAGGGGCAAAATGGGGTTATAAATAAAGGCAAGCCTTGGTAAAGGAAATTTGAACAATTCAATTGAGCACAGAGCAACCTGGAGGATGACAGCCTGTGGCTTTAACACTGAACAGGAGAAGGTCACCTGGGTGCCACTGAGGTGTGCTGAGGAAAGGTGAAGGGAAGCAGAGAATTAAGCTTGTAATTACTCCCGGGTGCTCTGCAGGTGCTGCCCACCAACAGTCACTAACCTAGAGAGTCAGTGACTTCAAAACCTTTGGGAATAGTGTTGTCCATGTAAGAAAGTGATTAGAATATAGACCAGTATATAATAATAGTAAGTTACGGTCATTTAGACTCTCTGTAGTTACATATATAGTCATCGGCTTTCAAAGCAACTGGAATAAGATTTTTTTTAAAATAGTTTCCCTAAAACAATTTTACATATACATATATATGTTTATATAAAATTTGCATCCCAAATGTTGTCTTCCAGTCCTCCTCACAGAGTATATCCCTCCATTCACTCTCCCCTTTGCCTCAGAGGGTGCCTCCCCTGGCATCAGTATCTACACAATTAGTTGCATCCTTTCCCACTGGCCTCACACCATCCTGTGTATGCTCTTTAGTTGGTAGCTTATTCTCTGGGAGTTCCCAAGGGTCCAGGTTAGTTGATGGTATTTATCTCTCTATGGGATTGCCATCCCCTTCACTTCCTTCAAATTTTCTCCAAGCTCATTCCAATGCTTGGCTGCTACTATCTGCATCTCTCTCAGTCAGCTGCTTGAACAGCCTCTCAGAGGACAGTCATTCTAGGCTCCTGTCTGCACGCACAATATAGAGTCAATAATAATGTAAGGGTTTGGTGCTTATGAGGCACGTATTTAAGAACTCCAAATCCATGTAAATCTCCTAGAAAAGTCAACCTCCCCACCCTTTGATAGAAGAGGTAATAGACATGGTCAATTTTAATGACTTGAAAGACAGAAAGATAATCCCTATCAATAGAGAGACAGGAATAAGAACACAATCCTGGTACTCACCAGGGACAATGCTTTTGATGACCTGGTAATAATTTGGTGATACGAAGTTCTCAGGTGAAGTTGCAGCTCTCTTGCTAGCTAGAGGTTTACTATTGAACAAATGATGGTCCCAGTAAATGTTCCATTCTTCACGTGTAAACATAGACATGTGATGGACACACATTTAATGGACTTCAATTCAATAGGCAGTTACTAGGTATTTATAGATTTGGTGATAAGCATTTACTATGTATTTATATCCACTAAATGGCATTTCCAGTTCTTTGCAGTGGGGCTTTAGGCAACATGTTTCATTTCTGTGCTAAGGTGAAAAGTAAGTTTACCTACTCCATAGAACACATTCAAATTAAATGAGCTCATACAGAGAACATTTACAAAAATGATAAAAAAAAATCTGTAACATCATGTTTGTTCCATGCTCTGTGGATAATGGCAGGGAAGATGATGCAGTAATGAGATATGTAATTCACCTGTGTACCAAAGGGTAGGTGTGCTAAGACACAAGAGATACCTGCTCATGAAATCATAAAAAGCAGCCGAGCCAAGATAGAGATGGGTTACCATTTTCTCATTTGGAGGAACTCACAGGCCAGTGGAATTAGTGAGGGGTGGTAGGGAGAGGTCAAGAGTGAATGGACTGTTACAGTCATTGTTTCAGGAAACAAGCACCTGATTGGGTTCAAGTTGGATTTGCTCTCTGAAGTAGCAGGCTTAAATATTCAAAATCAAGACTTATATCCTTGGAATTTACAACATGAAAAGATGAACTAAGAAGTAGGAAATATTAAAAAGTCAAAAACTCTGAAGTAACAGGCTTAAATATTCAAAATCAAGACTAATATCCTTGGAATTTACAACACGAAAAGATGAACTAAGAAGTAGAAAATATTAAAAAGTCAAAAAAGTCTGGAGATGAAGGCAAGTTTAAATGACACTCAACCCAGCAATAGGTTTTATACAACAGACTAGAGCCCTACTCAATTATTCCACAAAGACCTTTCAAAGACTTGAAAGAATTGATAGGATTTGTGAGTTAAGTGACAGTGGTTTAATGTTATAAATAAATTGTTCTTTAGTACTGAAAAAAATGAATCTATATCTAGTATCAAATAAATTTACCAATGGCTATAAAGGTTAGTATAAAAAAATCAAATTCATGGAGCAGGTACATGAAGTGCTAAATGAATTTGTATTTGATCTTGAGTAGTAGGCTCTTTTAAGGCAAACACAGTGAATTACATCTCAATGTCTTACACAAAACTTAAAGTCTTTTCAAATATAATAAACTCTACATACAACTAAAACTTCTACGAATTGGATGCAGCAAAACGTTCATAGTAACCAAGAAAAAGAAACCAAAGATCATTCACAATATTGAAACCAAATACACAAGTATATTATAAAATAGTAATCAGAACAGCAATTAAAAATTAGATTTTTGTTTTCACATTTTGATGTATTTTTTGAAACTTTCTAAACTATCCTTTGACTGCTTTTAAGTGATGACTCAAGGATTATTTAGTAAGAATGATGTGAAGCAGATCCAACTAAGGGAACGTGCCTCCTTCGGCATCACGGTTCCCCAGAATATGCTGCTGCATTTCACCCTAGGACTTTCTGATTCCATTCAACTGGTTGCTGGGTCACTGTACAGGGAAAACAAATTGGATTTTCTCTCTGAGGTGAAATGTTTATAGTCCCAATAAAAAAATAATACTCCATCTGAGAATTTAGAAAATAAGGAATGTAACAGAAGTTCACAGAAAATTTGAGATCTAGAAATTTCTGGTGAGTTCCTGTGGTCCACACTTTAAACTACTGGGCAATGGATACAACCACAGGCTTGACCCTTTCCACTGCTGCAAGAGTGTACGTTAATCCACTACTAAGCTTTACTTTCTCCATCTGCAAACTAAAAATAATAAAGGCACACGATACTATCAATCCATCAAGGCTAATACAATGCTTCAAAGAATTAAAATTAGTAAGGAGCTCATAAAAGGACTTATTTCATAGTAAATATACATTTATTTTGGCAAGAGCAAGTAGTTAGCACTGTTCACATTTCACTAAAAATAGCCAATTACAGTGGGACAGAGAAAAAAAATTTTTTCCGCATTTTGAAACTTATAGCTGTTAATTTGTTAAGTCCTGTTTTATTTTTCAGTAATTATTTGTCACAACATCTTTACAAACCTTAAAATAGAATTCTGGGATCAGTGAATGATAAAGACTTTGGCACGGAAAAAAAAGTCTTCCTAGTAATCATTAGGGGATAACACAAGAGACAGGGATGGAGTGGGATGTCCCCTGCAACACAGAGAAGAAATCATAAGGATTTCGGTACATACCACCTGGTCATATGCAGCATTTTACATATAAGTGATAAAAGTTGATATTGGGATAAAGAAATAACATGGTTTACAGGGAAGGAATTGCATAATACTTTCATTGTGCAAACTGAAACACATTACAATTAGAGCAAAGAAGGTGTTCCAAACAGTTACAACAGGTCAAAGGGCAAAAATGAGGAGGTTATATTTCTAGTTTTCCTCCTTTGAACTATCAAAATAATTAACTAAATATTTTCCTTCCCAACCAGTCAGCAGAGGTAAGTCTTATGAGCACTTTGGGTTTCTGGTACAGCTAAGAATGGACAATCTAAAGTTCATAGAAGAACGACTTGACTATCAGTGTCCACTTTGAGAGTGCTTGACAGATCCAGTAGAAGTCGACAGCCTGTGTGCATATTCTTTTATGTTTCTATTATCATTACACTTCCTCAGGTTAGGAAGGCTTAAGGCAAGAGTTTCTTGCTCCTGTCTTGATTTTTGAATGTTAATGAATTTGGAGAAAGTATTGTGAGATTGGAGTTTATTTAATCATGCACACACATGCATATACATATGAACAGATGCATGTGTGCACACACATGCGTGTGCACAAGACTAAATTCAAGCAGACACTTAATCAATCTAGTCTCTGTCAAGGGAAAAACGAGGCTCTTCAGTCAAAACTACAGAGAAGTCCCTGTCATAATGAGGTGATTTCCCCCCACCCCCAAAACAACCTTTAAATGTTCAGAATGATCTTAGGCAGAACAGGTTTTCAATCTGAACTTGGGCAACAGCAGATGATGAAGAAAGAAGACTCGAGGCTGGAAGAGAGCTTCACTAGAGCAGGGAAGAACAGGAGTGGGGAAGCTGAAGGGACTTCAGTCATGCTGTCAGTTTTCGTCACTGTCTGGAGATGACTGTGCAAGATGGGTTAAAAGACGTTCCTCTCTGATACCTACCAACATTAGATGAGTAATAGTAAATTGAATTATTTTATAATTCCATATCATATTTTTCCTAAAAATGTCTTACAAAATGAATAATAAGCAAAGCCATGAAAAAATTGAAACAATGTATTTCAGCAGGCTGGGGATGTACCTCAGTAGGTAGACAGTAGGAATAAAACTCAGTGGTTCTCAACCTTCCTAATTCTGCCACCATTGAATATGGTTCCTCATGTGGTGGTGACCCCCCAACAATAATTTTTTTCAGTGCTACTTCATAACTATAATGTTGCTACAGTTACGGCTCATAATATAAAGATATGATATGTAACAACCAGATCGAGAACCACTGCTTTAGATTCAATCTCTAGCATCATTATATTGGCTTTGACGGAACATGCCTATAACACCAGCCCTTAAGAGGTCAGCACGAGGACTGTAAATTCAGTAAGAAATATGAACCTAGACCAGGCTAAAGACCCTGTCTCAACCAACCAAGTAACCAACAAATCAACCAGTAAATAAATTGATCTTTTTGTATCTCTTTTGAGAAAGCTTACACATGTAAAACAATGTCTAGGTTTATTAGTTATAAGATAAGCTAATTCTTTTTTTGTTTTGTTTTTTTGATTTTGTTTTTTGAGACAGGGTTTCTCTGTGTAGCCCTGGCTGTCCTGGAACTCACTCTGTAGACCAGGCTGGCCTTGAACTCAGAAATCCACCTGCCGCTGTCTCCCAAGTGCTGGGATTAAAGGCGTGTGCCACCACTCCCCGGCTAAGCTAATTCTTTTACCTCATTCAGATATGGTTCCCATGTTAAGTTTTATATGCTAGTCAAATTATACATTATATACAAGGCATTCATTTTATTAAAAAACAGGCCTCCAAGGAATGTTATGAAGGTTTATTAAATAATAAAACCTCACACTTATACTCACAACTATTTTAAAAGAGCATTCTTTGTGATGTGAAGCAGCTACCATCAAGTAAAAAACACATGAAATAGAACCCACACACAAGCCAGACTAAGTACTCATCAGAATCTACCCTTGAATAATCAAGACACAACCAAACTCATCATCATTACTTGTATCTAGTTATATCAAGATGAGTTCCACACTTGTCTTACATACAATGCATGCTGTGTGCATTTACATTGCTATATCCTTTTACCAATCCCTGTTTCTTCCACTCAATCACACTAGCTTCTACAGTTAACTTGTACCTGCCTACAAAGATGCAGTAGTGATCTTGACTTTTCCTTGCATCAGCTTGATGCTCCTTTCCTAGACACTGAACACACTGTCAGTATCACAATCACAGCTCACAATCACAGAAGTCTCTGTGTATCCTAACACAGAATACACAGCAGTATATATTTATATGTTTTTTGTTTAATATCATGCTTGTTAAGCAGGTTAAATGAAACCATTCAGTTTAAGCTCAGAAGACAAATGTAAAGAATCGCCACAGATGTACACACACACACACACACACACACACACACACACACACACACACACACAGAGAGAGTTCACATCAAGACGGTGTTCATTCCTTTCCATGTACTACCTGGAAACATAGAGGGAGGACAGGTTTCTCCCCAAACACATTGGTTGCAATCTTTAAATAGCATCATGGCATTTGTAATTCATCATCAATTTTATTTGAGCACAGTGGGATATGTATCCCATGTATATGTTTGTGTTAACGTGTAAGCATTAGAGACTTAATTTGTAAACAAATAATAGCCTAGATTGTGTTGGGTCTCGGGTTTCTTAAAGCTTACAGTTGCTACAACACATGTATCAACATTTTTTTCTTCTTATCAGCAAGAGAAATTTCAACAACAGGATGGATTGATGAAATGGCTCTTCCTTGATCAATTACATGATGCTCAAGTTCTAGAGACTGACTTGAAGTAGGATACATACAATCAAGGGTTGAGTATCCTTTATCCAAAATGCCTGGCACCAGGGGGCTTCAGATGTTACACTTCTTGAAGATTTACAATATCGCACATGCAGTTGAACAACCACTAACCACAAAATCTAACAGGTTCTGAAGTATGAAACGTATTAACCTTTTTATCAGCGCTCAAAAAAGGATGGATGGCAAATCACTTTGGCATTAAGATTTTTTGAAAACTAATGCTTGCATATGATCTTCCAGTATATAGATAGATTAACAGACTGACTGAAAGATGATCGATATGGACTACACAGTCTACACAAGAAGTAAATCTTGAGATGAGACTTGTGTTTTGGATTTTAGATTCATGACTCAAAAGAAGTCAGCTTTTCAATACGACGAATAAATTGATGCAATTGTTGTTTTGTTTTATTTGTGAGATAGGGATTAGAAATCACCATTTAGACCAGGATGGTCTCAAACTCAGAAATTTGTGTATCTCTCCTTCTGCAGAGCTGGGATTGATGGCAGGTACCACTATACCCAAGGAAATTGCTTTTGTCTCAAGAGAGTAACTACTGAGCTCAGTAAAGTCAGTCTTGAAATATGCCAGGGGTAGAATATTTCAAGAGTACCACCTGCATGACTTTGTTTCAAGCATTATATGAGATTTGGTACATTTCTACAGTAAATATTTGTTTTGGTAGCAAAATTAGATCTAAAGTGATTTAGAGTCAGAAAGTGAAATTATGCCAAGAAGACATACAGACTTCTCCATTAACTTTGGGTTCCTAATAAGAATCTGAAAATAAATAAATAAAAAGTAACACTATCAAAAACTCTAGCAAGCATGACTAGTAAAACGTATTGTTAATTGAGCAAGTTTCTAATACATAAACACTTGTATATTTTGTAAGAACTTATGGGATGTGTAGTAGTTTGAAACTGTGCATAGATGACAGTAGATTTACTCATCAGTGCACAAGCATTCAGGCCCTAGAATCAGAACCCTACTGGTACAAGGCAAGATATCTCATCTAATTGCTCCAATAATTTCTGATGCTTGTTGTGTTCTTCGCCTTAGATGGGCATGTGAGCAGCACTGGACATGGAACTTACTCTTCATCATAAATAAGGTCAAGTATGGCTCTTCAGTTAGCATCTTCTCATCAATCTCTTCAAGTTCCAGTAAACTCAAGCAGCTGACACATCCCATGCTCTCTTTCTTACTGTACCAAAAATATTTCAATCAACTGCATCCAACCTCAAAGCCAATGACCTATGTCCAATCACACATGTTCTCTAGTAACATCCTGGCTCTGTATTTTTTTCGAAAAGGGGGGGGGACTAGTACATTTCAAATTTTCCAACATCACGGAATACCCAGGAAGGTGTGAAGGAAAGGCTGAAGTCTTCTTTGTACAATGATAATACAGAAAACAAACGGATAAGCCTTACATCCAGCCTTATGGATTTTAAGTCACATCCTACTTCTGACCACAGACAAAGCAGGAATGGCATGTAAAGGAGACTTCAAGGGCCAACGACCTGAAATCTTTTATAAAAGCCAAACTTCATTAAATGAGAGACTGTTAAATAATCCTTAAGGAAGCGTGTAAAAACCTGTGCTCCACTGAATCCCAGAACTTTACAGTCTACTCATGGGGATAAGATCACCATGGACATAGCCAATCAATACATATCAAAATACAGGAATCAGAAATGATATTAGTTGAATAAAAATAGCTCCCAAGTAATCAATGTAACTACACAAATTAATTTGTGACAAATGTTTTCTCTCCAGAGCTCTGCAGGGAAGAGAAAAGTTGCCTGGAGACACTCAGCCCTGTCCATGTGCATTAATATTCCTTATCTAAAACAAAGGAGAAAAGATTGAGGGAAAGTCTGGGAAAAGTAATAAAGTAAAGGGTTTGCCTCTAAGGTAGGCATATTCTTGACTCACAAACGGACCAAATCTATTAGAAAAGCACTTCTAGACGCAGGAGCTATTTCTCTTGTGACTTGGTATTGAAAGTTTCAAAGCGATTCCAATAGAGACACATTCCCCCCCACACACACACACCATAAAATCCATGGCTCACCTGCATAAAGCAATCTTCTTGAAAAGATGCCAAAGTAGATATATTCTCTGAAAGACTCAGGCCGACTGGCTTTGGAAGAATGCACTTACTAACAGTGATTTGTGTTCCTGGGATGCTCTCCGATGATGCACTGGAGACTTTCAAATGAGAACATCAACACACATCCAGAGGGCTTTTAGGATCTTAGATAAGCCCAGATTGAGTTGGGAACTATCTTACCTATAAAGAAGCATTTCTGCACATCAAAAGGATGTAGTTAGTTAGAACCCCCAGGGGCTAAGTGCTAAGGCTCAGCAGCACAGGTCACCAGAGAGACAGAGTTGAACTTGAGGACAACTTTGGAAAGAAACATTTAGGTTAGCCAGAGGGCACTGGATCTGAAAATGTTCACCTTCTGACCTGTGTATTTTTGTGTAGCACTTCTGCATAGCCCTTCTTACAAATGCAGACAATTTTCTGATGGCCTTTAGCTTACCTTTAAAATTTGAACTGTGTAGAGGAGGGGGTGTGATACTGTTTATGAGGAATGCAGTAAATTAGCATGCATGTGCCTAACTGCTAGAAAAAGAACCCTATTGCTACATGATAATACCACAGCACCTTGAAACGACTTTACTAAATACTTAACTCTATGCCTAGGAGCACTTGACATGTATAAACATATATTATAATCACATCTCTAGATGAGAAAAGTGAAGCCTAGGAAATTAGGATGGTAGTGTCCTCTGGTTGCCAGAAACTTCTGAAAAACAAGCATCTGTTAAGTAACAGACACGGTGTTCTATACCAGACACTGGAATTCAAACTTGTCCAAGTAGTTACACGTTTAGAGTCTGTTGATTCGGAAAGAAGAGCATGAAATATTGATACTATGTAATCCCCAGTTGTCATCTGCTACGGCCCACGGGAATGCAAGGCACAGTAAACACCAAAGAGTTCAAACTGTCGACTGTGACTATCCTGATGAATTTATTCCCACAAATTAAGAAGAAGTATGGTTTAATGGTTTAGGTTGGATTTTTGAGAATGGCACATAATGGCCTGAGGACATGTTTCCATCAGAAAAAAATGCTAGGAAGCATGTGGACTTGAGGTTGAATCCTCAGAACCCATATGAAATACTGGGTGTAGCAGTGCAGGCTTGCATCCTAGTGTTGGAGATGCAGACAAGGACTTCCAGGAGATCACTCCTCAGATCAATAAACTTGAGATACAGAAGAAGCTGTCTCAAACAAAAGATGCTGAAAAATTGAGGAGGATATCCAGGATGACCTCTGGTATCTACACAAAAAAGACTCATGTACACTTATACAAATGTGTGCATCCACACACACTTAGACATGCATAACAGATACACACAGAGCAAACACACACAGAGTGCATCAGACCATCTTGTGTACTGACTGAGGAGGGTGATGATTACTTATCAACAGCTCAGTGAGTACCAAACAGTTTTAAGTACTGTTCAACCCTATCAGGCACTGTGTGAGTTTGTGGTTATTGTCTACATTATAAGATCTGGACAGAGAGCTGACTAGCTAAGATAGTTTAAATAACTCGCCCAAGGTCATGCAAGCTGGCAAAATCAATACTTGAGACAGAGCTGTCTGATTTATCAGGTCATATTTCCAGTCCCTGGATCTCCCTCTTCCAGAACAAAGACTGTTTTATCCCACTTACAGGCTTAGCTTCACTGTCTTGAAAACCAGGCTTGACCTCAAAGTTGTCTGACATTTGAGAATAGCCTCATGCTCTGTTTCTGGTAAGTGAGCCCCTGATAAATGCTCCATGGTCTCAGATTAGCAGGGGGTCTATGCCTTGAATATTCTTAATCATAAAAATTTAGCTTGAACATAAGCCTTATACTTGAAGTCTTTCTGGAGGCTTTGACAAAAGAAATTCACTCCAAAGCCAGAATTAAAATACACTTGCCAAGAAAGTTCATTTATATTGCTTTTTGAATAAAGAAACACACACACACAAACACACACACACACACACACACACACACACACGAGAAAGAGAGAGAGAGAGAGAGAGAGAGAGAGAGAGAGAGAGAGAGAGAGAGA
>NW_021604630.1:5630729-5741903 GCF_004785775.1 Grammomys surdaster
AGAGAGAGAGAGAGAGAGAGAGAGAGAGAGAGAGAGAGAGAGAGAGAATAGAGAATAACTCAGAAAACATATGTCAGTATAAAAGACAGAGTTTCCAAGATACACAATAACCAAAAAATTTTACTCAGAAAAAAAAAAGAATTTTATGACTGTTGTCCTGTTGTCAGAATTAATAGGGCCTCATCAAGTACTTAAAACCAATTGAGTATAATGACAATTTTGAGGATTATCTAAGACTATACTACTAAAGCATTATAGGGTACTCTACAAAGGCAATCTTTCTTCTTAAAAACAAATCAAAGGAACTCACAAATATACCAAATTTTATCAATCAAACAAAGAGATAAATGAAGTTCTGATATATAAAAATATTTGAATAAAAATGCCATAATTCCTACATGAAAACTGAAGAGAGAATTTAAAGCCAGATCTGATTGGCAATTGGGTCTTTTCAACCCTCTTTCTCTTCTTGCTTTAACCCAACCTTTCTTAAGCACCTTTCCAACATTGGTCTGTGTTTCACTCAATGAATTATCCTTTCTAAAGTAGATGTGGTATTCCTATTTAAAACAAATGAAACTTTAGATTTTGTAATAGTTAGTTTCTAAAATTTTTTAAATTTCTAAACCTAGATTGTTCTAATTCTTAAAACTTAGTTCCTACCATCTTATTTACATATATTAGAATTTACTTCTCAAAGCATATTTTCATATTACTGACAATTTCCCCTATAAATTTAAACACATTTTATATTTATTACATTTCTCATTCCTGTAGAAAAACATCTAACAGAGATGTTTATTTGGCTCACATTTTGTGTAGTACAGTCCATCATGTGACAGAACCATGTGGATCGTGCTTGGTGTATTTTAGAAAGTTGGAAAGCAAAAAGCAGGGCCTATCCAAGATCCCAGAGGCTCCCCATGAACTACATCCAACAACCATGACTCCTTTGACAAAGTTCTCCATAGTTTTAAACATAGTGTTTCAGATTAAAGATTAAGAGTTCAAATACATATTCATTTCGAGACATCTACATCCAATTCAAAACATCTTCAAACATTTTTGAAATTATCAAATAATTACATATTCCACCTTCCTTTTCTTCCTTCCTACCCATGACTTTCACACCTTGATGTCTCTCAAATCCATGGCCTCTTTATTTTTTCTTAAATATAGAAATTCAACCTCCCCAGTTTATATAATGTTAGCTGTATGTATATGATTTCAGGGCTGATGACTTGCTATTAGATAAGTAATTGGGTGGGGCAAGTTCCCAGAGGAAGAATATTTCTACAGTTCTTATCACTCCTTAGTTTCCTCACATAGTATAGAACTCCTTCAGAGCTCCTTGTCTAGAGTTGAGGTCTCCTGGGCTTTCTTCCTTTTATGTGAGTGAGTTGGTGTCATCCTTCCTCAGGTCCTGTTCAGGCATTCACACTGATGAAATTTTATGGTAGAAAGTTCTATTTGCAATAGATGGAGAGACTGTTATATAAACTACAACTGATCAAAACACAGAGAACAAGAAATTTTGTGTCGTTCAACCACAATATAGTTAGACAACACAATTTTTGCACTACAGACCAGCAATCATTTCAGGGTGGTCAGAAAGATTATAAGATCTAGAAGAACACTTTGCTGTAAGACTGTGGGTCCTAGAAATCTTGAAACATTTTAAGCTACATTTAAACATGTTCCAAATACTTTAATAGGTGCACCGGGAGACTTTAATAATCAAATTATCCCAGAATCAAATACATTTAAACTATGATGTGTAGAAATGCAAAATTTATAAATTAAGTGCTCTAATGTTTACAGAATTATTAAAATTCAGCTTACAATCACAGTTCTAACTTAATTACTTAAATTATCAAATCCAAAATGGAATCATAACATAATCTATCTTTTAAGAGTCAAATTTTCTAAACATGCCAATTACAAGCATTTTAAATTCCTGTTACTATAAATATTAGCACAATGATTTCAACTCTCTCCATGCTTTGTGATAAAATTTCCTGAGAGAATAAAATATTCGTGCTAACAAATAATTTATTTTTTATCTCTTGTAACATTCCTTCAATATTAGAATAGACTTTTCAGTGCTATATAACTTACACAGAATCAGAAACTCAGCTAAGAGTTTGTTTGCGCTCTCAACAGCTGGCTTTAGAGCCCTAAATATACTACAGTTTTCTCATCAAAAGTGCTATAATTCTAATAATCTAATGTCCATTATCTGAAACTCCCTGTTTAAATTTAATATCTCTGATTCAATTTTACGTTTCTTTGGCCCTTGAGCTGAACTTTCATCCTATGTCCATTCAAACAATTCATGTATATTTCTACATTATTCCAAAAGCTTAAAATATGATATGTCAAGTAGATTAGAGTTACAAGTGGCTGTATTATACTATTTGAACATAACATCCAAGATGATCTACCTGTGTTTTTTTTAACATAAGTCACTCAGAAAATTCCATGTGTCAAAGATAAAGTTCCCAGCTGTTGCGGGGGTGTTATTGAGTGGTAAATGGACTTGGGGATTTCAAACATCAGTTGTTCCATCCATTCATGAGCTTATACTAATTGGGTTATTAGAAGAAAGGGGCTGTTTGGACCCTAAAGATGTTGTTTTCTCTGGCTCCTTCCTATCTTTCTCTCTGCTTCCTGTCCCTCATGTGGTGAGCTGCTTGGTTCTTCATCTTATCATTATGGCTTGGGCTAACCTCAAACAGATAGGCCTATCAACTGACTAAATTCTCTGAAACCCAGGGTTAAAATGCATTTGAAACCTTTGAATTGGCTTTCTTTGCTATTTTGTTCATATGATGCTGATCCACACAAACCTATGCTTTCTTCTTAGATGGTGAAACGTGACATCGTTTGCACTATCAAGTCCCTCACATTTACCTAGTGCTTTTATTTCCAATCTCTCTTAGAAATAGATGAAAGGAATGGCCAGAAATTACTTGGAAGGATAAACATCTTTTGATAGTTCCACTGTGATCCTCCTTATTATATCAAAAGTAAAAAGAAACCCCTGATGTTTACATTAGATGCAAATCACAGTTAACTGCCCGTAGGTATTCATGAATAAATCAGTTTAGAGTCCTTAAGATGTATATAGACAATGGTACAAGTTTACCAATCTATATTGATCATACACAAAATCACTCAACAATTTGAAGAAATCTCCATATAAACAAGGTTTTGTAATCTTGATTCAGAAAACCAATCCCATCAGAATTATTGCACCTCAACACTCTACAGTTATTCCAGTTTATAGGCATTTAATATATTTTTGGTAAATTTAGTACTGACCAATGAAAAATAAATAGTCAAGTATACAGATTTCAGATAAGAACAGCAATAGCAGAAAAACAAGCAAAAATTCACAAATACACACACACAGAGAGAGAGAGACAGAGAGAGAGAGAGAGAGAGAGAGACAGAGACAGAGACAGAGACAGAGACAGAGAATGCCAGACCAAAGGCAAGTTTGAATGGTCCCATCAATAAAAGATAGGTGCAGCCGGGTGGTGGTGGCGCACACCTTTAATCCCAGCACTTGGGAGGCAGAGGCAGGCAGATTTCTGAGTTCGAGGCCAGCCTGGTCTACAGAGTGAGTTCCAGGACAGCCAGGGCTACACAGAGAAACCCTGTCTCGAAGAACCAAAAAAAAAAAAAAAAGATAGGTGCAATACATTGCATCTGCAAATTACTCTAAAACTATAAGCCATATACTCTCTGGGTTAGTTTGTTTGCTGGACTTTGGTTGGGAAAACCTGTAATGTCCATTTTTCATCCACCTCTTTTGCCACAGACTACTAAGCTGTTGAGCGGTGCACAGGTGCTAGCTAAGGAAGTTGTGCCAATGGAATTGGTTTTGCAAGTATAATCAGGAATCAGGTAACTATCTGGTAAAACCTTCCATGAAATTCACTATGATTCAGAACAAGAAAATAACCAATAGGCAAAGAAGAAGAAGAAAGATAAAGATAAAAAATAAAAGAAAATCAATTTATTCTGGAGAATATTTTCTTCTTTTAGAAAGGTCAGTATTTTAGAAAAGAGGTACAAGAAATGCCCTAAGTCAATTGCCTTAGTGTTTTATCCCCACACTGACTTACATATATTCTTCCCTTAGCATCTAGAAATGCAAGAGGCAAAAGCAAATAATGTTCTTGTTTTGTTTTGTTTTTTCGAGACAGGGTTTCTCTGTATAGCCCTGGCTGTCCTAGAACTCACTCTGTAGACCAGGCTGGCCTTGAACTCAGAAATCCGCCTGCCTCTGCCTCCCAAGTGCTAGGATTAAAGGCATGCGCCACCACCACCTGGCGCAAATAATGTTCTAAATAAAGCAAAACTTATAGAGTATTGAAAGCTTTGTCACATAGAAAACTAAAATTTAGAATAGAGTCATCATGATGGTAACCTAAATGGAGAAGCTTCACTTGTATAAATTAGGACACATGGCAACTAGCAAAGTAAACTCAATTCCAAAAACCCATGGAGTTGAACAACAGAATATTTTATACACTTTTTAACATTTTCATTAATAATAAGGCCTCTAAACACTTATGGTTTATTAAGAAAATTAAAAATATGCCAGAATTTCAGATGACTCTGAGTATAGTGGCACAGGCCTTTGAAACTCAGTATTTAGAAGTATTCTGACTTGAGGCTCTCCTACACTATATAGCTAGAACATGCCTACAGCAAGAACAAGAATAAGAGCAACAACAACAACAATGACAGAGAAAGAAATTAAAACACAAGTAACACTTCATGAATATTCTGTTCATTTATCCACATTCTCAACTAACAACATTGTTAACTTTGAATAGCTATTTTCAATAGTCTTTTTAGAATAGGGTTGAGAAGGCTGATGTGGTTCTGTGTCATTTGAATGGGGACATAGTGATACTTATAAAAACTGCCATGCCTTCTTTTGCAAATTCAGAACATATATGCCTTCATACTGTCCCATAATAGACTAAGGAAAAAGGTAGAAAGCATTTTCAATAAATGGTGCTGGGCTAACTGGCTGTCTGTATGTAGAAAATGAAAATAGACCCATATTCGTCGCCTTGTACAAAGCTCAAGTCCAAGTGGATCAAGGACTTCGACATAAAACCAGATACACTGAATCTAATACAAGAGAAAGTGGGAAAGAGCCTTGAACTCGTTGGCACAGGGGACAATTTTCTAAACAGAACTCAAATGGCTCATGCTCTAAGATTAAGAATTAATACATGGGACCTCATGAAACTGGAAAGCTTCTGTAAGGAAGAATGTTTATAAGGTACTAAATGGAATGTTACATATGTTTTGAAGGACAAGACTACAGCATGCAGTGACTTAAGGAAGGGAGTGAACATTCTTAAACAAATTAGGAGATCCTTTTACTAAACTTTTAGTATCACCAACCCACTTTGGTTGGGCTCCCTCCACTGGAGTAGAGCAGGGAATGCAGACATTCAATTCACTGAGAGAAATCTGTTATATCAAAAGGAGCTTATCATCTAAGTGTTTGTGCAAAAATACAGCCAACAAGAATAAATCTCGTAGGACTGGAAATCAAGTAAGTGTTTCAATTCCATAATAGAAGAACTTAAGCACCGAATAGATGCCCGCACTACTGGTTGTCATGACATATATTTGAGAAATGGACGTTTGTCTCTAGATATCTCACATGTTATTTGTGAGCATCTAGTACTTGCCTGTTGTTTCAAACTTTATTCTTACATAACAAGGTGAAACATTCTTCAGAAGAGTTTTAAGAATTAACTGTTCTTAGCACTGGAAAAGAATGCCTTGGCCTTGAAAGCGGGTGAAGATTGAAAGTAATCAAACCAGGAAGCCATCTGTTTGGCAAAATTAACTGAGATTTTAGAATCCTTATTCATATGCAATTAGTAAGACATGATTTCATGCAAGTCTAATAAGGAGTTTTAACACTTGCGTGAAGAATGCTCTACTTCTTTAGGGATAACCAACAACCAAACACTGTCCACTCATACTATTATCATTAAGCAGATGACATCAATTTTAAAGAACTGTGAAGTAGACTGAGATTCTCTAAATCAATGGATTTTGACTCTGTTAAAATAGTTGATGGAAGTGCATGCCGATAAGGGACTGATATGGATGTCTCCTCAGAGGCCTTCAAGAGTCTGACATATTCAGAGGCAGATGCTCACAACTAGCCATTGAACTGATCATGAGGTTCTCAATGGAGGAGTTAGAGTGAGGACTGAAGGAGCTGAAAGGGTTTGTGGCACCATGAGGAGAGCAACAATACCAACCAACCACAACTCCCAGGGTCCTAACCACCAGCCTGGGAGCACTTATGGAGGGATCCAGGGCTTCAGCTGAATATCTAAGAGTGGAGGGCCCTGCCGGGCACAGGTGGAAGAAGATATCCTTGACCTCATGAAGGCTGGACGCCCCAGGGGGTGGGAATTTTGAGGGCGGGGAAGTGGGAGTGGGGGGGTAGGTGGGGGTTACATCCACGGAGAAGAAGGAGGAGGGGTAAGGGGATGGGGGGTTCCCGGGTGGGTGGGGGATGGGGTAAGGGGATAACATATGAAATGTAAATAAAATATCCAATAAAAAATAATAAAAATAAAAAAATAAATAAAAAAAGAAAAAAAAGAAAAAAAAACTTGATGGAATTTTTCAGCACCTTGGACAGAAAAAAAATCGAGTTGGTCACCTGGTAAAAAGACCCCTTTCAGGATTCCCTGATTCACAGAATTCTGCCAAAATAACAAATGTACTTCAACCTTAAAACTGGAAGAGTATTTGGGGTAATAAGAGATGATGCCATTTTTACTTTTTGTTTTGTTTTTAGTTTATGCGTACAAGTGTTGGTGTTGTATGTACACATGAGTTCTTGTTACAGTAGAGTCCAGCAAAGTGTTTTGTGTGTCCCCCTTGAATTGTAGTTACAGTTGGTGATTGCAAGGTGCCTGACATGGATACCAGAAAGTGGACTCTTCTGGGATTCCGTAAGAGCAGCAAGCACTCTTGACCATTGGATCACCTCTTCAGCCTCTACTTTGACTATTTCTCTACAGTTAAACTCAATGTATTTCGCATACTAATGAAGCAATTTATATTACTCTCTGTTTTCCAAAGAGGTAAGCTGAGATTAAATAACTTATCTAAGTCTAAACCACCAATACACTGTAAATGTAGGACTGTCAAATCCAATATACTGACTATTGAGCCCCTAATTTTAATCACATCTCTGTGACATTATAGAAAGTTCCAACTAAAATCAATTTTTTAAAGACCATGAATATAAACATTACTTAATATTCTATTCAAAGCTAAACTTAATGAACTTACAAATAAAACCAATTTCTTTCCCTTAACAAGCATTACTATTATAGGAATAACTTAATACTACTCTTTGAAATAAAGCACATTTTTTTTTGTTAAATGGCATTGTAATGTGTTTGAAAACAAGATATACAGCATTGCAACAGGAACAGCAAATGAACTGTGAACTATGGAATTAAAAATGGCATAAAATTTCTTTTATGATCTCAGATTTTATATTAATGAACCTCATAAAAATTATTTTGACATACATTTATAACCATTTGTGATTCAATTCTAGTTAATAGATGGTTCAGTCTCTTATTTTTAAATTTTCTTCAAATAATTCATTGTGTTTAAAGGTGTTATATCTCCCCAATAATAAGTCAAATGGAACATAATTATTTTCTGTATTATTATTCCTAGAATTGTATTTTTGAAGTCTGAGAAATGCTCATTTTGTACAACTAATTGGTCTTGACAATATGTTGAAGATTTTCAACTACTGTAACTTAATATCTGGAGGCAATGGTCTTAGAGTAAAGGTTATAACTTGACTCACACTTTTGAACACATGATTATTTATATTACCTCTGCATATATGTGATACAGATGCATGCTATGGTGTAAAGCATGGTGGAAATTGTTGATTTATGGCCTGGATAAAAAAGTAAAGAGAAGGTCAAAGTACCACAGTCCAGTGACCTAAATACAACCCAACTGGTACCTGCTATTAAAGATCACCACTACTGAATAGCAATATCCTAAAACCAAACATTTAACAACATATGTAGCAGGCATGCTGAGATCATTTTTAGTTGCAGTCTTTATTTTCTTCTCTTTCTATGATGCATTAAATAAGCAGTATTAAACCTAAAATTTAATATAAAGTTGTACATAATTTAAAACTGCCTCTGCTGGTCAAGGTATTTAAATGAATAGTTAATGGAGAAAGTAATCATATCAAGTCATTCACAAATGAAGTCTCTAGTCATCATAGGTATCATTTGTATGTTTTGTAGAGATATGCTAATAACAAAGCTTTGAAAAACAATCTATAGTAGTTTCTTGGCTTTAATCATTAACCAGCAGTTTACAAACAGCTAATTATTGCTTAACGTCTTATTATAACATTTCATTTACTGTAAAGGGATACAGATACCTACACAACTAAAACCGAGTACAGAACAGCATAAGTTATGGGCATTTCTCTGACTTTCACATATTTATGCCCGCTGTGATACTCAAGATATTTATACACATGTACATTGTATGAGCATACATTACATACCCATATATATGCCAATGCTGTCATTGCTTAGAGCATGTGTGGGCATATAAAATGTAACACCAGTCAGCAAGTAGCTGCTTCCCTCCTCTGTCATTCTTGCTATGCTGTACTCTGAGGAAATTCATATATCTCTAGAGAAGACAGAGAAAACTCTACTGACAAACATTCTCGTAACCACCAAGGAGACAGAAGTGAAAACAGGTGTCTATCAAGTGAAAAAATTAATTTCATTTAGAAAACTCTATCCAAATGAAAGTATAATTAGACTTCATAGCAGGAGGTAAAACAAGCAAGAAGCAAACAAACAACAGTGACTGGAATGGCCAAGTACTAGAGCACAGAAAGACCACAAAGGCGTACTAAAAGCAATCCGGAAGTGATAGAGTCAGATTCTTTAATGTGGTAGGGTCAACATATATTCAAGAACACCCTTTAAACTGATGTCATTGTATAAAAATTAAACAACAATCATATTAATTAAATTAGGGAAAGTACTATTTTATGCCTTGCAGTAAAATCTCAGGCCACCATTTCCCAATAAACACGCACAACTTGAAGTGGTAACTAGATGGTACCAGATTCACACCTTCAGAAGATTTCTGACATACATACATACATACATACATACATACATACATACCATATTAAGATTGAAACTATACATGAGAATTTGGGCTGAATGAAGTCCCACTGATTTCTGTATAGATAAAACGATAGTGGAACGTTGACTATTCATCAAAACCTAAATATAGAAATGGTATGTTTCTGAGGACAACTTCAGTTCATGTTTTATAGCATCCAGCTCAAAATCCTGACACAACCCGGCTTCCTGAGTGCTCAGGGTACCTAAACTTCACTGCCCCTCACTTCTGAATTACCAAAGAAAAAGATGAAAGGTAATGGTAACAGCTTTGAGGGAGAGAAGTACATTTCAGCCTGACACTCAACTACAGTGTGTATTTTATAGAATGCAAATGAAGCAGAAAACAGGCACCAGATTCCATGTTCATTACAACCAGATTTTCCATTTAGCCAGTGTACTGATGTCAAGGCTTTTAAAAGATGAATTGACTCTGGTTTAGCAACATTTCCCATTTTCTCACTGACTAATCAATTAACATCAGATTTCTTTGAAAATTGCATCTTCTTTCTCCATGGACTACTCACAGCTTATTTGAAACCATAAGTCATTGAGTAAATATGGTCTGAAAAGTATCCACTAGAGCTTAGTTATTGGGTTTTGTTGTTGTGTTGTTGGAGTTGTTGCTGTATTTCATTTCCAAATTATTTGCTAGTAATACAGACATTTTTGTTTAGTTCCATTCAATCTATGTCATAAAACTGTAATAGATTATCCATGTGTGTCAAACATCTAACCCTACTTTATTAAGAAAAGTCATAGGAAGGACCTAGGGAGACAGAAGACATCTAGATAGGAGAATATGTTTATTTATTCTGTAGGAAAGCAAATATGATCTGACCTGCTCTTAAGTTTCTCAGACTTGTATCTGTAAATGAAGTATCAAACACTTAAGTCAGCTTCCTTGCTTACAGATGTCTTGAAGTCTGGGAAATAATCCACTGTCCAATATGACATTCACCTCATTCATCTACATCAGATATTGGACTTCCCTAAAAGTCTACTTGAAAAGACAACCATGTTGCCATTGAAAATAGTTGGTAGGGCAAAGGCTGACCAACTCAGCAAACTCTCGAGCTCAGATCTAGGACTTTGAATTGGCCAACCCCAACATCTACCCCATTGATATACAGCTGGCGTGCATAAAGAGGCAGGTTCTATATATCCAAAATTACAGTATCTCCATGACATAGGGCAACAACAGATTATCTGAGAGAAGTCCCATTCATATTCCAGTATTGATAGAGTATTAGAAACTGAGGCCTTGTACCAGACCAAGTAATTGCAATGAATATTTGCAAGCAAAGAAGTGAAAACAAAAGTGTATACTGTGGGACACATTGTGACACACTATAGCTTTCACAATAATTTTTGTTTTGTTTTGTTTTGTTTTGCTTTGCTGTGCTTTACTTTGTTTGGTTTGGTTTAGTTTTTGTATTTTGTTGTTGCTGTTGTTGTTTTTTGTATGTATTTTTGTTTTTTGTCTTTGAGAAAGAGGTTGGAAGATTGGAGGACAGGTTGGAGGAGAGTGAGAGATGAGTGGGCTCAAGGTACATAATATGAAATTTACAAAGAAGTAAGAAAAAGTCTAGAAAAAGTTAGCAGAGTGCAACTCTGTAATACAGTCATATGATCCATGTCTATACTGAGAGATAGCATTGGAAACATGAATGCACTCAACATTTTCAAAACAGAGTGACTTAGAGTTTTATCAGCAAGAATAAGTAAACATAACTCTACAAGCTAATAATGGATGAATAAGCATCACAGACAAAGCCTTAGTTTCACCCAGTCTGCATCAATTTATAATGTCAATGAGGGTAATACAATCAGAGAAACTAGACAAGTCATTTAAATTTGCTTATTGTCAGAAATGAACAGGAATCACCTAGGATCAAGGAAGGAGAGGTCCCAACTGAAAAATTTCACAATAAACCCATATATTAATATCATACATTTCATATCCCTTATTTGAAAAATAAAGTTTAAATCCTCCTTGTCTCAGAGCAGAAGGTATACAAGGATATATTTACAACAAATCTGCTTATAATAAATTTTACAAAAAAAATCTGAAAATATATGAGAAATTGTTGCATGGCAAAAGCAGACCAATAAGATGAATCTCATACAATTATGGTCTATAAAATCCCTGGATTCATTTTTCTGCTTCACCATCTATGGAAAGGCTAAGCAGGTTAGACAGTGACGGCTAAGATTATCAGCCCGTGCCTGTGTATGGACCTGTGGATGTGTCCTCAGCAAACATGACTGTGCACTGAACTGAAAGCAAAAGAAAAGACAGGAACGGGCCCTACATCTTGGCATGTCAGCTTCTATACCGGGTGACTTCACCTAGCAGGTTTGACAGAACAATTCAAAAGCAAGGAGAAAAAAAAAACTGAACTATGCATACTCTATCCGGTTTAAAGCTGGATACCCTCCAACTCCAGCCAAAACTGTCTTGTCAAAGCGAGAGGAATAAATCAAGCAAGATGCATTTCACCTTTAGCAGAGCCAAGTGATTGCAACAATCAACTCGTTCATCATCTTCCATCACTGAGAAATTTAGTAAATAGTAGCTGAAAGGGGGTCGATAAATGTGCTTAAATAATACCTTGGCTCCTGCTTGCTGTGCTTTTAATTTGGTAAATAAATGCCTTCCACTGGGCACGCACCCTAGAGTCCAAGCAATGACGTGGATTAAGCACTCAGTAGCTCTGCAGAACTGAATACATCACAGAGGCCTAGCTAACTATAATGGTCCTGGAACATTCTGCCCAAATCTCCCTGCTGCTTAATTTCAAACGTTATAAAGGGGGCATGTGGGGGCAATGAAACTTTGGAGTTAAAAATATCACTTTTTAAAAAATAGTTTTAAGCAACTATCTGAACAAACAAAATATATAAAAACAAATACATATATATATATATATACACATACACACACACAGACAGACACATTAAGAAACAGAAGCATAATGTCATTCCTGTTTTGATTGTCTGACCTCAGAACAAGCCTCCTAGTGTCATTTGAGAAAACACCACCTTGCAGTAGACAGGAACCTATGTTCCTCTAACATGGTTTAACTAAAAAGGAAAACAAAATGTAACTGATATAGTGGCATTAATTTAATCTCAGCATTCAGGGAGCAGAAGTTAGTAATGTCTGTGAGTTCAAGACTACACTGTTCTACATAGCAAGTTTCAGGCCAACTCATAGATTATTACATGAATCACAAAAGGAAAACTTCCCGGTAGTGTTTTCTTAGGTCTTTATGTTTGTTTTCTCTATATATTCCTTTCTACTCCTTTTCTCTAAAACCTAGGAAGGTACGCTGATCAAAACATATTTTATAGTCATGCGTTTAGTGATTGGTCTGGTCATTATGCCTCTTAAATGAAGTAAGGAGGCTCACAACACTGTTTCAGGAGAAGTACTGAACAGAACTCTTGAGTTCTCAGCTTGAAGGAAGAGCACTGGTTGAGTTCATGGGCACTGGAGGAAGCACACTGAGGTACGATTTTCAAACACTTTCAGGTTTCTTGGCTGTGTGTTATCTGCAGCCTCAAAGGCCTAGGGTCACAGGAATAAATGTGTGGAGGAGATTACAGAGAAAGGGAGTTGTTTAAACCTAAAGCTGGCTGCCACAGGAACTGGTGAAATTCTTGTCATTGGCGGCACTGCAAAATAAACTTCAGGGTTACATGCCAAGCTATTAACTCAACAGTCAAAAACCACATTAGGACTTACACTGCATGGCGTTCAGGCCCCTCTCCATCTTGAGAGGGTTTTGAAGGAGGTCACTGTTATCTGACCAAAACAATAAACCCAAACACAAAGGCTGCTGATGAGTTTGCTCTTCAAGGCACAGAAGGGGTAGGATGGTGGGGGTTTGGGGAATGGCAGAGGACCCAGGAGCTAGTAAATAGAAGAAAGTCAATGGTTTCTAAGGGAGGAGAATTTGGGAACTTGAGAGACATACTGCCCTTGAGCTAATCAGTCTGGCCTGTGCTACAACCCCATTTGCCTTTCTAGAAACACTTACTTTGACTCATGGGCATGCGGTGGGTTTTACAGCAATCCTACGGTGACATGGTATACTGATCACAGCAGTCTTTTAACAGCAGGGTCTCGGAGGGTGTGCACATCACCATTTACCACATTTTGTGACTGAATAAACCACATTTTGTGACAGAAGCATCAATAAGCAAAAACAAAGCTAAGAGAATAGCACAATTAGCCAGAGGCAGACTTAGGATTTCCATTATTTATTTCTTTTCTTTTCTTTACTTTTTTTACTGACTCGGTTTCCCCAGAGAGATTTAACCAATGACAGACATTATTAAGAAGCTTATTTCTAAAAGTATGATTTCCCAAAGTCACCTCTGTCACAGAAGGACTTCACCTTGGTACTTGACTGCTCACCCATTACCAAGGTCAACTTGGAAGTTCTGATGAATTTGCCATTTCTATCTCATCCCCATGCATCTCCTCTAACGTGTTGCTTCTATTCATCTATCTTATTCTACGTCATATCCTGAAAAGCAGAACAGTCTAAGTTGGAGGAGGTTAGGCTCAGAGAAGGCCTCTGGATTACCTTGTACTTTCTTTGACTTCCAAGAGTGTTAGACTTAGAGGCTCATAGAGGGAGTTAGTCCTCAATTAGGGAAGTCAAAAACTTCTGGGAATAGAGTTAAGGGTCCTTCTTTTTTTATTATCTTTAAGATTATGCTGAAGCTTACATAAAATCCACAGGCTTTGTTATCCATCCCTCAATTGCAAGCCTTGGTTTAGCCTTCATCCAATATAAAAAAATAAATAAATAAAAAAGCCTCTAGCCACTGCATCATTGAGTGCTTGAAATGTGGGTAGCTCAAAGAGACACACAATGTATCAAATTTGCATTGGATTCCCTAAATACCTCCATTCCAAAAAAAAAAGAATGTCAAATATTTGTCGTATGATGGAATGACAATTTAGATAGATCAAATTAAACAAAATATATCATTGAAATAAATTTTCTATTTTCTATTAGTGTTTTGATATAACTAAAAAGTTAAGATCCTATATAATGGGTCATAGATATTGCATCATCCATCTTGCAAATGTCCCAATATGCCCACATATTTTATTAAGTGACTCACTATTCATACAAAGCATCTGTCCTGAAGAAACTGTCATCGAACCACTATCAGACGGGAGTTCTCCATATAAACTCCTTACAGCTTGTAAGCCCCATATTGTTAGTGTATACCTTAGCTCCCTCCAGCTTACTTTAAAACTTTCAGCTTCAATAGAGGTCACACAGTTCTGTGGAAACAATGCTACCTAGTTTTATTCTTTGAGACATTTTCCAAAGACCTTTTTCCTCCTAATATGGCCTCTGTTAAAACCATAGTACTAATTACCAGTTTGAGGATCAACTGGTATTCTCTTAAACTGATGTTAGTTCATACTTGCCACTTCCCTGTTTATTTTACCCTGTCATGGAAAACATGAATAAATTTTTATACTAATGTGTTTAGAAATCAACTGATAATAAGAACAAAAGCGAAAACAATGTGAATTAGAATTTTCACTTGAACAAATTTTGCCTGTATAAGAAACCACCCACTTGATTCTAGGTAGCAGACACGGACACAGTAGCATCAGGGTATGTCAATTCAAAGAAATCCACTAATGGCTGCAGATTCACAATGCTTAGGATGGCCAGTCTGAGGCATGTTGAAGGTGGCCAGGACATGTGTGACCTAGAGATGCAAAATGTTCATCTGACTCTGCCTACATGTATTTCTTCCAAAGGGAAAGGAGACAGTCATCTTACGTTCTTGGTTCCCCAGTTCAACTGTGAACTCAGTTCTCCAAAATTAGGCCATGTCACTGATCACAGAGCTAGGGACTTGCTTCTCAAAGCAAAGGAGTAACTCTTACATGGATACTCCAAGAAAACAGGTCCAAGAAGTGTATTCCACCAGCAGCTTTTAAGTAGTATTTATAAACTGAAACCAGCCACTAAAGCATTTTGTCCTCTTCTGTGGAATATGTGTTGGGGGCTCTCAAATAAGATAGTCACCTATTAGGGAGGGATGGAGAGCTGGCTTAGCAGCTAAGAACACTTATTGCTCTTGTCGGAGAACAAGTTTCAGGTTCCACTGCCCATATGAAGGTTTAAACCATCTATAATTCCAGTTCCAGGGACAACTCTGAAGGTACCAGGTTCATATATCATGCACTGATACAGATTCAGACAAAACAGCCATACATTTAAAATTATTAAATCTAGAAATCTGAAACATTCATCTATGTTGGTACTCTTATCACTATGGCAAACCTTTTGTTTGATTAGAAGCCTGGTGTGTTGTAAGTATGGTTCCCAATGTAGCTACATGGGAAGCAGAAGAGCTCTGAAGGTGGGGAGCCTCTCCAGAATTCATGCCTTATAAAAGTATATGATTACTTTTTCCAGCCTCAACTCAAGCCATCCACCATAGTGACACAGCTAGTGACGTTCTCGTCAAAGCCAGAACTGCATATTTGACCTTTCAACCTCCAAAATGGTCAGATGAGTATTGTCTCCAAGGGTTTGTCACAGAAAAACAAAGAAGAACAATATAGATTCCAATACGAAAGACTAATGGGGCCATGGGCTTTTGAGAATGACTATTTGAATAATCTATTTCAATCAGATTTTCCAAATTATAAAACAGAGAAAATGTTATGTAACTCATAAGCTTGGTGTGATAATTAAATTGGATTATTTCTCTAAAGTAACGTATATAAAAAATGTACTTATTAAGTGACTGGTTTATTTTCTCCTCCATTATTTTAATTAACACCAAACTATATCCTCATTTCATTCATATAAAACTTGCATTAGTTTTGGTTGAAGGTAAAAAGTAAATAATTCTCTGTGTATATGATATTTAAAGTCTGTGAGGAAACTGAAGAAAAACCAGGCTTTGTCATTTTACTTTGTGCAGGCAGTTCTGCAGGTTGGTAACTGAATTCACTAATTCATGAAAAATGGCAACTATGTGTCTAGACTTTTAATGACAATGGGGAAACAGTGTCCCCTTAAAGCACAGCCAAACCATTACATTAAAATCGATTTAACCACACTCAGGAAGACAAAGACTTAAAACATGACTTCCCAAAGAAATCATTCCTTTGCAACTTATTTCTAAATGCTACACATTTTCTTTAACACATTCTTCCATTTTTTTCCATTTGTAGCGTGTCCCATTAACAGCATTCACTTCCTCAAGAAGCTTCCATGAATAGGTTATATTTATACTATCTATAGCTATTAAAATGTAAGTTCTTGGTTAGTAAAGAATCAATATCGAACTGCTACACATTATATCCTAACACCAGGTATATACAATATTAGTACCAAATGATAAATGGATAAATCATAAAAGATCTCTACCACTAAGGAATGGTTTAAATCTTTCTAGAAATAGGCTGTACTTATGGCATGATCTCTTCAGTTGAGATCTGGCATGTTTAGCAAAACACCAGTGTCTTCCTTTCTGAATTGTGTTTAGCCCTCAAAGCGGAGGGGTACACTCTGCTTAGCTATACTGCCAGAAACTGAGGGGGATCTAGAGACAAGTAAGCTAGCATGATCCCCAGGCAATCCTGACAGAGTAGGGACATTTATTCTAGGCCTGTGCCACTGCAGATGTGGCAAGGAGACATCACTGGTCCCCAAATGGCACAGATTCCTCACCTATTTCTGCCCTGCTTTTGAGAGAATAAAGTAGTGAAGCACATTCAGATGAAGATTAATGGCATAACCTTTCCTGAGAGCAGAGGTAACAATTGGCGACAAGAGTCCCTAACTAGAGAGAGGAGGGAAATAATCAGGGAAAGAAAGGGGTCATTTTTACCACCTATCATTTTAATTTAAGCCTCTAGAAATGCCAGAACACGGTCCTTACCTTTGTGACCTATGTCCTACTTGATTTATCAGGTATTTTGTAAAATTTTGATTATCTATTTATATATTCATTCATTCATTCATTCATTCATTTTAGGTCTGTAGGGTCTATCCTTCCAATACAGCCAGGGAGAAACATATTATTTTCTAATTTCCTGAAGTAACAATCTTTCAGACAAAGTCATGTTAGGAATATAGCTTAATTAATACAGCAGCTAGAAGATTTCTTGAGGTACTCAAATGTTAAACTACAGGCTATGCAGGGAGGGAGAGAAGGCAAGCAGAACCTCTGGTTCCCTGGAGGAATCAGCATTTTCTGAGATGTATACAATGTATACAATGTGTGCAAGTTCTATTCTTGAACTGTGCTTTCTAGACTGCAAATTGTATTCAAATGAATACAGGTAGCAGGTACTTTATCCTGAATTTCGTTTTTATGTCTTCTTTCAAGACATACACAAGGCACCTCAGACAGAAATACATGGGTAGACTATCTTCACAAAGATACAGAAAGGACTCCACAGAGAACCGAGCAGAAAGAGACAATGGTGTGCTGCTTACCTTAAGGAGAAGATTCTTAGGATGCAAGATCTTGTGCTTTAATCTCCAATCAAGCAGATATGTATGAGATTTGTGAGTGTACTGAATTATATACATATCATTAAAATGTCTACAGCTCCTCGAGGAGGCTCCTTTAATTTCATATCCTCTTGTTAAAAAGCAAGAAAACAGGGGGGGAGGGAGTTACTCAAATGATTCTTCTTCATTATGACCACAAAGATGTGAAAGATGCTTCCCCTTGGGAAGTCCAGTTTGCGGCTTAATTGGCATTACCTGTGATTCCAGAGCCTTCTGGCTGTGGAGAATCCCACATGTACTTTGTGCCATGCTCACTGCTAGGTGGCCACTTAGGCAGTGCATTGGTTTAAAGGGGGATGCTGATGAGAGGATTTATTGTGATACTTGGGGCTGTGTTTTGAAAACCATGTAGAACTGAGAATACATCGGTTTCATGAAGGTTTCTATCTGTTTCTACTATCATGTTTGAGATTTTCAGAGTCTCAATAACTTCAGAAGAGACTATCCCATATATTCTCTAGCTAACTTTCTACATAGCCAAACAACCAAATAATTCTCTTGTCTGCCACTGCATTGTTTCAACATCAATGTACTTGTACTTAATTGACTCAATAAAAGTTAGAGGGATTTCCACTAAATCCTTCTATATAATATACCATAGAAACAAAGTGAAGAGTAGGGTGTGCTAGTCTTTGGGAGAGAATAAACCCATATCTTGTAGTGTTAGGTGTAACATGCCACACTTGCTGATACATGGTGGGCGTGGCATTGGGGTTTTTCTGGATAAAGTCTTCCCAATTAATTTCTAACTCCTATTGTTTTTGTTCCTGTATGTAATCTAGAATCTCACCCAGATCTTTAATTATACGTTCCTTAGACAATCAAGCTACGTATTCTATGCTTTACTATAACTGACTATCTAGCCCAGGCTGGCCTCTGATGTACAATCCTCTTATCTCAGTTTCCCAAATGACATTACTACAGGTGAATACCACCAAGTCATACTGGATTGGCATTTTGATGAATCTTTTATTTTGGAGCTAACAACCCAACCTAGAGGATTCTTGTGGGCATGGCACACTCTCCCAATGGGTGACACCTCTAGCACTGATCTATCATTTGAAGACTGGAGAACAACACGCTGAAAAATCTATTTCAATGGAGATAATTATTTATTCAATGTTCTTGTATCCAGAATTTATATCATTCATAGGTATAGGTATAGGTATAGGTATAGGTATAGGTATAGGTATAGATATAGATATAGATATAGGTATAGATAGATATAGATATAGATAATGGGCTGCATCAACAACTTTGAGATCATCAATAATTGACACTTGGAATGTGATAATATGCTAAAAGTGGCTTCACATGTCACATATGAAGCAAGTTTTTGGCACCTGCTCATGCAGTAAAATGTTGGCAGCGATCCTGTCGATCCACAAGGGGACTAGGTTAGGCTCGAATATCAACCACTCCCAATGGGCAAGAGGATGGATCTGGGAAGATTGAAGCAAGCTAAAGTTAGCATTATAACAACTGAGGATGTTTCTATTACTATAATGAAGGTTTCTAAGGGGCAAGCGGCCAAAAGGAACGGGACACTTAAAAATAAAATAAGGCAACATTTTAAAGCAGTTGGCTACAAGGTGGCTTTATCACCCATTGCCTTTTTCCAATTTCAGCCCTTCGGGTGGAAATGAGGATCACTTGTAGCTTTCAAAGAACAATGAATGCACTCACCTGCTCAAACTTGCTTGTCTAAGCACTGCTCAGCCAAGTTGAAAATGAGCATAGTTAAAATCTGGAAATAGGAGTCAGAAGTCCCATTGTCTTCAGGCTACTGATTTACTGTGTGACACATACACTATGCCTCTGCCGTCCCCACCTCTGTGGATCTACAATAATGATTCTTTCATAGGTCTGCTTAGAAATACGGAGGAAACACAAATACACCATAGCCAGGGTGTCTCTCCAGCAGTCACTTTTAAAATGAAGAGACATCCTCTATTTCAACAGAAAAGTTTAATAATGGGAAGGTGAATGGGTGCCCTAATAAATAAGTGTATGCAGAGACATTAGTGTGTTGAGAAGAGAACATTTGTTTGTGTAATACCTCGACACCTGTCATCTTTTCAAATTCTGTATGTTTGACCTGCTTCTTCCAGCAAATCAGAATGAAGTGCTACACTGGTTGAGTCAGCCGAGTTATATTGCTTTTCTGCACACTAGCCTTTTTCAAATGGCTCTGTTGGAGAAAATAAATCATCTGTACAGCTCACTTCTTACAAACATCAATCCTATTTAAAAATATATATCCAGCCTAATCCAAATACCCTAAACTCATCCTTTCTTACTGGATTTGATGTGAAAACGGCTCTGTACATCTTCCTGAAAACAAGACATCTGGAGTGAGTTCCAGATTGCAGACTTTGTGTACAGAGAATCGTGTTAAATAGCTTTCAGATACCAAGTTCTATTGCAAAAATAACTGTGCTTGTGACTTAATCATGGATGGTAGGTACTGTCCACTGCTGTAATATAGTTATATCCCACTCATCAGATGCAGTTTGTCAGTAAGAAATGCTGAGCTGTATACGGAATGTCATATTAGTGTTCTAAGGCCACTCCCATTTTATTTTCTGCATGGGAAATCTCAGAGAGTACCTAACTCTGTTCCTACTACTATGGAAAAGGGTGTATCCAGAGCCCAAATGCTTATCTAAACACATATTTCTTCACATGTTCATGCATTTAGGCTTTTGAATCAGAATCTTAAGACGTGTCTCATGATTTAACAACAGTTTTCTGCTTACACCACCTACAATCATACAGATCTACTTATGTACGCTATGACTAAAAAAACTGAGAGGTTTTAATGAACCCTCAATCATTCATCTTAAGTTTTAAAAAAAATTAGTTCAGAGTCCATGAAATGGTTCATCTGGTAGGAATCCTTGACATGAAGCCTGATGACCTGAACTCAATCGTAAGAATCTACATAGTGCAAAGAAAACACCCACTCCAACATATTATAGGCTGTCCTCTGATCTCCACATATATGCCACAGGATGCACACACACACACACACACACACACACACACACACACATACAAACTTACACATAAAGACACCCACACTCACCATATACACAGAGACATCCAAACACAATCACTCACAGGCCTTCACACACAAACACACTCACACTCACCATACACAGAGAGGCAGAGACACACAGAGACACACACAGAAACACACACACACACTAAATATATAAATAATATTTTTAAAAATTAAGGCTCACTGCAGTCCAGTGTGAACTAAGCTTATATTACTACATGGGTTCCTCTCTCTTTATTATACCTAGATTTTCATTTCTACTTAGTAACTGTGTCCGTCCTCTGTTACTACAATGAGTGTCCAAGATAATTAACTTATAAAGGGAAAAAGGGCAAGTTTGGCTTATCATTTTCAAGATTACAACCCACGATTAACTGTCTCAATTTCTGTGTGTTTTGAGTGAAGGAGATCATCCCAGAGGGACTGGATCATTCGCTGAAAAATCAGGATGCAAAGGGAAAGAGGAAAAGGAGACCACTAGACTATAAGCCTCTCAGAGGAATCCTTTCAATGACTTAAATACTCACAGAAGATCAAACTTCCTTGCCACATCTTAAAGATCCCACAAGACCACACTTCTTAATATCCTTTCATAATTAAGAATAAACTGCAACATAAGATTGGGAGGAGACAAACTATATGCAAATTATTTCATTACCCCATAGTATTTCACCTTTATGATCTATAAAATAGTTCACGGTTTTAGATAAATTTCATGATTGTAAAACAGCGAAGCCCAAGTATTAGAGGCTAGAAATACAACACAGTTGATCGAGTTCTTTCTGAGTATGTATAAAGTCCTGAGTTAAATCTCAGCCTGTTCAAATCAAGTACAGTGGCACACACCTGTAGTCCTAGGACAAGAAGACAGAGACAGGAGTTTCAGCAAGCTTCTGATTAAAAAAAAATGAGGGAAGGAATATCATTATACACCATAGATGTTGGATGGATAGATAGATAGATAGATAGATAGATAGATAGATAGATCTACTTATCTATTATGGATGGAGGAGGATGCACACTTGCCAAAGTGGAAACGTGGAGATCAGAGGTCAACTTTTGTGATCTGGATCTCTCCTTCCATGACCTCATGATGTTGTATCAAACTCATGGGCTTAGTAAAAGAAGTGAGGTCAATGCTGGGTGTTCATCAAGTTACAGATTTAAAAAACGAGAAATTGCAGACTTAGGTTTACCTAATTTCTTAATAGATAAATTATAGGGGTAACCAGGACATATCAGATATAGAAGGAAAAGAAATATTACACAAGGACAGAGTGAGATATCTACATAACAACAAAGTATCACCATAAGTTTAAAATCTTATGATAATCAAAGACTTGCACAGAGCTCAACAGAAGAGAATTCCAGAGCACACATAAAAGGCAAAACACACTGATCTGCCTTACATCACAATTTCTTCAAGGGAATTGGGTTTTTTGGGTGTCATGGATACCCAAATTTTGAGTGCAGGTCTTTTGGAGAATTGGATCTAGAAGGATCAATTGTTAAAACAGGTTGTTCTCAAACGTGGCAGCCCTTCAAATCCATATACAGAGCATGGGGAAGAAAGCCTCCAAACCAGCCATGATCATTAGATCCCATTTTAGTAAAGAATCAGAAGGCAAATCTGGTGGGCCTAGAGCCTAGGATCTGTCATTCCTCCCTCCTTCCTCCCATCCCTTCTTTTTTCCTTCCCTTTCTTCATTCTTCCTTCCTTCCCCCATTTCTTCCTTCTTCCCTCCCTCTCATCCTTCCATCATTCTTCCTTCCTTCTTTCTCCCCTCCTTCACACTTTCCCCTTCTTTTTTCCTTCCCTCTTTCCCTCACCTTTCTCCTGTCCTTCACTTTTCCTCTTTCCTTCCTTTTTTCCTTGCTCCTTTCTAGCTTCCTCACATTTTCTTTCTTTCTTTCTTTCTTTCTTTCTTTCTTTCTTTCTTTCTTTCTTTCCTACTTTCTTCCTTCCTTTCTAAGCTCTAAAGATGACTGTTATGTGCAGCCTGAATCAAGACCCATTGAGGAAACCACAATAATCTACACAATTCTGTACTGCAGAAATCTGTAGACCTATTCTCCTAAAAGGGCAAGAAACCTCCATGCTATCAATTTAAAAGAGAGACTAAAATGGGCCCTTGTTTCTCGCCTTTCTGTGATTTCTTGGGCCAGCCTTCTCCTCTCAAAGACATTTACAAAGAGCATAGCCATTCACTCAGCTGAATGGATGATTGGGGAAATTCAGAATAAGGATGTGGGGCTTTGTGCAGTACTCCAAGGTCCCTGGGTACAGACACCCTTCATCAAGATGGAATTGTCTACTTGCACATTTTGTCATTGAACTTGGTGATAGTAAGTCAAAGGGCAATCATCATCACTATCATTGACTGCCATCCTTATCACCAGCCCATTTAATAAGAGGCTGTCAGAGGCATGATGATGCCTGTTATTTTTATATTCAGAATAGGTCCATGAAAGGATCCTGGTTGCATCCAGCCCTTGGCTATGTTCTTAATGAGTTTAGGAGGGCAGTGAACCAACAGCTGCATGTTTTACATTTTTTATCCAAAGTCTATTCAAACCTTGGCCTCCAGATGTCTATCTCCAATTTGTTCAAGACTTTGAAGAAATAACACACACACATAGAGAAAGACACACACAAAAGAACTAGTCAGGAAGGCCGACAGGGGTATTGTCAGAGACTGAAGCTGCTAGGGCATAGGACCTAACTCATACACATTCATGTTGCCTTGACTGAACAGTGAAATTTGTGGTTGTCCTTCGAGGTATGCAAACCAGGACTGGTGATCTTTGTGTGCAGTTCCTGACACTAATCCAGTACATGATGCATTTGTAGCCACTCACTGTAAGCAAAAAGCACCTTGACAGTGTTATTCAATAGAACTAGGGCATTTTATATGCTGACAAAGAATGCAGCAGACTGGTACAATACACAGTGCTCTCTGTCCATACCCACCCCTCAACCATGATAGATGACATGCCTGTCTTCCCTTCAAAAGAGTCCCCCATCCCCAAGGTCTCAATAGAATCAGATTTTGGTTCTGTTTCTTGTGAGCTGTAGCATTTATAGAATTAGCTATGCCTGGTAAACAGCAAAGGGGCATGGTGGTACCCATCCCAGATAACAAGTAGTATCCTAACAAGAGCAACTTAGCAGCTTGCTGAGCCAAATGGAAAGTCTCTTCATGCTTCACCTCACTGGAAGAAAGTCTTACTATAAGGCTCTAAGAAGCAGTTTGCATGAGGGGACTTACCTCTGTCATGATTTCCATTCTCTCACTTCCCAACTACCATGTTTGTCATATTAAAAACAAAAATTATATTCTGGGAGTATGAGCAGGGAGAATATTCTACCCAAAGCCTTATACAACATGTGGTCTTTGGCTATAAAAGTCTGATTCTTCTGATCCATAGCACTTAATGGTGTTTCCTGTGACTATGTGTAGAAAGCAAGGAAGCCAAGCAATACAAGCAGTGAGCATCCACAGCCCACTGGGGCCGCTCTTAAGTTACTGTCAAGCCATTTGTTTTTACTCAGTGCGATGGTGCTTATATTTTTAGCATAAGATCCAATCTGAAGAGCTAATACCACCCATCTGCACAGAGAATTTTATCGCCATTACTGTCAGTGTGGGTGACTTAAATGTGTTCTTAAATGGTGCCCAACTGGGGATGCTAAAAATAAGACAAATGTTAAGGGTTCAAGGAAGCAAACTGCCAACCCTATAACAAAAAATACAAAATAAAAAAGGAGAAATACCTGAAGCATTTCTTGCGTTGCAGAAACAGTGTTAGCGGTGATGATTTTAGCATTTTGTAAGACTTGTGCATTTCATATTTTGAATCGTTGCCATAAGGGTTTTTGTTGTTATTTTTTGCTTTGTTTCATGGTGTTGTTGATTGACACACTGAAAGTATTAGAAAATCAACAAGCTTAAATAACTTTGCCTCCTCTCCGAATGGCCTTCCATCTACCCGGAGATGCAACAGATATTTGACTCCAAGATAAAAGCAAACATAGGAAGCCCCGAAGCTCCCCAACAGATGCCTATACTACAATGGAGAGGCAGCTGGAAGAATCAGGTCCTACACCAGACAGAGTTTTCAGAGCCTTTTTTCTTGCCTGCCTGCCAATGTTTTCTGCCTGGATTCCAACAATAGAATAAAATAAAATAAAACACAGGCAGCAAAGGCAGAATCATTGAATGTTTCTCGTTTGGGGAAAGGGCTTTGAGATATCCTCCCCTCAAATCAAATATTGAAGCTCAGATAAAGTCCAGGCACATTTCTCACTGTAGCATACAGAAGAAATGAAAACACAGTTCCCATAGAAACATGTAATCCAGCTTGAAAGGGATCTGAAGAGATGGTCACTGGGAGCACAGTCCTAAGCATCAGAAGATGGGGACTTTATTTTTTCCTTCCGCACCAATTTGTTGTGCAACCTCGGGCAAGTTACATAATCTCTTTGAGGCCGATTTCTCTTCATTGTGGTCATGATATGAGGTTTTTCAAATATCTCCACAGAGTTCAGCTCAACTTGCATGGCTCTACTTTTTTTTTAAATCTGTTTTGACTGTGTTTCTGGGTGAGATTTCATTTGAAAAACGGGTACCCTAACTTCAAAAAAATAAATGCTTTTGATAAGCTTGGGAAGAGATAGTCTGGGAATCGTTCTATGCTACAATACTCAGATGGCATAAAAAGCAAACTGTCTCCCCCAGACTTCACTCCTGGGGTGGGAGCTGGAGGAAAGGGCAGAGCTTTACTGAACGCCAACTGTGCCATGCTCTGTTTTACAGAAACACTCGCTCTTTTCAGTATTCGAAGAATAAAGAAATCCTGCTCCATAGAAGAGCACATCCTGTGGGCAGGGGAGCTCAGTCATGAGTGGACTAGTAATTTCCTCCAATGGACTCCTTTGTTCCTTTACCCCAAAGGAAATGTATATATTTCCCTGTCAAGGTTTCCCCAGCTGAAAAGCATGTAAGGAGCAAACCAAGACCAATGGGATCATCACTAATCAACTACATTATCCGGTAAATATTTAGTGAATGGTTATGACATTCCAGGTGGTACTTGTTCTTGGCATTAAGAAATTGTCTCGACTTCTAGAAAAAAAAATCCATCAATTATAAGTATCCTCAAAACCACATGGACTGCTAGTTGTCATGCTTGTGGCCTAAGAGATTCGTTACTTTCATCAGTAAGTTTTGTTTGCATACAGCAGTGCAGGGAATTGAACTAACTGCCTCACAAACACCAAGTCAGTATTCTACCATTGAGCTATGCCCTAACCTCCTTCTTGCTCTTGGGTTGCTGAGAATGAAACCAGAGCTTCATTAAATATACCTATGGTGATTGTGTTGTTGTTGTTGATGATGATGTTGTTGTTATTTCTCTAAAGTTTCAGAGGTGAACATGGGCTTTATATTGTAGTAATATTAAAACCTTCAACAGCAACAATCCTTTGATTTAATATAGTCATTCTTCCTTCTAGCTCTGATTCTCTTGCCATCTCAACACACTGAGCAACATAGTCTCTTGCACCCTGACAGTCATGGCCACACAAGCAGAAGCCCTCACCAGAAAGTGGCAGCCTGGAGTCTCACTGTGCAGAGACAATTCCCGGTATAACTTTCTTAACACAGGAAGCAATGGCACCACAGAGAAGGGTTCTCAATGGTGCACCTGACATTTCCATTCTGCCTGATGCTGTCATTTCTAACCTAAGTGTGAGTATTCCTGTTGTGTTATTCTTATTTCATAATTTTAAGCAGAAGCATAGACAAAAGGAAAGATTTCAGAAGCACAGGCAATTATACCAAAGGATGAAGGATAAAATGGCTGCTCCATGCTTAACTGCTGAAAGAGCCGAGCAAAAGGCCTAGGCAGAAAGCAACCAGCAGTTGAGATTATTTCAAATGCTAGTATTTTTCACTGTTTTCATAAAAATCTTTGTCTGCAGTCAATGAGAGTGAGCAAAAACACTCCATAACATAATGTAAAGCATAGTCTTTTAAAATAGAAATTGTATTTAGTAGTGTGGTATGTGTATGTGTGCAATGGGGTAGAGCACATGCGCATCCCAGCAGACACTGTGATGTGAGTGAGTGAGTGCTCCAGGAACTGAGCTCAGGCCTATGTATGGGCTCCCTCACTGGTCCAAGAGTTGATTCTAAATACACTGAAGGCAGAGGGAAAACTGTAAGACGGGCTTTCATTTTCAAAGGTATTACATTTACAATGTGACTTCCTGTATCCTGAAGAGAAGAATCAGATGCAGTGGTGGTGGTAAGTGTGTCTGTCTCAAAGAATATTCCCAGATAATTGAAAACAACTTATGCTAAGCAAATGCCCAATGGAAGGTATTTACTTGACAATCACTCCCTCTCACTCAAGGCCTCAGCAAGCCATGGTTCGACAGTTGTAATCAGCCATAATCTGAAGGTATCAAATGGAAAATCACTAAATAAACCACTCCCGCTATAAATGGCGTGCCTTTCTGAGTAGTCTGATGCCATCTTGTGTAATCTAGTTCTGGACTACATCATGTTGTAAATGCAGGCTTGCTGCTATTCTCTTGGTAGCCACCAGGACAAGCCTGGCTATCCTAGTATCATAGTGCTCCCCTGGCTTTAGGGAACCTTTATGTTGCTTAAGAATAGCTGCAAAAGAGAAAGGAGAAATTTCCAATGTATCAGATAAATCAGAGAGAAGCCATAATGTGTTTTCCTACCTTAAAAAGCTGAAAGCATTTTCACTTAATAAAGAACAAAACTCAGATGTTGCAGTTACTAAAATCTCCAGTCAGACTCTTGTGAGAGTGTGAAGGAAAATAAATTTGCGCTAATTTTGCTATGACACTTCAAATTGCAAGGCACAGCCAGAGTGTGTAAGAGCTTTCTTACAATAGAGAAGTAATTAAATGTGTATATATAAGTACAGGAAAAAGGCAAAGTATATGCAGGAGTATCGCTGTTCAAGGTTAAAGAACTAAACCAGCAGTGCATGCCCTTAATCCCAGGACCTCAGCACGTAAATGGGGGAGGATCTCGGACTTTGAGGTCAGACTGATTTGCATAGCTAGATGGAGGACAGCCAAAGTGACATAGTGAGATGCTTTAAAAAGTAGAAAAGAACTCACTGGTGATCTTGGGATACATCTATTCCAGAATAGGGGGTGGGGTGAGTGACTATTATATTAATGTTTATGTATAACTGAAGCATATGTAAGTATGTATGCATGTAGGTATGCATATATATATATATATATACATGTTTGTTTCATATAAATATGTGTGGGGACATACACACACATATGACATATATATTTCATGGAATATATTTCATCATGTGAGATATACAGCTATGGAAGCTTAAAACTTCATAAAATTACTGAAATACGAATTTAGAACCTACTCTAATGGTGAAACCACCAAGCAATGAGATGTTAGATTCACCATTTGTCTCTTTAATCTTCAGTTCTCAAATCACAGTCATTCTATCAAAGTCTAGAGGAAGTATTTCAAAGGAATCAAGCCTTGGGGCACAGTGGTACATGCCTATAATCTAGGCTCTCACTACAGAAATCAGAGGAGAGAGAGTCCTAAATTCAAAGTCAGTCTGTATGCTGTACAGCAAGATTCTACTTGAAAATGAAAGAATATGAGGCCTCCTTGTTGATTTTTCCTCTCATGGCTCCCATGCCTTTGTCACTCTGTACCCGAGATTTTCTGCAAACTAAATAATACTTTCTGAAGGCAAAGCAACATTATCTTTTATTCTTAAATTTTTTTACGCCAACTTGCTTACCGACAATTTTTGCAGAGTCAACCCAACATGGCTGCGAAATGGAAACTTAAGGGTTCTTTGGAAAGTTGGTTGGATGATGTTTTGCTGGGACAAACACATGAAGGAATGTTTAGCTGAAGTGGACACAGATGAAAGACTAAGGCAGACTTATGAAGGAATGTTTTGTTGAAGCAACACAGATGAAAAGATGGTCTGTTAAAGCAAGCATGTGAAAGGACACATAATAAAGAATTTTTTTTTTTTGCTAATGACACACATGTATTGGTCCACCTTACATTGCGTAGTTGAGCTCCAATTGTCAGAATCCCATAGAGAGAAATTCACCAAAAAACTTCTGGTGGTATGCTGTAGTTTCTTGCCATTTCCTTGGACTCAGGCTGATTGGCAGAGTGATGTCAGCTGAGACAGATACATTGTACTGAGGCAAGGACACCTGATGTTTGCAGTGAGTATAAATAGGACAGTGACAGAGGCTGAGCTAGGCTTGCTTATAGAGCTAGCTGTGCAGTGCTTATGGGTCTGGAGTCTTCCCTGATTTTCAATGAGTGAGGCACAGATGAGAACTTCTCCTGGTGTTCGTTCCTCTTGGTCCTTCCTGCTGACTTGTGTGGAGGCTGAGGCCTGGCTGTCTTGTAGTGCCACTGCTGCTGATTGGTGTTTGCTATCCTGACTCTATGGAACTGGACTGCTGGTGAAGTGAAGTGTTTGCAAGTGGATCGAGCTGTTACTGCTGACCTATGAACTGAACTGCCAATTTCCAGACAACACAGATGGGAGTTGCTTCAAAGAATCTTTCTAAACAGGTCTACTTCTTCCCACTCATGTATCCTTTCTTCCTTACTACTTCTGGTGGGTAGTGGGCTAAAAGGGAGGTTGAAGTGTTTAAGAACCATCATTAAACATAGGCATTTGAAATAATTAAAGTTATATAGCAGAGATAAAAATACAACTCAAGAAAATAAGATAACTAAGTTTGGTCACTGTGGAAGAATGGGGCAAAAGTTTTTAACACTAGAACTATAATAAGTCATAGAAAAATCCATGTTGTTAAAAATAACTTGAAGAAATATTTGGCTCCCACTAAATTATTATTTATATCTTATAAAATAAGCAGAATTTATCAATGTCTCTATACAAAGACTAAAAATATGATTGAGCAACAATAATAGTCATTTCTGGGTTTAACATGCAGCATGTATCACTGAAGAATTTTGACTTATTTATTTTCTTAAAAATATTATTATTCTCACTGGTGTGATAAAATACCCATGAAAACAACTAAGCAAATTAACAATGAGTTTATTTTGGCTCACACTTTGAAGGCATCCACCTATGTGAAGGGGAGATTATGATGGTAAGACCATGAAGACCTAGCCACATTTCACCTAGAGTTAGGAAGCAGAGAGGCCACTGTCAAAGCTCATCTCACCAACCTAACACGGTCAAAAGAATGGTGCATGATGAACAATGCCTTAGGGGATTGTGAGAGAGGTTCCAGGACAAAAGGCAGAAGGAATTTTACCCCAGGTCCATTTTGTTCCCTGGATTGTTCGTGGATGTGATTTTGTGCCTCTTGTGACAAACATTTATATTCAATTTAGAAGAGATGTTCCTTCTTGTTGGATATCAGAATATAGTTATAGAACCCAATCTGATCAATGAGTCCTGAATCTGGATATGGCCTTCTGCCTCCTCAGACATAATCTATAGTATGTGCCAGGAAATTGTGTTTAAATTGGACTATTCTGAGAAAGATGTGGCAAAGGGCTGATGTGCTAATATTTATGTGCTTACTGATGTTTATTTATATGTCTTCTGACCATGTTTTTCTGGACTCAAATAACTATCCTAGAATAATTGATTTCTTTGTTACATTTCTGTATAAAAGTACACTAAAACCCAAGGAAGACTACCTATATCATCAGACTGAATTCTTTAAGGTTCTCAGATCCCAGGCCCGGCAGATAAGATCTGCACAGGTCAGCAAAATGTCAGCCTCTCACATTTCACTTTTTATTCAGTCTAGGACCACTGTCTATAGCATGGTGCTATCAATCCTTCATGATGGGTCTTTCCTGCTTCCTTCTTCCTGGAAACACCCTCAAAAAATACTCACAAATATGTATCCATGGAGACTTTAAACCATTATAAACCAATTCTTGTCAACTTGACATTCAAATACAGCAATTTAAACCAGAGCATTCTATTCTAAGCCCTAAACTCTCATTTTCTTCTCGGAATGAAAAGTACATTCCATCCCTAAAAGTCCCTTGACCTTTAACTGTCTAAAGTCGAAAGTCACTTCTGAGAGTCAAGGTAATCTGTTAATTAAAAAGTACTTCCAAAGTACAGTGACACATTGTAAAACTTTCTATTCTAAGGGATTAAATGGATATGAGCTATATACTTAAACCATCCCAACCTAAAATATGATGTAAGAGGATGAAATGAAACACGAAACTTTGCTAAACAACAATAAGCCTTTTTACTCCACAGACAATATCAAATAATTCAATTTTAATGTTGGAAATTCTCAGACTCATTTAATTTTACTTGGTCCTTACATTTAGTCCAGTGAAATATACAAGCCTAGAATAAAGATAAGTCTTTGAATTACATGTATTGGGTTCTAAAGTCAATGAACTGTAGTCACATAGATCTGCTTTTATAGACTCTAGCCAAGAACATCAAAAGGAAACTCAATGGGTGCTGGAGAGATCCTTGAGTAGTTTCAAGCACTTGCGGCTCTTGCCAAGGACCTGGGTTCCAAGCACCTGCATCAAGTGATATGTAGCCTCCACTAACTCCAAATCAAGGGATTAAGTGCCGTTTTATTCATGGGCATCCCACTGCATATGAAGGAAAACATACAGAAAGCATGCACACAAGCACACATACACAAATGAAACAGCTTCAACATGAAAGTCATAATATTTTTCTGTGGGAAAGAAGTTCTAAAAGCTGATCAGAGTTGGACCCAGATATGAAGATGAACATGATAAAAATCAATCAACCGTGATAATGTAATTTCAAAGCTTATTAAAAATAGCTGTGACTATAAGATAGCAACTCTGAAAAACAGTTGAACATTAGGGAACTCTCATTAACAAATGAACACACATCTTGACGGAAACAAAAGTTGTTGGCGATTCTTATTTTTTTTTAACACTCTCTTCCCACTTAGCATTGGTTAAAATTTTCCAATTATCAAACTCAAACTTCCATTACAAGATTAACTCTTCATATGGTTCAAAGTCATTTGGTACAGTTGCACTTGAGATAATGTGTAAACTACATACTCCAACTGGGATATACCTCTCAGATCTGACCTATCTATAGAATTATAGAACAAGAAACATATTAATTATGGTATAAGGCTCATTTTCATGGAAGGTAATACATGCTTCTTTTATACCATCTGGTATCTACAATTCATATGACCAGTTGTCTCCTCCAACTCCCAATGGGGGGCTCCTTGTTGCCCTTCATTTCCCTATTGGCTCAGCCAACATGACTTGTGCTAAGATTTCTGCTAGAGCTTTTCTACAAAGAAAGTCTCTTTAGTTTTAGCCTCAATATCTTTTCATATTGCTTTAAAATGCCTCATATTTCCTTCACTGCTTCAACTGTACATTGTATTATTAAGATAGTACAATAGTCCTGAGGCTGCTATTAATATCTGTATTTGTAGGTAAGGATGCTGCGGTATTAAAAGCTCAGCACATGGAGTCACCTTGGCCGCAATGAGTAAATCCATGCTCAACTTGAATGTGTGTAAAAATCACATGGAAGTCTTGTTAACACGAAGATTCTAATTTAGTATGCCTCTTGATTGATTTCAAAACTTAATTTTCTAGTAATTTTAAATGTCAACCCAGCTGTTCTCAGTTCCCTAATGGGCAGAAGTAGACTGACATGTAAACTCCACTCTTCTCCCACATGGAGGTTCCTCAAAGCTGGCACCAGTTCCTCCACATCCTACTCAGACATGCTACCTGGTAGGAATGAAGTTTCTCATCCTCTTTCCAAATTAAGAAGGAGTCTATTTGCGCAGAACATTCTGATGGTACAGAGCAATTCTCTCTTGAGCTACATATTTTCCTTTTTTCTAACAGACCTCCCAGAAGTTACCATCTATGAGAATGCTTGTTTGCAATATAAGAGGGAACAAAGACTCCATGTCTTGTTACAGGCTGTCTCTGGCCACCCGGAGTCATGGCTAGAGAGACGAACACCATCTGCAGGACCTCGGGCTGGCAGAACAAGTACAGGCAGAACATGTCAACGCCTACACTGTCACATTGTCATCAATACACAGCAATCTAAGTGCTGGCAGGCAAGGAATCCCTGGGTGGGATGAGACAGTGTCCATGGAGGGAAAGAAGGAAATCTGGCTGAATTCAGGTCTAACTACTCAGAGCTCAGGGAAGAAGATGATAAGGCTGTTCCTTTCATTTTAATAGTACTCCATAGTTTCCTGCTGTAGATGAAATCTAGGCTGTGACAATTGGCCATTTTTCCATGTGTTCAGTGTCTGAGGAAGTATCTCACTAGAAGCAGATGTGAAACATCGGTGCCTGGAAGGGAGATGGCCAGGCAGGATCTTGGCTGGATACAAAGCTAACCTCAAGGCTCCTGCCTACATAGAGTAGGTAGATGAACCAAGGTGTGAAGGCACAACTCTGTGCAGAGGAGATACTGTGAATATAACTTTACAAATACAGCAGGAATGTAGCATTGGTATAGGACTACTGGCTAGTTAGCTTCAGGGACTGGTGATAAACAACATAATGTTATAGCTCAGTTTAAGAAACATGACAATAGCTAAGCAGAAGTCATAACAACTAGTATACCTTCTATACCTCCCAGGACCCAACAAAGTGTGTCCTACAGTAAATTAGCAGATCTGACAGCAATACTGAAAAAGAAGAAATACGAGTCTATAAAGCAGAAAAAATTATTCTCATCTTTAGGCTATTCCAAGGCTGGAACAGCACTAGGAGTGGACATTGAACAGTCAGAGTCTGAGGTGAAGACAGTTACACAGAGACTGAGTAATATAAACACAAGATAAAGCGACGTGTGTTATACCACACTGTCCCCAGGCCCACAAGCCTCAGAGGAAGCAAGCTTGCATTTACTTTGGGAGGCAAATAAGAAAAAAAAAAAAGGTGCAAGACAATAGGAAGAATCATTAGAAGACTAAATAAGAGAAAACCCAACATGATTCTAAGGCAGAAAATTCCCATGCCTCTGATGTTTAAAAGTTGGGGTGACCGGGTATTGCCAAACACATAAACAGCTCTTCCATCAAGATGGAGAATAGGGGAGGGAGACAAAACTCCTAGTCCCCTTTAAAAGCGTAAATCTTGCATAACACATTATAACAGACAGAAGATAGTACTGAATGGACAAATTAGATAAAAAAAAATGTGTTCACCTTAAGCCACCCAACAGATTCCTTCCACGTCAGCCTTCTATACTCAGATGTGCAGCAGCATGACCCAGATAGGTACAGAACAAGACAAGTACAGCAGAGAACAAGCATGCAGTGTCTGATCAGTCAGTACACGGTGAGGTGAGTGATACTTTCCAATTAAATATGTTCTTTATGAGACAAAGTAAACTCAATGCTCCTTGTATTCCAATGAGAGAGCCCAGGGTCAGTAAGATGAATCAGCAGGTGTAAGCATTGGGGCCAAGTCTGAAGACGAAAGTGCAATCCCCAAGCCCCGCAAGGTGCAAGGTTGTAACAGTTGCCTACAAGATGCTCACTGTCTTCCACATCCACACAACACTTATGGCATGTACAACACACACACACACACACACACACACACACACACACACACAAAGTGATTGTATAAAATGTTTTATTGGTTTGGTTTTGTTTCCTTTTGATTTTGTTTTAGAATGAAATAAATAAAAAGTATAGTCTAGGAATTGGATTTGTTTTTAAACTCTGGTGGTCTGAGCCTACAAAGCATCTAGTAGGGCTGCACTTTACTCTAGCCTTCTGAGCCCCTTTCACCTCAGACAAAGTTAAGAATGAGAATGGGATGTTCACAGTGCCAAATTCTCATACAGTTTTTTTAAATTATCAGGAGGGCTTCGCTAGGTCTGCAAGCAGAAATGGAGTATCCAACGAGTCTGAGACCTCTCCCCCTCATCTTTCAGCTTCTCTCTTCTCTCTCTTTCTCTTTCTCATGGTTACACAGACTGTTTATCTTTTAAATAATGAACACTTCACCTTCCCTTCTGAAAAGGGTATAGTTTGTAATGCTGGCATCTATTTCTTCAGATTTCAGAGAATAGTATAAAGCTTCATGATGTGATGGCTGCTAAGACATCATGGTGACTTCAGTGCTCACTAGAGGCTTTTCTGACGCTTAGGAATCATGTGTATAAGCTGTGGAATGCATCTGTACTATGCAGGCAACACGACTCCATAAGATGTAAACACAAATGCCTCCAAAACAAAGAGCAGAGACTGAAGAATTATCAAGTCCTGTTTGTCAATCTACGCACGAAAATAGAGGAATGGAAGCAGAATCCAATAGACTGTAGTAGCCTCTGGTCACTGTGGTGGTGGCTGTGGTGAAAATGTTGATGCTTTAACTACTCAAATGATGTCTTTGAGTTAATCCTATAAAAATGGCCCCAATACTGCTGGGTTGTTATTGTAATGGCTTATAGAAAAACACAGCTGGTATAATTGAGAGCTATGCTTGGTTTTATTAACCTAAAGTGGAATTGACACCTGTGGTTATATCTTTAGGGAAAGAAGAAGGAAGGTCAATGAACAATGAAGAAGAAACTATTTATTTGACAACATTTTGCCTAAATTTTACTATGACCCAGAGCAATGAAAGGCCTGACAGAGAAGTGAAGGCTCTCTCTTCAAATTTTGGATTATAATCCAACAATGTGTTACTAGAATATAATATACAATAAGCAGTTATTCCTTTATTATATTAAGTGTGTGTGTACGTGCATGTGTGTGTGTGTGTGTGTATGTGTATATTTGTGTATACACTTAGTTTTATAAAATATGTTTTCCTGATTCATCAGCATGTTCTGTTCTGTTTGGGCTTTAGAGTTTGCTTTTTCTCTCTATAAAGATGCTCAACTGAAAATGTCATTAACTACAAGAATATACAGTATTTCTCAGAGATGACTGCTGGGTGCTAGGTACTCCTGAGGCAAGTGCAACTCTCTAGTGATGTTATTAAAGAGCCAACTTTTACCATGGTTGGACTTAACTATCATCGGAATAGTTTTTCATGGCCAGAAAAGGCTGCCATCACTCCAGGTGTCACATCTTTCTTAACTCAATTCCAAGAAGAAACAAGGTATTTTACCACCAACAACTGCTTCTATCATAAAAGAAAGATCTCCAGAAGTCTACCAGCTAATAGAACCCACATTCTGCTGCCAACCTTCCCTTTCCCATCATGCCTTGGTCTAGTTCCTGTATTCCAGGGTCTTTCAGGGTGAGGGTAGCAGTTCAGCCCTATAGTCCAGGGTATCTCCCCTGAGTTTCAGGAAGTCTAGGGAGAAGGCAATGGACTGTGGTCATGCCCAGTCTTCACAAAGCAAACTTAGCTCTTATTGAATTAAGATCAATAAAAAGCCTTTATTCTGTAGAATAGCCTCCATTCTAATAACCACTTCTTTTCGTTTCCATTAAAGATACGTAATCTTTAATAAACAAACTAAGTTTTGACATACACCTACAGGTAAACCTGCCATACCCAGATGCAGAAACTGGCTTAACAATGGGAGAAAATGCCTAGAATGTGTGCAGATGTATAACCTCTTGGGACAATGAAGAATAGAGCCTGAGAGCAGGGCAGCCATATTGCGCAGATCTTCAGTTCAGAGTATGCACAAGAAGGCAAATACTGGGGAGCAGAGAAACAAGCTTAGACCTCACAGGAACCTCACAGAACTGATAGGGGCAAGCTTTGAGTTAGGGTGCCATCGGGGACAGAAACAAGCTGCACAGAGTCACAGCAGAAGCAAGACATAGATAAGGAAAATGCTGAAACAGGGCAAAAAGTGTCATAGCACCTGGTACATGACAACACAGCATCAGCCACAGGAGAAATCACTTCTAAGAAGTGCAATGCAAGTAACTCCACCCTCTCTAGAAAACAAGATGGGAATGTTGTATATTACACATAGGTGAATGGATCAAAGTTAATACTGGCCAGCTGTCATCCTTTTAAACATCTCTTTACAAGGTCTATCCTTGATTGGTGTCTTGAACTCATTTCATGAGGCTTCCATCATTGCTAGAACTGAGAATACTTTCATTGCTAAACTGTGCAAAGAAACAGAATAGTTTCAATTGAACTGAGATTTTTCTATATGAGGCTCTGGTACTTCGGTACCAGTTCCAGTTAGATCTCGGGGCTCCCAATTGCTGCCAAACTTCTTTAGTTGGCAACACTTCACATATTCTGCCATAAAGATTGAGTGTGAGTTCAGTGAGACTGGACTCCTGGCAGTACTCGCTTCTCTTGGCTTTGCACGGGCACTCCTTAGCCTTGTGAATTTTTCTCTGTTGACTTTGGTAAAATATATCTTGACAGTTGGATCCAACTCTATTCTAAGTCCTGTAAGATCTCCCATTGGATCATCAAAATCTAAGGAGCTCATGATCCAGTAATCAAGCTGGGACATGAAGGCTTACAGCTGAAAATATAATCACAAACTTAAGAAGGAAAGGGTATACAGCATAGGGCACCTGCCCAAGAGAGCTGAGTAAGAACATCTTTAGTGCAGTCACACCAAACATTATCTCCTCTCTGAACTGACACTTACAGGAGTCAGGCTATAAGGATTGTCTGTTAGTTCCCGTACCTAAGAAGATAAAGTCACCATGACAGAAAAAGAAAATTACTGGGAAAAGTATTTTTCTGGACATTCGATTAGATTCTAATGCATCCTGGTGCCCTGGCTTTACATTCTGCTAAACAATCAAGTCTGAAAATCACATTGTGGGACACAGAGTGCATGCAGGATTGTTTCAAAATGCTACATTGGGACCTGGTAATATCTGAAGAAAATAATGTCACAGACTGAAGAAGGGCTTGTAGATAGATATGTTGCTGAATAAAAGGTGTTTTCATCTTTGGTAACAAAGAAACATTAGGCACACTCCACTGATTCTGGGTGAGCATGAGCCCATATTAAACACAGAAACATGAATTTGAACAGTGTGGTGTGATGATAAGAATAAATATTTTTATATCCCTTGACCACTCTAGTATCTCAAATAATTTTCGTTCTGGTAACAAATTTATATAAGTTTTTCAGAAAAGAAGTTTAACTACCAAACAACAATTTTACTAGGACAGGCAAAAGAGAATCCAAAAGAAATTTAAGCATTCTTAGCAATCTTAACATAAGCCCAGCTCCATCATCTCCTGGCCAGATCTCTTTTCCGTTTGACCTGCAAGGGCGGATACATTTTATGGTCCTTTCAGTATCAGAGTTCAGTTCTTGCTGGATAATGTCCCTGCCTCTGACAACCACATCTTCAAGGAATGATAATATTTATCTCTTCTTCATTTTCTGATATACTGTCATTATCAACTTATGCAAATACTCAATGGATGATGTTAGATATTAGCAGAAATCCCTGAAGATAGAAATGGCTCTTGTTCCTTACTATGATCAAGGTTGATCACTGATGATAAATGTTAATTACTTAGGTAGATATGAAGTGAAAACTTGAAGTACCAGACACTCCTTTTCTCCCATTGTTTCAATTAGTAGATTGTCCCATATTCATTTTATTTTTATTTTTTTCTCGAGACAGGGATTCTCTGTGTAGTCCTGGCTGTCCTGGAACTCATTTTGTAGACTAGGCTGGCCTCGAACTCAGATCCACCTGCCTCTGCCTCTCAAGTGCTGGGATAAAAGGTGTGCGCCACCACCGCCCAGCCATATTCATTTTCATGACAGAAACATAATGATATTTTCAAATGGTACTTAAAATAATGTACATATACCCAACGTTTTTGCTGGTAGTGCTGAGTCTGCACTAGCAGACCTCTGTAGTTTGTGCCAAAACCAAGAAAGATACAACTATTTGAATCCTTGTTGTGCAACTTCCCACAATAGCATATGTTCACTGGGAATGTACATCTTTTACAAAATATTTAACCTAATTTGCTTGACACATATTTACGTAATTTCCAAATTTTGACCAAATAAAAATTTATGTATCAAATATGATTGAATATATCATCTTGTTTTCCATAATTGTTTTTGATTCACAAGCCTTATCACCCTTATTGATTTATACGAATCCATCTTCTATGTGATATCAAAATACAGCACCCCATGCTACCCTATTTTCAGATTCCATGTACTAATGGTATTTAAGTTGTTTGCTAAAAATGCATGTCACTTAAACTCCAAAGATTGAGGAAAGAAAGAGAAAAGGGACAATCAAAAGAAGGCAAGCAGATGGATGAGAAGAATAAACAGAAAGCTAAGAAAGAGGAGAAAGATGTAATGAGAAAGGAATTTCTATTCCATATAGCTCTATTCTTTGTATCTCACCACAACAAATATTTACAACAAAAATCATCCTTAAGAACCAGGAATAGAAGCTCATGTCTGTGATTCCAGAAATCACTCTGGAGGCTGAGGTAGGAAGCAGCATCATGTGTTTGAAGTCAGGCAAGACTGTAGACTGCGATTGCCTCCCAAAGCAGAGCAAAAATAAAACCAATCATCCTTCGGATCAACTATAGTCTAGTTATCTAAATCTCAGGCTGAACTTCCATAGCAAACACATTTTTGACTCATACAAAGCAAGTGCTTCCCTTCACCCTAAAATCGTATCTCACACATTGAGTGACTTCATATCTTCAGAGCTGGAAGACCTTAAGATAAGGAAGGAGACAGAACAGTCATCTCTGAATGACAAGTGCCCTATATCCTGAGGTGCTGAGCAGGACATTCAGGGGCATACCTGTTTGCTGATTTTACCGACTGTCCTGCTGACCCATTTAGTTAGTAAGTGGTTCCCATAGTGATGAAGAGAAGGGAGGGTTGCTAGTGTCTGTGAAACATCCCTGAAGACTGTCCATGAAAGCATGAAAGGAAAGAGAAACACAAGGCCCTGTTCACTCTAGACAACTGAAGCAGTACTATATTGAAGTAGACATTCTATTATAGTTTCTTATGGCCTGGGGTCTAACTATTACATAAGTAGGACTTCCCAAAACATGCTATTGAAGAAACTATATAGAGTTCAATAAGTAGGAATGTTATCAAATTGATCCCAATATCTATTCTTTTTCCAATTCCTGTGTATTCACAGTAATAAATACTAACGAGTTATTTGAACCACATGGTGATTCTAGTAGATAAAACATGAAGGAAAAAAATATACTTTCCCAATTTCTGTCAATCCATCTTCTATGTGCCTAGTCAAACAACAACAACTAAGCCCAGCCCTACTTTCAGCTGCCATGTCTTTTTTTCTCTTTTTTTTATAATTTATTTTTTTCAAATCATAATTTATACTCATTCACACAGGTGTTATAAACGGAAAAAGGCAGGACGTGGGGAAGGGGATGACACTGGAGCGTGGGTGTTCAGAGGGAATACAGATATCTTACAGAACAGGGTACCAGCTGGGTGAAGGTTCAGGGGACAGGTCACTATGACTCTGCTTATGATTCACTTGACCTTATCTAAGTTGGTATTATCTACCAAGGCTACCTATTTACAAGGTCTATGACTACTCAAGCTGGTAAATTTTCACAAAAGCTGCCTGTTTACAATAGCTTATCAGCTGACATGTTTTAGTCCCTAGAACCTGTGAATATGTTTCTTTACTAGACAAAAGAGGTTTCCACTCATGATCTTGAAGTGGTCAAAATATCTGGTGCTAAGTGTGCTATCCACATAGCCAATAGAATCCCAAAAGTCATGAGATCTGGAAGATACCTAGTGTTTCATTACTAAGTTTAAGACATAAACGAACATTTTTTCCCTAATCTCCATGTCAAAAAATTAATGGGGGAATGGCAAAAGGAAATATTTGGTTTCCAAAGGTTTAAAAACAAGTTGGTAAGTTGGTAACCTATCAACAAGTTTACTCTTTCTATCTCAACCTGTATATAATTGTGCCCATCAAACAGATTTCACACTAGGAACTGACCCTAGCCATCCTAGCACTTCGTTGAGTCTTCCTACACATCATCCAGGTCAAAATCCTTGATTAAAATATTCTCCATCATTTCTTCCCTTTGATTACTTATAATATTCTGCAGAGATTCTAAAATCTCTGCCTCGATGATGTCTAAAGACCTGACCTCTGCTCTGTCTATGTTTGCCCTCCTTCAGGGGAAGTCATACATGACATAGGGCATACATTCATCACTACTTAACTGCAAATCTCCATAAGGATTTGAAAAGGAATCCAGATTACACTCCAAACTCATTTTCCAAAGAAGCAGAAAATGCAAGAAAGAAATTCTGAGAATAAGAAAGTACTTTGAAATCTGTGGAGATAGCTGAATCAGGAGAGTGGTTGCATTGAAACATAGGACGTGAATTCACTACCAAGAACACATACTAAAAGTACTGGGCATCATGAGAGAAACTTTTAATCCAAGTGCCAGGGAAGCAGAGACAGGCAGATTCCTAGAGTTCCCTGGCCAGCAAGTTAGCCTCCTTTGTGAGCTCCAGGCCAATAAGGGAACTTGGGTTCAAAACCACATATAACTCCAGCTCCTGGGGGATCCAATGCTCTCTTCTGGAATCTGTTGGTCTCTTCAGACATATAAATAAAAATAAAAATAAAAATAAAATCAAATAATACAATACAATATAATACAATACAATACAATACAATACAATACAATACAATACAATACAATACAATACAATACAAACAAAACAAAAGTAGATAACTGTTCTGGGAGCCACACAGCAACTGTGGCAATCTGCACTAAAAGAAAAAAGAAGATGGATTGGGAGGAAAGTAAGGTCAACAGAATGAGAAGAGAACATTAAAGGTTTCGTAAAAGGGGTGAACAAGAACCCAATCATGATGTATTGCACACATTACAAATAAGTTAAAACAATTCTTAAAAACAAATAATTATAAACTCTGTCTAAGAAAAGACACTAAGGTTGTCCTCTGTCTGCCACAGGCATGCACTCACATAAACCTTCTCCAAAGAAAAAAGAGTGTGTCTTTATTACACACCATTACTGGGTTGCCCATGCAGGTGAACATAAGCCCCAAAATGTAGGCCTCTTTTTCCAGTGGCAGGCAATGTCAGTCTCCCACAAACAAGTCTGTCTGGCTTACACTACATAGAAGTAAAAGATGACAAGAAAGGGCAAGACTGTGGCTGTCTAGGGACAGTACACAGCAGGAATTTCTTCTACTATGTGACCTTGTGCTTCACAGCTTAAGGTTAAGGACAGACCACAGCAGAATTACTTCTGGTTTCTTCCCATTTGTCCTCAGCAAGACTCCCAGAACCCACACCACAGGGTACACAGCAGTCTTTATGAATGAATCTCCTTCAAGTTCTATACCCTTCACAGATGACTGTTCACAGGTCACAGAAGAGAGAATAGGGATGCAGCCTCACAGGACCTCTAAAATCCACACAGAAGTCAACAGCATTTCCACGTGTGGAACTCTGTGTCCTTTCTCATGTTCACTGTTGTCCCTCTAGAGTCAGAATGCCAAGGAGAGTACATTGTTGCATTAGCTTACCCAGTTCAGGTGACAATGAAGAAGAATTACAATCCATTACCTCAAATTATACCCGTCATTTGAAATAGGGTTTTCGTTAGTGAGTACAGGCTTTTAAGCCATAAAGAGAAATGAATGGGAATATTTTAATGGAACATATGCATCAGTTAGTTTAGACAGGGTTTGCTAGAGCTAAAGAAAATACCAGAGTATTCCTTCAAACAGGGAAATTTCTTCTTTTAGATCTGTTCACTCAACACAAAGAACAATTTTGCTTTAAAAATACACTTTTAGAAGAGCTGGCAAGATAACTCAGCATGAGAAGGCTCTTGCTGACAATCCTCATGACGGGAGTTCAATTCTCCGAACCTATACAATTGGAAGCAGTAAATTGACTGACCAAACCTCTCATTTGACATTTAAATGCAAACGGTGGCATACATGTGCACATAACAACTAAACAAACAAATGTGTGTGCATTTTAACATGCTCTTACGGAGAATTTTTTATTCCATTTGGTAGACTTTGTTCCTTTCCTGGAATTTCAGCCTCCTTTTAGTTGGTTTTGTTTTTCTGGCATCATAACCAACACAGAATGTTCTTAGGTCTGTAAAGAAACAACGGCCATACTCATAATAAGAGTAACAAGTTATTATAGCTGTAATAAGTAACAATGACAACAATTGCTGGTGACCTAGTGAATATACAAGACTCCTCAATTTGTCATTTCTCTTGACCGATAGTTACAACAGGCAGTCTCTTTGTAGGCAATGACTAGGTGGGCACATCTGTCTCTAGAAGGCCACATGTGTATTCATGTTAATCTCTTTCACTTCTTGTCGCTTCTATACACTGAACCATGAGACTGACTATTTTATCAGTCAGAACACTAACTCCTAGAATTTCATTATGGAAGTGAACCATGATCAAAAATTATATATTTATACTGCAAAGTAGTTTTTAGCCATGGTGGTAAGTATTTAATCATGCCAAGAAAGGGAAGGGAAGTTGTTTGATAATGTGTAGTATTATTTTCTGAGCATTACAAAATATATAGGAGGACAATATGGGAAGAATCAGGTTAAGCAGTGAGCATTCAAATTCTCACTATCTGCGGTCACAGTATAGTGTTTGTTTTCCAAGTACGAAGCATGATCCACACTTTACTTGTCAAAACATAGGTCAGAACTTGCAGCATCTACATGGCCTTGAACTTCTAAGGGATGTAGAGCCCCTACCCCTACTTCACTTTATCAAGACCTCTGGATATTTTACAGACTTCCTAATATTTTAAGATCCATGCTCAAACTGTTCTCTTTCAGCAGGAAAAGGCTATTAGTGGCAATCAAGAATGATGTCAAGCTTTATAATCCTACAAGTTCAGTAGTCACTGGGTAGAATTAGACTTTTAGTCAGAAGCCTAGACGTAGACAAGTATCTATACACTTTGAAACTTTCATGAACTTTTCTAATTTGAAAAACTGAGAATCTTGTGTCTGTCCAGTTAAAAATTACTAGGACACAACAACTCCCCAAAATAATTCTTGAATCACTTCTCTATTCAAAAGTTCATGAAATGCAAAAACCAAGCACCATACTCTTCAAAGGGTTCAGTACAAAAACTAGGATAAGAGAGTCCACAGCCACTGAGAGAATGTTGCACTAATCTACTAACCTCAGAAACCTCAGGTGTCCAGAATGAAAGCCCAATTTTCCATCTCTGAAAGCTAACTCCCTTGCTGTTGCCCACATTTTACCTCTGAAGATATTTAGCTCAAATACAATCTGGAACAAATCTGCCTTCCATTCAAAAGCAGACAAACAAAAGATAATGACTAGTTACAGAAACAGCAGGCTGGAATTGCAATAGCTTGGACTAGCTTCCGCTCATCTGTGTAACCACACAACACACAGAACAGATGCCTGCACTGAAGTAAGTTGGCTGAAGATGAGTCTTGGCCTTCTAATCCGTACTGTCAACAGTGCTGGTTACAGGGCAAGACAAAACAGCTGGAAAGCTCCTCGGGTCCTAATTAAACTACTATTCAATTCTTGATGCATACTTACCAGACCTTAGGCACTGATTCCAAATCCATGTACTCAGGAACATGGATAATACAATCATTATGGCCACTCTTGTTGTACACTGAATGAACTGGAGATCAGACAGGTAAGGAGCTGTCCAAGGTTAAACAAAAACCAGCCGCCTAGCAAACAAACACAGAGAATGTGGGCTTATTCTGAATCTCAGATCTGCATGTCTTCCTGTTCTTTGCAGTTGACTAAAAGCATTAATACAATAGTAAAGAACTTTGAAGCATTGGCCAATAAGAAAGTACCTGGATCACAGGAAGGAATTTCTTCAGAGCAAAAAGACTTGGCCTACAAGATTCTGACACTGTACATCAGAAAAGCATAGAGGACACAGAATTTGAATTTCTAACAAACACTCTAATTTTTAAATAATTTTGTTTTTATTTCTAATGAGATGTAACGCCCCATCCCAGCAGAGGGGAATTGCCTCCCTTCTCACAAACCATCATTTACAAACTGCAATAATCAGGTTTCAACCCACCATCTGAACCTACGCTCATGTTCAGGCTTCAAGCCCTCAACATTACCTTCATCAAAAAGGGTTAAGGGGGAAACAGGGATGGGAAAACAGAGACAGAGAAAGACACCAGACACATGGGGGGGAGGGGTAGAGATGGGGCAAAAAGGAGAGGGAAAAGGCATGCACACACACTAGCTCTAACAATTACATTTTCTACCAGGTGTTTGGGGAAAAAAAAGACAAAAAAAAATCAAAAACAGGCCAACTGGCCAACTGCAATCAGCCTTTCCCCAAACTCTCAGATTTAGTCATTCCTGATGTTTAAATTTAATGTGGAAAGTCTCCTGTGTGGTACTTTTGATAACAAATAACCCAGGAAACTCTTCAATGCCATTTCTTCAATTATAGTTTCTTTACTGCTCAAACAAGATAAATGGGGGGAATCCAAACAATTTTTCATAGGTCAGAGCTTCGGTGCACCTGGTGCAGATGGAGTTTGGTTAACAATCCAGCGATAGTGCTTTGAAAAATACAACCTAGGCAGTTTTTTTTTTCTCTTCCCCTTCTCAGGGTTTTAGTCGATTTCCTTTCACAGTACTGAGCCACCCTTAAAAATATTAACAGAAGAAATCATTCAGTCCTCCAGTCAAAAAAAAAAAAAAAGAACAGTGAGAAAACAATGAGATAGTAGCATTGTTACAAAGGCAAGCAATTGATTTGTAGGCTCTCAAGGCTGAGAGTTCTCCTTATGTATATTGTGGTACATGCACTTAATTGTAATTGCATGGATGTGTGTGTGCACATGTGTGTATGTATGTATGTATGTATGTATGTATGTATGTATGTATGTATGTGCATGTTTGTGTGCTTCTAGAAAAACTATGCATCACATTTCTAATTTTAGGGTAATATTTTTAAATGAGCACTTTTTGCAAATTCATCTTTAAAATTCAGAGTTCGCTACTTTGAGAGATTTTGGATTAACTGCCTCAAAAAGTCATGGCAAGTAACTCTAATTTCACCCCTTTGGAATTTGTGCTGAGGAAAAATTAATGAGAAAGGAAAGAAAAAAAGATAATTATTTAGACATGAATGTCGGAATTTCAAATGGAGAATAAGCTTTGTAATTTTGACTACATACGAGTATCCTCTGCCTACTAAATTAGTACACCAAATGAATTGCATATATCATATACCAAGGCAATCGGTGGCAATCAAATCTAGTGTTGTTGCTGGACATGATTATGCCAGACGTGATTGTGAGCTGGATCTCAGGCTAACATCAGAGTATTATGAGTTCAAGACTAGCCTGGTTAACTTAGGGAGACACTGTCTATAAAATAAAATATAAAATAAAAACAGTAGACAGAGCTCAGTGGTAAAGCATTGGCTTAACTAACCTTAGTGTTAGAAAAACTTTGTTGTCCAGTAACTACCAGAAGGGGGAGCAGGATATTGTAAAGCCATAGAATTGTCAGTGAATAAGGTGACACTAGACCATCATATCCCTGGCTACATCAGAAGAGCATCTCTGTTGCTATCTGTAGGAAAGAAGCAGGTAGAGGGACTGGAAGACAAAGCCACATTTTTTGAAAAGTCTTATCTACCAGATCAGCCCTGTCCACTGAAACACTGGAGGAATATATGCTTCCTAGGGTACAATAATCTAACAGGTTTCTACAACAGTTTGTGTATGGAATGATAGCTGGAACAAACGGAAAGGAATTTTGCACTGGGGAGGATCAGTAATTTATCACTCAGATCACTGCAAAGTGGGCTAGATGAAAAAGCTAGAAATTAAACCGTAAGGATTCATTCCCATGCCCTGGGAAGGTTGGGGGTGAAGTGGATGGACATGAGGTTTCTGAAAATTTATAGGAAAGCTTTGAGATATTCAGTACACAATCTATGTCTGATAGTAGCTTTCCTCTTACGCTCCACTTCCACTGAGTACCAGCATCCACTAGATATCATTTAGGGCATGTCTTAAACACACCAAGGAGAAGATCTGGTCTTCCTTCCCTATTTCAACCTTAGCAGCACCCTAAAGGCTCCCACTGTGCAAAGTACTTTTCTTACCAAAGCCTGCCCATGTGAATCTTCCCAGACTGCTGCCATAATGCTATCCTTTGTTAAAGACAAACCTTGAGTCATACTAAGCCACGGAACATTACAGTAGGTAACTAAGCCTCCTTCCACATGACTGATATTTTCCTTCACCCTGCATATGTAAACATGAAAAATAAACAAACAAACAAACAACATGAAAATTATCATCTGGCCATTATTAAGCAGCATTGGAATATGGGTCACCAAGGCCACCAATTTCAGTTCTTTGTTCCAAATGAGGTTTGGGCAGCTCGAACCATCTGTAACTTCAATTAAGAGTTTTCCATCTCATGAACTAGCAGAAAATGTTAAGGAGGCGTGCAGAAATGTTTCACACTACCCAGATGAACACCAGACAGCTGCTTCAGGGAGCTGGCTCTGTCAAGGGGGATAGTGAAGTCACAATGGACTTCTCAGTTGAACAGGAATAAGAGGAAGACGCATGTGTGACATGATATGCCTGAAGGTGCACATTTATGGACTTCCACACTTATAGCATTAAGCCAAGTGTGCACTGAGCCTTTGTTCTGTGTGCACAACCCCTTCTAATCCCTGTGAAATAAAGCTAATTAATCAATTATTTTTGAAGACGATAGTACTGTGCTGTTGTCATATTTCCATGATCACAGATAGCATGCATGTGACAGGTGTGCCTTTGTTAATAAGGAAACTAGTGCATTTCAACATGAAATGAAAGACCACAAATAAAGCTGAGTGTTACTCTGCAGCTGACCTACAGCAATCTTATCTCCTCTCTACCGGCACTTCTCCTGTGTAAGCAACCATTCCTGCTGTGTTTTTGTTTTTTTAAGAAATCCGTGTTATTTACCACAACTGTAGGTCTCTTCCTCACAGTCATCTTTTAAGCCTCTGATGGACAATCATTTTTCCTAGAAGACTCTCAGATCTTAAATCAGTTGTTTATTAAATAATGGATATATAATTATCTGATTCTAGTAACACTTCTCATTTTTATTCCATCACTCTAACCCTGACATCTTCAGGGCATAATGGGATCTAATTTCCATATTATTTGACCTTTCACAAGGGTGTTTAACTGGAACACTTGTCTGAGACATGTCATGAAAAATAAAATGGCATATGACAGTGAATACTACACTGTCCCCAGAATAAGAGGAACTCAACAATGTAACACACTTATCTAGCCTGTGGTCCAGTACCACAATAATTAACTGAACACATACAAACACAAATGTGTGTGCACACATGCAAGATTGTGTGTGTGTGTGTGTGCCCGGCCTTGGCTGTTGCTTTACCCATGGTGATCTACTGCACATTAATTAACAAATATCTCCACTGCAATGAAGGTTCCTGATCCTCAAATCAACATGCAAGTGAATGACATGTTCACATATGCCCCTGACAGGAAAGTCTTCTGTGCAGTGTAAAGGACTCTCTGACCATTGCTACTGACAAAATCACCTCTTCTACTTTTTTATGAACGAGTGACGTAAGAAAGACAACATTCAGCATGTGATGTTTGCTAAGCCTGTACATAGAATTCTCGGAATATTTAGTTAAAAATAGAGAACAGTTTCCCAGAAATCCTGGTGTCATCTGCAAGGTAGAGAAGTAACTGTGATAAAGAGTGTAAAAGTAAATGACAATGCTTTCACAAAGGCATCAAAGAAACAGTCTAAGGCAACAGTCGCCAGGAACCTCTTCAGCCCACAGGCTCCATAAACTAGCAGTGTGTAAGCCGGAAGCTGAGAACAAAGACAAAGTACTTTAGCCAGTAAACTTTAAGGTGAATGAAAAAGTTTATTTTTAAAATAAACATTATCTTTAAAAACTGAAATCATCAAAAGGAAAATATATATTGTATTAAATAGAAAAAGTATAAAGGGACGTTGCTAATTACTACCGGGTATGCTGGAAGCCCTGAAGGAGTTGAGTTTTTCACTCAGGTATAACGGCTTGAGGCAAGCCTTAATATCTCTCCAATAGTCTTTTCTTTCTTTTGCTAAGGATATCACAGGCACCTAAGAGATACAGTTGTCTGGCTTGAGTTCCATATTAAAACCTATCACCAGCTGCTGTAGGGGACAACAAAGTGCCTCTAACTCTAGCTCTTGAGATGCCTTTAAGTACATCTTGACAGGTTTTTATCTCCATATTCAAAGAATCATAAGGATCCCCTCAAGGTCATTGAGATTGCTTTGTGCCAGGTCTGTCAGGTCAAGAGTTGTGGACACCTGTTACTTACAAATGTATTTATGGGGCAATAATCCATAATTGCAAGGCTGGTTTTGTAGTTCCAAGAGGCAAATGAACTCTTTCAAAACATTGCAATGCTCATGTCAGCTATCACCTGTATCATTCATGTAGCTTTTTTTTTTTTTTTTTAGTTTTTTCAAGACAGGGTTTCTCTGTGTAGTCCTGGCTGTCCTGGAACTCACTCTGTAGACCAGGCTGATCTCAAACTCAGAAATCCACCTGCCTCTGCCTCCCAAGTGCTGGGATTAAAGGCGTGCACCACCACCACCCGACTCATGTAGCTTTGGTGGCACCATTGCTATGCTCCAACCACTCACCATTGAAGTAACATAAACAAGGAGCAATGAGCGAGCCCAGTCTGAAACTACAAGGGGCCAAGGAAACACTTTACTGTGATGACTTCACAGACAGATGTGCAAAGCATGGGGCTACAGATGTGTCATGACAAAGACTTTATGCTTAAAAGCAAAGGAACGAGAACTTCATAACTCATGGTGCTATAGTGGCATGGCAAGGCTCAAAATTTAATAAGTGCCATCTGAAGTAATAGCAGGGCTTCGGATTGGAAAAACAAAGATGCATGAGATTAAGCTTTCTAATGACTACTTAATGAAACTTAAAAGAATATGGATCATCTTCCCTCAAATTAAATTACTCACTAAGTAAGAATAGTTAAAACACGTAATCACAGCCCACAGCTGAGTCCTGCAGAAGGCTGTACAGTGGATTATATCTGTGATTATATCTGGCTCTCAGGGAACACGAGTCCCTGAGTCAGGGACTTGGGTAATGCAGTGGCTAGAAAGGTTCTGTTAACACAGCCAGTGCGTGCCTCTCCAAGCGAGATCCTCCTTATAAATCATCTAGGATCTAAGTCCTGGACGAGGTAGGGGTAAAGAGAACAAGATAAATTATTTGCACTCTCAAGGCAAAAATATAAGTGTCATTTGCTCCATAAAATCTTTCTCGGTCGTCCCAGTCGACCCGCATGGATCTCATTCAAATTCCTAGGCATTTTCCTTCCCATTCATTTGGAACAGTTAAGAGGGTGATTTCTAATGCCAGTTATCACATACATTTGACTGCCTGATGCATTTCACTACATCAATACCTCTGCCTGACAGACAATTACACACACACACACACACACATACAGACATACATGCCTCCCTAGACACACATGCATGTACAAATACACACCCATGCACACAAACGCATGCACACATGTGCACACACATATGTGAATGCATACACACACATACACACACACCTTTGCATCTATCCACGAGATTTAGTGCAATTCCTTCCTTCTCTTCACCATTCAGTAACATTTCTGGTCGATGAGAAGGTAACATTTAGAGCCATGAGCCGAAGAAGAAAAGCCAGGCTCTGTGATGTGTGATGTAAGACAAATCACTTCATCATTAGGATTTCTTTCTAAAGTGGACATAAAATCTGCTATGGGCTTAAGGACCATGACTCCATTGCATGACCCAGATCAGTTCTAGAATACTGCACACCGATGAGTTAAACACCACTTTAATTCTCAGCATATACCATTGCCGACTATAAAAACCAAAATCTTCATCTGTCACCTAGATCATAGTTTTATACAAGCTTTGTTCTCTCTGCTTTAAGAGTGCAAGTTCAACTAAGAATTATCTTCAACTCTGTGTATGGAAGCTAATGTCTAAAGATCACAAAAGTATAAAGTATAATAGATTTTAGAAGTTACACCGGAAAAACCTTTCCTGCAAAATATCCGCACTTCTGTGAAAAACCGTATCTCCTATAGACAGGCTAGTCCTTCAGACATGAAGGAAAAATCATGTTCTATATGTAATTAATTCAAACACAAACAGACAAACACACACACACACACAGTATATTCCTTACATATGGCAGCACATGTCAGGGATTCGGTGACTGTGTCCTTGCATGTTCAGATGTTGAAGTACTAATATTTCATAGGAAGTACTAATATCCCTTGGGAAAGGATGGACATGTGGGATACTTGGAGCAATTACAGTGTCGAAGACATAGGGACAGGCCCTCAGGACAGAGATTGCACTTTTGTAAGACACAAGAAGTCTCGTTTTCTTTCCTTTATCCATTCCTCCCTTCTCCTCTCTCTTTCTCTTCTGCTGACTTTACTCCATTCTTTCCATCCTGCTACCTTCCTTTCACTGACACAGGGTAAAGGCCATATACACACTGCAGTAGTAGGGTATCTACAAGACAAGAAGCCTCAGAAGAAAGGCCATTGTGATAGTCGGCACTCTTACTAGGCTACCCAAGCCCCTAAAGTATGAAAAGTACAGTTCTGTTCTTCAGCATCCCTTCTATAGAACTTGCTACATCTGCTTGAGAAACTCAAACAACATGGTTGGCTTCACTGATTCCTCATGAGAAATATATCATTAAGTAATTGTCACTGTGCCAGTGCCACAGAATATGCTTAGATGCACATAGATGGCTACAGCTATGCCAAACAAAATGTTGTTATAGGACCACTGCTGTGTGCAGTCTACTGTCACATGAAATGCCATGAGATAGCATATGACTTTAGATAATACAAAGATGTGTGTGTATGTGTCTGTGTGTATCTGTGTGTCTGTGTGTCTGTGTGTCTGTGTGTCTGTGTCTGTGTGTGTGTTTGTGTATGTGCAGTAAACCAGCCTTACATTAGAATAGCTTCAGTTCAGGTAAATACTCAGGACAGCCAAACTGTACGATATTTCAATATTCCCTTTGTTGTTCTTTATGTTGTTCAAGAACTAGATGTCACTATAATCTTACTTTTTCTCCAGAAAAAAAAACCCTTAGTCTGCACTCTTGGGCAACAAAGTCCTGGAAGACTTGAGATAGGGACCTTAGAAACAGATATGCTTCCCATAGGTGGGTCTAGCTGGAAACCTCTGAGCTAGATGTATGATGAGGGTAAAGCAAATGCACATGGAATTGTTCTAGTGAAGGGATCATAAAGAACTCAAGGTCAAGAACCAGGAACATGAAGATAATGGAGGGGAAAGCAGATATCACAGCTGTAGATTCCATCAAATCAATTAGATTTAAATTTAGACTTAGATTTAGTGGGTAAATTAGATTTAAGGTAGAAAGGAAAAGTATGAAATGAAGGCTGCCATTTTGGGGGTTAGAAGTGAGGCTGCCATGCCATTGATGCAAGGAAGGAAGAGAGTGTAGTAGGACTCACTGGGTTGGTGGGGACAGAGCTAAGACACTGCTAAATGATTTTCTGAGTCATTGTGAATGGAAAGAATGTTGGAGGAGGGGGACCCCTACTGAGTCACCCTATGATCTCTCAAGGACAAATCAGGCAAGATTCCCATTCAAAGATGCAGGCCTAAAGGAGATGACTTATAATCATCTGTCCTCACCTGAGGTAACAGCCACTTCTGCTGTTATGACTCCCATTTATCCCATCAACGATTTAGGGAATCAACATGATTCCCTAACCTTGGACCTGTAAAGGAGCTCTAAAAATAAGATCATAGCATTTCCTGCTATCATTCTAGTGTGCTCCAGCTAATCAGAGGCACCCATTGAACCACACCGATGCCTGCACCTGCGAAACCCAGAGATGGTACCTTTTGTGTTTCACTGGTGCAAATGAAGTGTAATGAGAAGGCGCTATGAAAATCACCGCACTGCAGCACTGCATGACAACTCCTAAACACACCTGTTCATTCCTCATTCTGCCTGCCTCCGAAACCTATCTTCCCCCAGCACCTTTACAACCCAGGTGTGGGATGGATGGTACCTAAGCCATGTCCTGACTATTCACACACTCTACAGAAGAACTGAAAATCAGAGGACAGGGAAGGATCAGTCAAGTGCAGCCAAAGAATGGACATGATGCACTATAGTCAAAGAAGCTTGATGCTGAGATAATTCCCACTTCCAGTGGAAGATATTCCACATGGGGGATATGACAAACACGTGAAGTCAGCCTTGGATACAGGAACAACTACAGGCTAAACGTCATGGTATCAACCTAGATTAATATTCAAGGTCACACGTTGGAGTCAGTCTCCATCAGGAAGCCCAGAAAACAGCCTGGACCATTGCAATGGATGAGTACAACTATGACAAACAGCACCTCAAGGCCTGGCTAGTGGTGGCAGAAGATGACAGCCTGTGCTTCAGTATTGTGTGAAGCAGTCAAGACTGCGGTCACTCAAAAAGCTTGTCTGATGCTTCAAAACTAGGCCAACTTTTTATAAGGTTCTTTTGCTTTCCTTGGAACCCATGGAGGAGGCTGGTGGCTCCAGTTAAATACCCGAAGCATGATTGGAGACAGAGACCAATTGAAAACTGAGACACCACAGAAATGTTCCTCTTTTGGCAAAAAAACAAAACCAAAATCAGAACAAACAAACAGAAGTGCATACAGTTCTCTGAAATGGAAAAAACAAAAACAAAAACAAAAAAAATCCTCATTTAAGTACCATAGACGTTATACTGTCAGAAGAGCTGTCAGAAAACACTGCACACTGGAGGTAGGCAGATAGGTAAGATGTACATAAGCCCACACACATCCCCTCTGTAAGAGCTGGTTTTAGATCAACTTGACACAGGCTAAAGTCATCAGCCAGAAAGTAGCCTCAATTGAGAAAACACCTCCATGATATCTGGCTGTAATACATTTTCATAATTAGTGATTGATGGGAGAGAGGCCAGTCCACTAATAGGTGGTTCTATCTATGGGCTGATGATCTTGGATTTTATAAGAAAGCAGGCAGAGCAAGCCAGAGAAAGAAAGCCAATAAGCAGCACCTTTCCATGATCTTTGTATCTGCTCCTGCCTCCAGGTTCCTGTCCTGCTTGAGTTCCTGCCCTGACTTCATTTGGTGATGAACAGCAATGTGGAAGTGTAAGCTGAATAAATTTTTTACTCCCAGACTTGCTTTTTTGGTCATGGTCTTTGACTCCAACAATGAAAAAAAAAATCCGAAACAACTTCTCTCAGGACAGTTCTGAAAACCACAAAAGGGTTTGGTTCTACAGATGGACAGGAAGTGAGAGACCACAAAGTATTCCAGAGGGATGTGTCATGAGCCAATCACTGGGTACCAAAAAGAGAAATGTAAAGTCAGCAAAGGTCCCAGATGATTTGTAATATTTGTAATATGGGGAGGATAAAAGTTAAAACCCTAAATACAAAAGCAAGAAAAAAAAGTGTACACATAACTAAAAGGGACCTCTCTCTCAGGAGGGAAGCTGTGAACTCAACAGCCATTGAGAAATTCTGAAGAGAACATTTCAAAAGTCCACACGCAGCAGCTTTGCTCAGGTTTTCAGAAAGTGACCTGAGGTGTCACAGGATCCCAGCTGTCCGTACATATTATAACAGGCATCCTCTGCTTCACTCGGAGATTGCTCTGATACCTTTCACCACCTTTCTATGTAAACACAGAGAAACCAGAGGTTCAAGGGCAGAGGAATCAAAGGAAATCATGCTGGCCCTGCAGTCTGGTGGCTGGTTACTAATATATTCCCAGGTTGCTCAGTAGGAAGCTTGGGTCAGCAGACTGGAAGAAGGCATGGTGAGCTTTCCCTCTGAGCTGCAATTACTGAGACATTCTGCTTTAATAACCACAAACCTGGGACCTGTGGTGACACAGAACTCACTCTACCCTTGTGCCACCTGCTGTGACCTACTGGAAGCCTTGCTCAGCTATGCCTGGGCTTCTGGGAAGTATCAAATGCAGACCAGAGCCCTGTGCTGCCACAGCAAAGACACACCCCCCCTTGTGTCCCCCAAGTAAGTTTCAGGCCTATAATACAGGCAAGGGACTGCTGTACCCAAAAGCATGTGGCATTCTTAAAAATGCTTTGGTGATGACCGTCAGCAATGCTCCAGACAGTCACACACAAAGAGCTGCTGGGCATAGGGGTGCTAAGGTACCTTAAGAGATTGTGGGAATGTCACAGACGCAACATAGACACAAAATAAACACACGGATGGTGGGAGAGAGTAAAGCCAAAGGGCAGCCAAAAATTAAACAGGGCAAATAGAAAAGAAGCACTGGCCAGCACAACCTGCCCAAGGACACTTTTCTGAGGAGGTAAGATATAAACTGGTCCTCAGAAGAGTGTGCTTGTGGCCTGAGGGTGAGTGGAAGAGGTTATTCTGGCTGAAGATATAGCACAATTGTACCTTCCTCACTAAAGCCAGTTAGTCCTCCATAAGTTCTGCAGCCAAAGATTAAACGAAGGGCAGATGAACATTCCTCAAAGGAGAGATGCATCAGGATTTGACATGTCGAAACTTTTCATGTTATCATTCCACACACAATACAATATGACAGCTATAAGAAGAATTTGCATTGCTCTATGTTTGTGAATCACAGTGAGTAGAAGTGGGTGTATGCAAAGACTATACTATCTCTCTATATGGGACTTGAACACTCCAGATTTGTGTGTCTAACCAATTCCCTCGTGGGAAGGGTACTCCAGGATCTATTTTTTTTTTCTGGAGAAATTCTCTCCATCCCATTAATGAAGTTATAAGTTCTCCTTTTAGGTAAAAATCTTTCAGGACTTGCTGAGAATTCACAAATGCCCATCTCCACTTCTGTTGCCAGTGTGGCAGCATTCTGACAAGTGAAAAGAATACACAGTATACCAGGCTGCATCTGACACACAAGTTTCCTCAAAAGGGCAGTATTCAGTATGCTCACTGTATCTACTAAAGAGCTCCTGGAAAGCATATTTTATCCACATTTGTAATCTCAATTTTACTTCAGATAGATGATGGCAAGCTATTGTGTGTGCTCAAAGATGCCCAATGTCATAATTTTTCTGCACAATGAGATACAGAGTCTAATCAGAGCAAACCATCGTCTTGAAACATCTCAGATTTCTTTCTTGAATCAGGAGTTTGGCGAGTACAAGGAGGTGCTTAGATTAGACCAGAGATGGTACCACTGAAGGCAAATCTAAAAATGATTTGCATTTGGGATTCCCAAATATTATCTTGGGTTTCTCCTTTACAAGGAATAAAAATATAATTCTTCACTTCAAAAACCACAGTTGAGCTAATGGAACACATCCAATTGCCCAGTAATTCCTCTCAAGCTTTAAGAAGTGCCGACTCTACAAAATTTAGCTGAATCAATAGTTTGGATTACAGAGTAAAATTCTCAATGACCTTTATTTATTCCTTTGCTTTCTCTAAAATGTTTGTGATTTCTACCAGATTGAATTCTACTGTTAAAATTAAATATAGATTGTAAAGGCAATGTCATTAATCTTATTTGTTGCTATTGTTATATGAGGATTGGTCTGCCATCATTGTGTGTAATTTATGTTCGGTTTCTGGTGTAACTGTTTTCTGATTTGTTAATTAGATGCATTAACCAGTTCTGATTTCCACATGTTCACATGAAGCTTCTGCCACAGCACCAGCAAATATGACAGCCACAGGGTGTGCAATAGCAATACCAGAAAGGTGTATTTTGTTGCTTCAGTAATTTGTTAGCTCTTTTAATAGAGTGTCGCTAGCAAATCTTTTTGCTCCAAACACTTTATGATTCCTGTGTGCAAAGACTTCTATGGAGAAAATCCCCCTCACCTCTCCATGGGAAGAGATTAAATAAACCTGGTAAAGTTAACATTTACCTCCTTTTAATACATTTTCCTTCTTCCTGGGAGGCTCGGGTATATATATAAAAATACCTGATCTACCAGTTGAATTCATTTATTTTTAAGTATATGGGTGTTTCGACTGCTGCATGTTTGTCTGTACACCAAGTGCTTGCCATAGAGGCCCAAAGAGGGCAATGTATTCTTTGGAACCAGAATTAACAGATGGTTGTGAACTGGCATGTGGTGTTGGGAAGAGACCTATGGTTTTCTAGCAAAGCAGCCAAAGCTAATAACAGCTAAGCCACCTCTCCAGTCCCTTGCATGCCTTACTCATTAAATCTAAGTCTTTGGGTTGGCAGTTTAAGCTAGTGGCAGAACATTTGCTTGTCAATCACAAGGCCCTGGATTTGATCCCCATCACTTAGGGTTGAAGAAGACTCAAAACTCCCAGCCAAAACCTAGCTTTTGGTTTTCAATCTATTACACAACCTCTGTAATGCCCTTTTTTTAAAAAAAAAAAAAAAGTTTGTAGTTAAATGATGTCACACATAGGGCTAGAGGGACAGTTCAGAGGTCAAGATCACTTGACCTTTTTCTGATTTTCAGAACCTATATGGTACCTCACAACCATCTATAGCATCAGTTATGGGAGCTCTAATGCCCTCTTTTGACCTTCACCAGCTCCAGGCATGTATATGATACACATAACATATATGCAGGCAAAATATTTACATATAGGAAATAAAAATACATCTCAGATATGTTAAGTTGCTGTCAGCTCAACTACCTTCATATGGGGTCTGAAACAATGAAGACCCAGACATTTATATGCAGCTCTTCAAGAATTGAAGGAAGGCTAACCTTAAACAAAATGAGAGTTTACTGTCTCTTTTTAGAGAGAAACAAATACGTATTTGGAGTCACAGTGATAGCTGACTGACACGAGACATCAACATGGCTTATAAGATGCTCTATGAGCCCAATGCAGATGAATACATAAAACCCTTCTGTGTAAACCTAGTCTGAGCATTCTATACCATGGACACTACATCTTTCTGATCCATCAAAAGACATTTTTATGTTAATTGTCACCCTTGTTGCAAACACATTCTGAAATGAAAAACAGTCTCCATTTTCTCTCTTTCACCTTCATTTAGCAGTACAACTTTCGGCTCATAAGACCACATCATCATCACCTTTGGACATTAGGCTGGGAGCACCAGACAAACTCTATTAGAAAACAACTTTCTGCCATCATTGAAGTGAATTACTTCTGGCACTAACAGAACCATTTCTGGTTAACAGCAAAGCCAAGATTCAGTGGTAATTGACACAACTGAAAGGTAGTATCATCAAGACACATTTAGGCTGCAAAGAAAACTACTGGTATATCACTCCCAAACTCATGTGACCCTCTACAAAACTCATGGTGTTTTCTTAAAGCAAATGCATCTATTTAAAAGAGAAAGAAAGAAAGAAAGAAAGAAAGAAAGAAAGAAAGAAAGAGAGAGAGAGAGAGAGAGAGAGAGAGAGAAAGAAAGAAAGAAAGAAAGAAAGAAAGAAAGAAAGAAAGAAAGAAAGAAAGAAAGAAAGAAAGAAAGAAAGCTTTTAAATCCTCTATGTTCTTATATCTCCCCAAGGGAAAAAATGATTCCCATCTGTACAGGCTAGTTTTGTGTATCAACTTGACACAAGCTGGGGTTATCACAAAGAAAGGAGCCTTGAGGATAAGCCTCCATGAGATGCAGCTGTAAGACATTTTCTCAATTAGTGATCAAGGGTGGGAGGACCCAGCCCATTGTGGGTGGTGCCATTCCTGGGCTGGTAGTCCTGGGTTCTATAAGAAAGCAAGCTGAGTAAGCCAAGGGAAGCGAGTCAGTAAGTAACATCCCTCCATGGCCTCTGCATCAGCTCCTGCTTCCTGACCTGCTTGAGTTCCAGTCTTGACTTCCTTTAGTGATGAACAACAATGTGGAAGTGTAAGCTGAATAAACCCTTTCCTCCCCAAGTTGCTTCTTGGTCATGATGTTTGTGCAGGAATAGAAACCCTGACTAAGACAAATTAGTACCAGCATAATGGAGTATTCCTGGGACAAACTGACCATGTTTTAGATAGGACTGTGGATGAAATTTGAAACTTTCAGCTAGAACATCCATTGGGTTGTTAAGAGCTCTGTGGGATGTTCTGTAAGAGCTTGGAAGATAATGTTGAGAACAGTGCAGAAGATGGAGGCCTGGCTTGTGAAATTTCAGAGGGAAGATAAAGACTCTTATCAGGGCTGTTGCTGTTTTGATTGTGAAGATTCTGTGGTTTTGGATACCTGGGACTGGTGAATCAGCTGTGATTATTAAGATACCAAAACTAATAGAATGAAACCTTTACATTACTGGGACTACTGAAGTGGTTAGCTGGAGCTAAGAAATTAGTGGTGATTAAGAAGAGACCAGCATCACTGAGGTGAAATCTTCTGGGAAATGTTTTCTCAGAGCACAAAGAAACTGTGTTCCAGAGATAGCCAAGGTTGTACCTCGTGCTGCAGCTAGACTTGGTAATGTGTAAGAGTCTCCCAGATAGTACTGGTTTTGAAGACATGAAGGGGTCATGAAGACAGCTGAGGCTTGGTAATGTGAGAGGTCATGAAAGGCCATTGATGAAGGTACAGCCTTAGTTCCAGTGGACCGTCCAGGACTGAAGGGGTCATGCAAAGGATTTGAGGCTTCGCACCATGAAGAGAGCCTATGAGCAGCTGTTAATGAAGCCCAGTTACAGCAGAAGATCCCAGTGTATTGGAGATGCCAGTACCATGAGATGACCACCAAGAACAGCAGTGTCAGTGGAGTAGACCAACCTGAGCTTAAAGTGCTACAGAGGGCTGAGCTGGAGAAGTGCTGGCAGCTCTTCGGGGGAGCACGGAAGATAGATAGTGGATCCCAGACACAGAGTTTGATTTTGCTTTTGATTGTGACTGTGCCCTGATATTTTTTCCTCTTGAAGTAAGAAAGTATTTTAGTGGATTCCACATTTAAGAGACTGAATTGTAAAAAAGACTAAATTTTAAAAGACATTGGATATGTTAAAGGGATTGAAATTTTAATATGTAAAGACTGTAGGACTTTTAAAGTTATTTAGCTCTTGCGGATGAATAAGAAAGTAAGTAGTGGTGATTTGTTTGTGTGTCAAGTTGACAAGGGGTCAATTGTATTGTCTGGTTTTGTGTGTCAATTTGACACAAGCTGGAGTTATCACAGAGAAAGGAGCCTCCCTTGAGGAAATGCCTGCATGAGATTCAGATGTGAGGCATTTTCTCAATTAGTGATCAGGGTGGGAGGGCCCAGCCCATTGTGGGTGGTGCCATCGCTGGGCTGGTAGCCTTGGGTTCTATAAGAAAGCAAGCTGAGCAAGCCAGGGGAAGCAAACCAGTAAGTAACATCCCTCCATGGCCTCTGCATCTGCTCCTGCTTCCTGACCTGCTTGAGTTCCAGTCCTGACTTCTTTGGTGATGAACAGCAATGTAAAAATATAAGCTGAATAAATCCTTTCCTCCCCAACTTGTTTCTTGGCCATGATCTTTTTTCAGGAATAGAAACCCTAAGACACAACCCATTTCAGAAAATAAAAATCATATAAAAATGTGAAGTTTATACACCTGAGATTATAGACTCTAAGGCTTCAACTTTCAAATTCAGGACAACCAAACCGAGCTGATTCTGATACTAGTTTCAGTTCCCTGTGCTTCTCCAGTGAAGTCAATCCTAAAAGCATTACTGGTATCAAAATAATGATATCATCTGCCCTAACAAGGGACTCCTTGGATGCATGAATTGCCTACTTTATTGCACCAGAGACAATAATTAAACCTTCACCAATTCTCGCACATGTCCCAGTGCACAAGCACACAGCCTATTATGTGATACTTATTAGCTATTCTCTGTGTTAAGTGAATAGGCCTGACAGGAGAAGAGAAAGATAAATAAGTCTTGTTTTATTGCTACATGTATTTTTTAAGGGAATCTCTACTGAATGTGGCATGGGTAACATCTCCCGGTGTGTTTGAAATCGTTCAGTAAGCACCACATGGTGCAGTAATGTCACTCAGCAGTGGGGCACCAATAACTCACAATCTGCTTCGCTTCATACTATTTGTTTAAAAAGCTAAACTGTATTGAGATATAGCACTGACATCTGATGCCCTTCCAACAGAATGGGCTGAGCCCTGGTGAATTTATCTTATTTTATCTGTGGAGGACACTGAAGAAAGAAGGCAGGCTATTGTATTCTGTTTAATCATTGTGGAGGAATTGGCATCAGGAATGATTCTATTTATATGAACTGTCAATCAAACAAGTGCCATCACGAACAAACTAGGCTGCTGGCACTCACCAGGTTGGCCAATGAGGCCACCATTCAAACTGCTGTGAAGAATCACATCATTTGACCCATCAAGTATCTTAGGTTTCATTCTTTTTTATCATGATTTTTATTTTTAAACAGGGTCTCAATACACTCAATACATAGCATAGAACTTACATAGAACCTAGAAGTTACTATGATGCCCCAACCAGCCATTTTTAAAACATATTATCCTCCTGCCTCAGAATCCTGCATTATGGAATCACAAGTATGTATAACCATGTTTTCATACATGTTTCTATTCTTAAGCTTCAGTTTTAGATATGAAGGAATAATTCATGGTAAATAAACCAACTCTATGGTAACCCAAAAAATGTAGATGTTTAATCTAGGTCAGAGTGTCAAAAACTCATGAGTCAAATCAGTAAGTCCTGACAGGTAATTATCAAATAATAAGGATGGTAGATTAAAAATGAAATAAAATACCTAGCCTCAGTTCAAGACTAAGATTAAAGATTCAAGGAGAAGATAACATGAGATTGCCACAACTCCATCATAATGTACCCAATCAGAAATAATGTACCCAAATCAGAAAATTCTTCATTATTCATCATCATCTTTTTTTTCCCCTAGAATGACCAGTCTTGGATTCTCTTCAAGAAAGCTTGTGGAATTGCCTTTAATGCTAATTACCCACCCTGCTATGAAAATACTATTATAGAAAGTGAATGAAGCAAGTAAAACTAAAAATGACAAAATACCCATGGGAGAACTATGTATGAAGATGTCACAAATCAACAAGGTGGGTAGAACAAAATAAAGACTAGCACCAATAGCTTTTCCAGTGAAACTTCTGAAGTGGTAACAGCTAGGAATGCATAAACAACCAGAGCTCTGATCAAAATTCTCTTCCCAAACACTGAATCACAGACCTCCATCAATGTCACTGTCTCCCACAGCAGGTGTTGACTAGACAAAGACTTGACTTTGTTCCATTGGTCTTGATGAGTTTTGCATGTCTTCAACAGTCCCTTCACCCTTCTGAATGTTTGAAAAGCATCATGTCAGCTCACCATATGTCAATATGCAGATTATCATGAAGTGTGAGGAAGGAAATACTTAATAAGTCTCTGTAAGATGTGTGAATACTAACATTTTTTTCTGATCTTGGTTACTAAAGTCAGGTACCGCAATGGTGAACAGCTACCCTACCACAAAGCAACAGGAGCAGAAATAAGAACCTATCTTCAGTTCAATGTTCTCAGCTACACTTAAAATTACATTGAAAATGAACTTAGCCTAAAATGTTTGAACAAACACAAATTTTACAAAGCCCAGCCCTGAGTTTCTTAGGACAGGACCAGAGGCTGTTTTACCACTTAATGTACTCGATTATTTCATCTATTCTGGGAAGAAAGTGGCCACCATCATGCTGGGCCCATGGTCACTTGCACTTGACTAACTGTTGGAACTTCTTACATCAGCAGCAGGCTGGGTCGGATGCCATATGCAGCTGCCATGCCATGTATACTTCATTTCCATAGCTAAAAGTTGCTTTCATTATTTTATTCCATTTTGTTCTAGCAAACAGGAAATAAAAAAGCTGACAGACTGTTAAAAATATATGTGCCATTCTAAACAGCACAAATAAATACAAGTGAACCATAAAAATCTTGAGAGAATTACCATTTTTTTTTAACAACAGTTTTAATTCTAAGCACTCAATATTCCCACTAAATCTCCTAGACACAATTACATTGACAGGGCTTTATACATTTCAAAAGAATATGACAGAAGACTTAGTTAAATGTTATATTAAAGATTCATTGTAAATTAAATATTAAAAAGTATTCAACAGATCCAAATATGGTTCAAATCCATCTGTCACTACAAACTCTATTTTTTTTCCTTCTTACTGCATTGCCATATGCTGGGGCCCAGCACACATGCCTTCCTCTCCTCTCCTCTCCTATTTGGACTCTTTCCTTGGAAATGAGTAGCCAGAGTTAACACATGGCACTGAGCCTGCTCTATAACAGCATCACAGTTACACTTCACTGGATTCAAGGTACCATAACCCCAGATATAATTTAATGAGACAAGGTAATTTCCCCAAAAGGTATGTTAGGATTCTTGGAAATGACATGTAGAAAGTTCCTGGAAAATCTAGCCTGCAGTGGTAAGAAATATGAAGAAAAGAAGACAGGGAATGTCATTACTAATACTTCCCAGATTGGGGGCTAGAGGAAGGGCAGACATACAGGAGTCAAAGCAAAACAGGAAACCATAACCTGAAACATGGATGACAAGCTATTATTTTCCTTATTCCACTGACATGGTGGTAGATAAGGCACTTTGATCAGACTGGGTCTTCTCCAAGATTCACTTTGACATGTAATCCTCAAGGTCACCTTTACATGGTACTGAGACATAAATGCTCAGAAGATCATTGCTATTAAAGAGGCCCTGAGAGTAAGGCCTTCATGATTGACTTGGCATCTTTGTAAGAGAAGTTAGAAAGCTCAGTGTGAACACACCTGCTCTGTCTCTTCATAGGAGGCATCTACCATGCACTGATGTGACATAAAGCCCTCATAAGCCCCTGAAGAGACAAGAACTAGTGAGCCTCCAGAACTATGAACTGAATGAACCAGTGTTCTTCATAAATTGCCTGTTTTCACATCCAGTTATAGCAACAGGAAATCGTCTGAGACACAGGGAACACATGAGAGGCGATGTAATGAAATCTTCACCAAACAATAGCTCAGGACACATAAGTCTTCTTGCTATCATCTGCTCTGGAGAAAAATGGAGAAGAAAATGTATTCAGAAAGGCAAAAACCTACCAATATTCCAGCCTATCCTTAGTGCTATCTCAGGAGAAGTTGTACACAGAGAAAATAAACTGAAAGTACAAAGTAACCTCCAAAGACACTTCTGAGGGTGGACACAGCCAGCTACAAAACCTACACTCCAGGACTACCAGAGACTGTGGAGACATGAGATGGACTAATGCCTTCACAGCACCAGTGAGAAGCATTCACACAAGGACCATCAACCAACAGATTCTCTAGGCATCAGTGTTTCCCACTCAATGTTGCAAACACAATCCTGGATGTGGATTTATAAGCAGAATCTATTTTACAGACATCAATATATGGTTGTTTACGAGAGCATCATTTTGTTAATTTCAATCAAATAATTCAGAGATTAGGTCTATTTCCCTTCTTTTTTTTCTTTCACTCAGCATTGTGCTGAGGTTGAGAATGCAGAGACAACAATGTATGAGGCCTGAATTGTTTGCAACCATTAAAAAGCTTAGACTAGCCAACCATGGTGACGTGTGTGCTATTCCAGCACTAGACTGCCATGAGTTTGGGGCTACCTTGACCTATGTACAGGTTAGCTATATTTAAATAACAAAACTCTATCTCAAACCAATCAACCAACCAACCAAACAAACAAGCAAACAAATGGACAAGGGGAGCAGAGCAGAAAAAAGAGACAAGGTTATTTTATTATAGCATGCTAATACCAATGTGAGTATTCCCAAGTTCAAACTCGCCAATAAAATAGGATTAAAATTGGACAAAATTGTATTATCTGCAATGTTATCTATATAACACATATATGTATATATACTTATATCATATTATATTAAATATACTATAGAGTGGGTAGCTTTAACAACAAAAATTAATGTAGTCATAGATCTGGAGGCAAGTAGTTCAAGAGCAGAACTGTGACTACTCTTGCTTATTACCCCATTAGGAGGTCATGAAGTCAACATATAAGTGTTATATAATATGGGATGAAAACCTCAGCTCATTAGAATTGTAATGCATATTTTATACTATATTTTTACTTTTTAAGTATCACTATTGTCTTACATGTATGTTAAATATCTGAATTTATGCTAAATTCATATACAACGACTTCATATTGAATTTCATATGTGTATTATGATACATGACTTTTAAATAGCAGGACTTTATCTTTAGCAAGGAGCATGGTTTGAAGTTCTTAGCCATACCTAAATTTATCAGAGTTCAGCTACAATAAGTTTAAAACAAACTGGATAACTAATAAGATACAACATATTGCAAATGTTGACACAGAAACTGAATAAGGTGATCCAATACAAATGTTCTCTGCTCTCTCTCTTCAGCATCTCTAACTGAAGAAACTAGTACATTCACCATGGCGATGGTTTAAATCAACACTGTTTTTATAATCGTGTCACATTTTCTTGACTCACTAGATGTTTGCATTGTCACTTACTGGACATAATGTCTCCTTGTTGTTCCATGAACTGATAATAAAAAAAAAATGTGGTACCTACACACAATGAAACGTTACTCAGCCATGAAGGACAATGAAATTATGGCATTTATAGGAAAATAGATGCAACAGAACATGATTATGCTAAGCAAAATAGGCCAGACTCAAAAAGACAAATGCTACATTTTCTGTCATGCTCGGAATGGAATTTGTGTGTGTGCTCATGTGTGTGAGTGCACTTGTATTTGTGTGTGTGCACACTTGCGTTTGCATGTGTGTGTGTGTGTCTGTGTATGTGTGTGTGAAAGGGGAATGAGTTCCATGAGAGGCAGAAGAGATCTAAAGAGATGGAAAAGTGTAGGGGAGAACATGTGTAACATGAAAGCAAGACAGGGAACTATTTTGATAAACGAAGGCGACCTGTAAGAAACTGGTAGAGGTCAGGGCTAGACAGATGGCTCAACAGATAATAGAGATGTTTGCATGTAAGCCTGTCAATCAGAATGTGATGTCTGGAAACAACATAATGGAAAGAGAGAACCTACTCTTGCAAATTGTCAAGAAGTACTCTGCCCCATGCACACATACACACATGCACACACATACACAAATTTACATATATATATATTTCATATATATTATATATATGAAGGGGCAGTGAAGATGGGAGCACAGTAGGAAAAAGAGGCAAATAAGAAGGCTTGGATAGGTTTGGAAATATCATATTGAAATTTGTGTGGGTTACTTTTTATTGTCAACTTAACACAACCCAAACTCACCTGGGAAGAGGAAACATCAGTTGAAAAACTTCCCATAGGCCACAGAGGTGGCCTTGCTTTATCATTGATGCAAGAGGGTCCAGCTTACTGGAGGGGGAGCTATCTCTTGGGCTGTACTGTGTAGAAATGGAACATGACCTTGTGAGCCAGCAGGTAAGAAACATACCTCCCAGGTTTTAGCTTTTTCCCTGACATCCATAGGTGAGTAACTGCTACCTGGATCTAAAAGCAGAAGTAAAACCCTTTCTCCCCTAAATTACAGCAGAAAGCCAACTAGAACAAAACCTATCCCTTTGTGTGCTAACTTTTTTCAAAAAGTATTTTTAAATAATTTACAGCCTCAAGATAAAAACAAATGTAGGAGTATACCTGTGCTCACAGGCAGACTTTATGAGGAACTGACTTGCTAATAAATTTAAAAAGGAAGGGAGGAGAGAGGCCTGGAGACAAGAGAGAAACAAACGAGGCAGGGAGAAGCAGGCTCAAAGGGCACCACAAATGACTATGTACTAGCAACCTTTTGTTCATTCCCACTCCACATGACAGAATGATTAACTGGGTTGGCTCATTTGGTAGAACAAGCTATAGCTACACCAAGCCAAGCCTATATCGGCAATCTTCAATGCTCTCAGAGCAGCCCAAAGTCCTGTCATCAAATATTCGCTCTTCCTGCTTGGTTTGTTTTATGAATGTCTCTGATTAATGAAAGAGTTTGTTTCACTTTCAACCACTGTCATATATATATTTCCTGTTCGCAGCCCGTTTCATGAACAAAAAAATAAATGTTTTAGATGTCCCAAGGTTGTGATATTCCTGTCCAATGGTTCGATTATGTTTCCAAAAATTACAAATAAGCCCCCTGGGAAGAAACTGTAGTGAGCATTCTCATATGCACACACTGATGTCCCAGCAAGGCAGGGAAGAGCAAGCTTCCTGGTTTGGTACAAGGTGTATCTGAGATCTTCTTGCTCTTCCTTCTCTCTTTCAGTCTTTCCATCCTAAAGGAAATGAGAAACTAAAGGGAAGGACCTAAAAGCAGATCAGGGAGGCAAGAATGAGAATCCAGAAGCTGTGTTCAATAGGCAAAAAGAGTGACAGGCTATGCTCTAGAAGAGGGACTTCTGGGAGAAGACAAAAGGCTTGGTGAACCTCTTAGAAGGACTCTCCACCAAATCCTCTGGGACCTGCTGTGAAGCAGACATAACGGGTCTCAAGGCTTCTATAGCTGACTGCTGTGCCATCTGAAGTCAAGGACTCTGCAGGCTCTTCTCACTTTGCCAAATTATAACCACTTGAAGCATGTAAAACAGCTACATGCACTTGAAATTATTTTATTAATCTTATCCTAGTTGGAGTTATATAAAAGAATAAGACTACACTACACTAATAATCTTTATTATGACATGAGCTACGAAAATAATTTCCACTAATGTTAGGTAATGTTAGGTAATTAGGCCTTTCATCAAGTTGTCTGTCATATGACGAAAAATGTACAACGTATCTTAAAAGATGATGGTAATGATGTCGCATACCATTTTTTCATCCTTTTTCAATATATTTCTAAGTATATTCATGGCAGTGAAATTAGTATGGGAAAAAGGACCCCAGGGTCCATATTGTCTAGTACCCAAAATCATTGAGTTGCTGGTGAATGGGTATATGTCACAAATACACTGTGGGTAGTTAATGTTGAGCTATTTACATGTGATGATAGACAGACACACACACCCCTTGCATCCTAAAGCTCTCACAGAATTGACAGAGGTACATAAAGCATGGTATACTAGATACACTGACAAAATAAATGCAAAACAAATTTTCCACCAATTTTTATGACTGAGAGGAAAACGTCCTGGTAAAGTACATCTTAGTTGAGATCAGGATATTGAATACATTCAACAAATGAGTGTGTGTGTGTGTGTGTGTGTGTGTGTGTGTGCGTGTGTGTTGAAGGGAGTTTAGGAAACAGCGTATTCAAGTAAAGTCTAAATGTAAAATCTCGTGTCAAACAAGATGGGATGCAGGAAACATGGATGCAGGGGACAAGGAAGAAATTCAGATCACCTCTTCTGGGCAGGATAAACGAAAATCTAAGAAAAGAATGTGCACCTGGTTGCCCTCTGAAATCCTTGCATGTCAGGTTTAGAAAACCGCAATGTACAATTAGTTAGTTAAAATGGAATTTAATTCCAAGTGTGCCTACATTTGGCCACACTCTGTTCTTGCTTTCTTTCACACTCCATCCAAATTCCCGATAGTTTGACGGAACAATGTAAGGCAGGAATTGGGTGTGACATTTTGATTATTGCATGTTTATTATAAGGTAGAGACTTTGGTCCTGCTATCAGTTGATCACAGGTTCTTTCAGGCAGTACTTATCATAGAAAGCTGGGTTCCTACACTGTCACCTGTTCGCCACATGTGTTTTTCCCAGAAATGCATGTTTAGGATAGACTACACTTACACTGAGCTGTGCTACAGAAATGACAACTGTAAAGTCTACTTACCAGGATTCTACATTTGCTTCATGATATTCTTGTCCACACTTCCCAGTGACTGGTAACTGGAGGAATTGTTCCTGCCATCAATGGCTATGTCACTCCACATCTGCACATCTAACTCATGCATTTTACCCCCACACACCTGTACTTTCTGAAGTGATGGAGATTAGGCTACAGATTGAGGATTGAGCGGCTGAACTGATAACCCTCCATGCAGAGAATGCCAGCCAGTAAAAATGGTGGGGAGAGTCTGAGGGCACATTACAGGCTCCAGCTGAAGCCTTTCTCCAAAACTGCAAACGGACCATGCACCCTTTCACGTTTCCACAGACGAGTGTGCTCAAATTATCTGCACAGGAGGGTTTCTCTTATCCTTCTTTACAACAACATAGCACTTCATTTTTTTCTTGGATGAACAATAGCCAATTAAACCCCTCTCCTGAAGACACTTAAACTTTTTCCATATGTTACTATTACCACCAATGCTGCAATACAAAAACACTTATATACATCCATTTCCTACTGGTAGAGAGAATAATACATAAAAATGCCCTAAGGGCTAGGACAGAGCTCAAAGCAAACCATGTGCATGACATGCACAAGGCTTGAGTTCTATGACAAGAATTAGAAACATACTTATCAGCTCACTTACATAAAATAAAATGTAGGAAGCCTGTACAAGAACAAACTAAGACTGCTTTATACCATGGAAGAAAATGAGAACTGAGCAAAAAAAAAAAATAGATGAAAAAGTGGAGTTTCCGTAGAAAAGATCCAGAGAGGAACATTTCTCTGAATATAGCTTCTTCATACATTTTTTTTAAGTTTAAGCCTACAGTAGTGTTTTGTGTCTTGGGTCATATTTAATTCAAATAAGGGTGGGAGGATGCTCTTCAACCACTGAAAAATGAAACCATTATATTTTAAACCAACATCCTGACAATATCAAATGCAGAGGCAACCTCATAACCTATAGAGTCTGGAAATCACATGTCCTCTAAATGGCCTTGACAAACGCATGTGATCCTACTGAAAGGTACCACAATTTGGGGGGCGGGGTTGGTTAGTGTTTTCTAATAGAGCCATGCTCTCAAACGTGACAATAGAGTACCTGATCCTTCCATATCAACCCTGGCCATTATTGATCTATTCAGGCCTCTTTTCCACGTGCTCCAGATGGAGAAAATATGCTGCCATGGGCCATAAGGCCACTTAAAGCAATCATGGACTGAAACCTCTTAATAGAAAAAAAGCCAACCTTTCCTCCTTAGGCTGCAAAGCTCAGATGTTTTACCAAAATGATGAAAACCTGATTTAGATAACCTCAGTATTAATATATTGACTACATACAGTTGAAGGCTAATGACACAAACAACTACCTTCCAACACTAAGGTGGCTTTCATAAATCTCAGCTCTATCTTTTTAGCTCCTTGATTGACTGAGAAAGTGTATGTGTAATAGAAGCCAATTTCCCAATGAAAACCTAGAAGAGAAACAAGAGAGATTCCCTTGAGATACAACAGAAAAGAGAGGTGTAGTTATGAAGTTATTGTTTCTGTGGGTTTGCAGAAATAGAAAGTAGAACCAGGCAGTGTGTGCATGAGTTTCTGCATAAATTTGTACAAATATTTCCTAGGTTTGTTTACTAGCAGGTCGTGAAACAATAGCAGACCAGTAATAACAACAAATTTAGTGTCCTTGCTCCTGGGTTCTACGTACTCTTTATTCTACAATAAAAGCGGTGAAGACTCCATGGTAAAATGCTCTAATTTCAAGGCCAGGGAACGAAAAGCTGAAAGCCTGGTGAATCTGGTGCTAGTATCAGTTGTGAGAAGAGATTATAAACATGATGAAAACATTCAAAGAAACAGAGAGAGCCAACAATGAGACGGTATTGAGAAGTGAGAAATATACTGACAGCAGAATTTAACTCAAAGTATAAAATCAGGATCGATGAGTTCAGATTCACTTAAATAAATAAAGAACAGGAACAGGCATTTCCTGATCATATACCCTGAGTGATAACTGTGAAGCAAGAGGGAAACTAAAATGTGATGATTTGGCACCAGGCACAGTACTGAGGTGCAGGGGAGAATCATGGAAGGATGCTAAAGCAACCTGCGAACATATGAAAGAATTCTGTGTGTGTCTCCTCAGAAAACCTCACCAAAGGATAGTTACAAAGGGAAAGTAATAATTCAGTTATACATGGATGCATATACTTACACTACAGAAGCAAGTCAGATGACATATACGAATAGGCACATTCATAATGCATTTACTTTTTATTATTAATCATGTTATTTGTTTATATTTCAAATGTTATCCCCTTTCCAGGTCTCCCGTCCATGAATCCCCCCACTCCATCCCCATCCCCTTTACCTCTAAGAGGGTGCTCCCACCCACCTACCCACTCCCACCTCAGCCCTCTAGTATCCCTCTTCTCTGGGGCATCACGCCTCCACAAGACCAAAACCCTCGCCTTGCACTAATGTCAGATGAGGCAGTCCTCTGCTTCATATGTATCAGGAGCCATAATGCACTTTCTAAAGTGATACACAAAGCAGGTCATGATGCTCTGTGTCCCTGCTCTGAATGAAAACACAGTTTAAATGCACCCATGAAGAAACACCAGAAGTGCCCGAACTGACAGACAGCCTACTAAATAGCAGGATGACATAATTTTAAACTTTTTGAGAAAATGTTTCAAATAAGATATTAAGTAATACAACAAGAGTATTTAACATGAGATTTGGGATGGGGCTACAGATCAGAGAAGTAATATGAGTGCCCAAACTGCCAAGTTATGAATAAGGTCTGTGGGTGTCATTGTTTGCCAAACTCAGGCCAGCTGATTGGACCCCTTTGACCTAGCCATTAACATTCATTTAAGTGTCTTCAACAGCATTTCTTACACTACAAGGCTGCACAACAAATGGAAATTATAAAGATCTTACAAGCAACAAAGCCAAAATACGTATGCTCTGGCCTGCTACAAAAAGAGAGTGCTTATCACTGGATACAGAAATAGTTATTATATCACAGTTAGTATGAAGACTTTATAAACAGCTGTAGCCTTAAGAATGTTAGTGTAGAGCTGGAGTAGTAAGTAGCCCAGGGCTAAGGGCACTTCTTGCTCTTCTGAAGGAATGAAATTCAGTTCCCAGAACCCACACGGGATGGCTCACTACCGCCTTTAAAGCCAGCTCCTGGGGGATCCACATCCTCTGTCCCCATAGATATTTGTACTCATCCATACATACCCCAATAGACACATAAATGTTAACATAATAATAAATCTTTTTAAATGGTTAGTGTAGAACATTTCCAAAGACAGATTCTTTATTTTTTTAACAGTTGTAGCAGTGATCTGAAAACAACTCAAAAGAGAAAACATAATAATAGCCACATACCCCTTTGACCCTAGATATTTCCGTTGTCAGAGGGACTCCTTGGTTGACTGAACTGAATGCTGACTCTTCATTTGCCCTGCTGAACACAGCTCCCTGACCGAGGACTAAATATGGAAATGCAAAAGGCTAGCACTGAAGAGCTTGACAGAGATGATACCACCTGCCTGTCACTCACTTCACGTGAGGCTCTAGGATGAGTGCCTTACGCAAACTTTCTCGGAAGGAAGAGTGCAGTTGCAAAGAGGGCAACCTATTTGCTGAATGGGTTCTCTCTCTACAAAAGTACTTCACTGGCCAGTCAGAGAGCAAATAAATGGCTACAGAAGGTGGCATGTGACCCTTGACTGAGTTGTGACTTGTGACTTGTGAGAGTTGTCTGTGGCAAAATTCTTCCGAAGTTAACATATGAACTAAGTTAATTATGGCTTTGCCTCCACTATGAATATCGTTCAGAGAAACCTGGGTCTTAGTATCTGGTGACAAAGATTAATACATTGCCCATCATGATAGGAGTAAATAAAATTACACTTCATTTACTACTGAAACAGAGATATTATTTCAGTTGGAGGACATCACCATTTACAAATAACAACTAATTCAGAGATGCCAAGATGTAAAACCCATGTCTTTGGCAGCAGTCGTAGCATTTTTTATTAATTAACCCACTATTTGGAGATATTCTATGTAGAATGATACTCCTTCAAGGTCTGATGTAACAATGAAAATACTAACTGAAGCAGATGGCCAATTAGAATTGATGCTGCGGCTCATACTGCTGGTCAAAACTAGAAAATCTCAGCTCTAAATAAGGTCAAAAACGCCACACAAGTGATTTTTGGAATACAGTACATCCTGCAGGGACTGTGCTTGCCAGGAGCCAATCATCTGCACACACATCTCTGCAGGTCTATTTGTGCCCTACTGTGGCATCAAAAATCAGCATCTACCTGGAAGAAAGTGGCCCAACAATAAGCCATCTAAGTCTTCCATGAGATCCTGAAGACACTGAACAGAGTGTCCCATCTTATTGAGCATCTCGTCTTTGGTATATGTTCTGTACAGGACACAGAATCTCTGAGACATGCCCTATTTATTCATTTGTGTAGTGTCCACATCAGAATCAAGGGCAGTCTAAGACTGAATGCCGGGGCTTAGGATTTCCTCCAGACTCCAACCCTATTTCTGAACATATGGAGACAGATACCAGAGATGTGACAGTGCTATCAAAGAGACAGGAAGAAGAAACAATGTTGACCTGAGTATCATTGATCATTAGTACAGCTGCAATGAAAATGGAGGATCCTCAAAAACCTAGAACTAGAATTTCTACCTAAAGCAGGATATGGTAGGCTTGTGTCTGCAATTCTAATACAAGGAAGCCTGATGGAGAAGGATGGCTGATCAGTTCAGGCCATCAGAATCTAAGGAAAAAGAAAGAAAGGAAAAACTACTGTACAGTAAGGCTATATCAATCCTGAGTACATATCTCTAGTACTCTAAGTCAAAATACACACACACACACAGAAAGCACATCTATATCTATTGCAGTGCTTTTCACCATAGCCAAGGCACAAAATAGACACACAATAAACACACAATAGCCCAGATACACATCACTACATAATAGATTATATGGCACATACACACACTGGATTTTTATTTTGCTATAAAACAGAACAAAGCTATATCATTTGCAGGAAAAATGGATGGGATAATAGATCGTGTGAAACTTGGAAAGCCAAACATAAAAAGGCCAATAACACATTTTTGTGCAAATACAATACCTAACTTTTAAATAAAGACCTAAAAGCAAAGCTGCACCACCTGAGGGGTGGGAGCAGATAGATAGAAGAGGTAATGAAGGACTGGAGAGATGCCGCAGAGGTTAAGGGCACTGCCAGCTCATCCAGAGATCCTGAGTTCAATTCCCAGCAACCACATGGGGGCTCACAACTGTCTGTAATGGGGATCCAATGCCCTGTTCTTGTGTGTCTGAAGACATCTATACTGTACTCATATAAATAAAATAAATAAATCTTTTTTTTTAAAAAAAGAAACAGGCAATGAAGTTAAGAGAAGGTGAACAGCATAGATACAATCAGAATTTGTTATATGTGTATATGAAAACAACATAATGAACCTCTTCATTCTGTCAAGACAGTGTCCACTAATAACTTCTTTACAAAAGGTAGGAAAGAGAATATACTGAATCAGAGCCCAATGAAAACCCTGATTCCCTACATCCTGGATTAAAATGCTGTTCACCAAAGAAGTAATTTCAGGCAGGAATCTAAATTTTACGCTAGAACAAGAAGTAGGCTTCAGACATGAAAGTAACTTTGGGCTAGGACAGGGAAGCTGGCTCAAATATTCTGGTCATCCTGATAAGCCCTTAGAAACTGATCATTTGAGTGTTCATGGAATTTTGTTGTGTATTGCCTTGCTTGTTCTTTGACTATTTGTGTTTATTGTCTTGCTTGTTCCTTGACTATTTGCATCTATTGTATTGCTAGTTCCTCACCCTAGAACTGACCGTAATACTTGTATGTAATTAAAATGGTATAAAAGTGAAAAGGAGGAGGGGGGATGGGATGGAGGTTTCTAGAGAGGGGAAATGGGGAAAGGGGATGGCATCTGAAATATAAATAAATAAAATATCCAATACAAAATAAAATAAAAATAAAATGCTGTTCACTGAGTCATGGAACATTACATCTTACTTAGTATCTGCAATCACCTGTCAACTCGTGCCTCAACACAAACCATTATCACAATCCTTACAGACAAGCTAGCCTGCAGATAGCCTGTCATCCGTTAGATTTATTTTCCTTCTTAAAAATGAGCCGGAATAAGTTTCTTATGTTTGAGGGTGTATATATATTTAAAAACTGTTTTAAAAGCAAGTTGAATAAATATAGAACTATGTAAAATAAAAGCAATTCTGCCATGGTGTTTCAATCATGCATGGTTCTTCCCATCTGGGAGACCAAGCAGCAAACACAGTAGGAGTTTTAAACCGGGAACTCGAGTAGCTGAAGTTGGAGCTTGAATATTTTTAAAGAATGTATTTCCAATTTCACGTCGGCTCTTGACTACATATTCAAATGAATACGGGGAGTGTTTGCATCTCCCACCATGTCCACACAGCCCTCCGGGCTCATAAAATTTGTACTCGCTGAGCAGAAATTAACCGATGAAATTCATACATGCACACACTTGACTTGTCACACAGCGACTGGAGATTCAGACACATGGAACAGAGAAGGCAATTTTCTTACCAAGTAATGAATGCAACTCATCCACAGAACTCTCCCCAAGACAGATCTTAGAATTCTATCTCACATTCCGCATAGCAAAGGATATGTTGAGCTTCACACTAAGTCAATCAGTGGCAATATAAGCTCTAGGTCAGTCTCCATGTCTTCAATGACCTGCATTCTATGAACCCATAAAAGCATCTTGAAAGCAATGTTCTGAGAAAAGTTTAGGACAGAGATTCTATGATTAAAGCACCCTAAGATACCACCCAGTATGAGTTATGAGAATTCAATAAGTCACAGAATTCTGGAAATGCTATTCACCCTTACAAGGGACAGGAACTGGGAGCCAGCATTGAGGGTAGGTGTCAGGGTCACTATTATTGTGATAAAACATCATGACCAAAAGCAACTTGGGGAGGAAAGGGTATATATGGCTTACACTTTCACATCAAAATTGATTACTGAAGGAAGTCAGGGTAGAACTTAAATATAGCAGGAACCTGGAAGCAGGACCTGATATATAGGCCATGGAGGAGTGCTGCTTATTGGTTTGCACCTAATGGCTTGCTCAACATGTTTTCATATAGCACCTAGAACAAACATTCTGGCGTGTCCCCACCCAAAATGGACTGAGTCTTCCCACATCAACAACAGACTTGCCTAGAGGATGAATTTTAGGGTTTTTTTTTCCTTCTATTGTGGTTCTCTCCTCTCAAATGACTCTATACTATGTCAAGTTGACCTAGAAACTAGACAGGATAGTGAGGGATGACAAAAATCCATGCACCCATCTGGAGGGGATATAGTAGCTTCAGACAAAAGCAACCAGGATAGAAGGGAAAACTATTCACAGCATGGGGACATGAAAACACCCTCTAGGACAGACCACAGTCCCAGCATATCATTATTTGTTTTTTCACACTAAGGAGAATAATTTCAATTAATTCAGGGGGAAAACAGAAACAGTTCTGAGCCAGAGAGTGGACAGGAGCTCTCTGTCAACCCTAACACTCAAGCTTTTACAATACAATGATAATTTATGCTCATAATTTAGATGCAAATACATATTTTAATCACCATGTGCTATCTTTAGCAATCAGGACATTAAATTAAGCCAAAATTGGTCACATGAAAAGGGATCACAGTGTTTTCACAAGTGACTGTCACAAAATCCACAGTTCCCACAGAGACTTCAATCATGCTGTAACTATACACCAATATAGATACACACGATACGATTTATATTCTAGGAAGTAAACAGCTCTCATCATTGGTTTGGCAAGCACATGAAAGCTAAGGGCTTTGTAAAGGATTTCTGTCTTAAGAGATTTGAAAGTCCACATGCAAAAACTGTCAGGAAAACCACAAGGCTCAGACTTTTGCTAAACGAGAATGTATAACAAGCCAGAAATGACAGTGCATGCCTGTAATCCTGGCTCTCAGAGGCTGGGACAAAAGGATTAGAAGTTTGAGCTGCTTGAGCCACATAGGAAGACCATATGTCAAACAAAACAAAAGAAAACAAAAGAAAAAACAGAATGTCAGCTGAAAGGTTATGAGAAATTATGTATATTCAACAAACATAGTAGAGTGTTTTAAACTATACACTATAAGCACTTGCAACTTGAGTCTTTAAAGATACAAATATTACTGAATCCATACCAGTGATTGGAACACATACTGAAATGGATACAGCCACCTACTTACTTCTTCAGGAGGCTTAGACTCTGTAGGGCAATTTTCCAATTGTACTTGATATATTCATAACAGTGATAATTTTAGATATGATGAATGAATGAATTCTTTATTCATTCGTGGAAACACTATTTGTTCCACTAAACCCAATAAAAGCTTCCTATAATATTGACTGCATGAGAAAAAAACACAATATAGGCATTGTACCAGCTCCTACAATTTTATAACAGAAAAGCATGAATGGCTAGCAATGGGCCTAGTAATGCAAATAGAAGAACATTTCATAGAAGACAAGGTAAGAGAGAGCTGGCTGGAGGGTAATAGTACTATTTCCTCACAGTATTGTACACTTACGGCTTTGCACATGCAAAGCAAATACTCTACCATAAACTATATCCCTTGCTTTCTTGTCTGTCTGAGACTGCTTGTGTTTGTGTATGTGTCTGCCTCTGTCACCCCCTGTCTGTGTCTGTTTGTTCTGTGGGGTGGGTAAGGATAGTAGACACTCTGCTTATGTGTTTGTGTACATGTGTATACACCAGGAGACAACCATTGATGTTGTTCTTAAGAAACCATCCTCCTTGTTTACTGAAACAAGGATTGTCTTAGTTACTTTTATACTGCTGTGAAGAGTCACTATGACCTAGGTAGCTTATCAAAGAATAATTTCCAGGACAACCAGGGCTATACAGAGAGGATGTCTTGAAAAACCAAAAGAAAAAGAAAAAGGAGGAGGAGCAGGACAAGAAGAGGAGAAAGAATAGTTAGAGGAGAAGAAGGAGAAAGAGGAGGAGGTGGAGGAAGAGGAGGAGGAGGAGAAGGAGGAAGAGGAGGAGGAGGAGAAGGAGGAAGAGGAGGAAGAAGAAAAGGAAGAGGAGGAGGAGACAAAGAAGATGAAGAAGAAGAAGAAGAAGAAGAAGAAGAAGAAGAAGAAGAAGAAGAAGAAGAAGAAGAAGTTGTTGTTTTGTTGTTGTTACAGAAGTAGTTGTTGTTTTAGTAGTTGTTAAAAGAGTAGGGAGGGATGGAGAAATGGAAACCGGCAACTACCACACAGCCAGAAAATCTGAGCTTGATCTCCAGGACTCATATGGTGGGAGGAGAGAGCTGACTCCTACATGTTTTCTTCTGATATCCTTAAGTTTGCCATGGCAACATACGTTCATGCATAAACTCATACACACAGGCATGAACACATACACACATATACATATGCATGTACACTCACATGCATGCACACATAAACACATGCAGGTTCACAGACCAAATAACGCTAATTATAAAGAGGAAAAGGGAGACTTATGCAGCCAGACAGTACATAATGAACAAACACATGAAGAAAAAATGACAATAATCTAGGGTTATTATGGAAACAAAGTTAGAGGACATACATAATTGGAACAGCATAAGTGAAGAGGGAGAAGGATAAAAAAATAGGCTAGAATAAGCAGCAGCACCCTACACAGAGCTGTTAGCTGTGTGACTTCACTCAGCTGGTAACAAGTGGGGCAGTGGACTTTGCTACTGAGAAAACCTGGTAAGGTAGAGCAGACCCAGGAACCCCAGCACTTCTCATAATTGAGAGTAGTAGGCATTTAAATCTACTCCTCACCAGGTTCCTGTCCTGAAATGTGTGACCACGACACCTCATTGAGAGGACTGTGACAATCAGTTACATAGGGACAACACCTGAAGTCCTTCCACATGCAGATGAGGCAGCCCTAACATCTCAGACCAAGCCAATGGGAAGCATCTGCCTTTAGATCCCAACCTACCCCAAAATGTTTACAAGGTCCCATCCATAAGGAATAAAGTGCAGGGATTATTTCTCTATAGGTCATCTGAGAGTGCTCATCTTACCCAGCTGTAGCACTCTAGGGAAGAGTATTCTCTTCTGAAGCTCCCACAGGCTCAAAAAGTTGGGTGCTGGCATCTATCGCAGCCACATCCAGCTTGGTGGCCCAGACCTTGGCCTCTAGCGGCCTGCTAGAGTTTGCCACCTGCCACCAACTCTCGGGTAGCAGTGGCCAAAGTAGAGGCCCATGCATCCCACCTTCCTCTGGTTTCCCCTCAGAGAGCTTCACCTCTTTGGCCACTCCAGCCAGTCCAGAGCCTCTTGGATCCCTGCAGATAGTGGTCTGTAAGCACACTGGCAGTAATGAACCCACTAATTAAAAAAATCTCAACAAGAAAATCACATCATCAGAGTTTTCTTTCACTTTAAGATAGTCATCTTTCAGCTGTAATGTGAAAAATGGACTAGAAGAAACATAACCAAAACCTCCCTGTAAGTGTCTGTGGGTGCACAAGGCATTAACTAATAAGCCTCAAAGCAGAGGTAGTCGGGGCAGGACAGAATAGAGTTGGTAATACTCACAGGAGTTTAAGGAGAGGCCCTTTAATCATTGTTCATTCACATAGGTAGCACAGTCAGTGCACATCCTATTCTGGAAACTCCTTGTGCTTAGGACAAAGAACCATAAGAACCGGCTAGATGCAGAGATAGCCTCATGCACGGTTGACTAGGCAGGTTCCAGTGCATTGTGCCAGAAATTAATAAAACATCTATGACTAGATAAGACAGAAAGAGGACACCTTGTCTCTTAACACTGTGGTAGCCATCCATGATCCAGGAGCCTTAGATGCCTTCCTTGCGTGGTGAGAGCCTAGTCTTCACTTCCTAAGTACCCTGCACTGACATGTACACCCAATGCATGCTGTCCAGGTGGCACAACCAGAAAGGGCTAGTTAGCTTGTAACTTAAACAAATTCACAATCCAGTCACCTTGATGATGCAGTCACTTCCTGGTGCTTCTTCCTGGTGGTACTGTCAGGTTGGCAAGTATCAGCTACTACATTGGGGCAGGGTGGGGGGTTCTTTCAGAAGAAAGAACACTGAAGAAATTAAGCTAAATCCCCTGTCTAGATGTTAATCCCATACTGTTAACATACACTGGAAAGGCCAAATACAAAAATAAATACGTTCCAAAACACTAAACCCTGAGTGTAACAGATGTTCACAAAGGGTTGGGGCAGAACTTAATAGAAGCTATGCAAGTACACTCAGAACCAAAACTGAAATCTGAAGCTCTTTTAAGTGGCAAGCATTTTAGATAAGGAACTCTCAAACTGTAATGACACAGCTTCCCCAGGTTTCCTGAGGATATCTGAATACGAGAGATGCCAAGAACAATGACCAGGAGAGTTACACTCATAGGGATTTATGGAAGAAAGGATAAGTCCAATTTGATAAAAGTGAAGGCTACAGGGTCTGCTATGATAAACAGGGGCAGGAGAGGCTAAGCCAACAGAGTCTCTTCCTTGAAACTGTTTTCTCATAAGATAAGCAACGTGAGGTCCCATGACCTGGATGCAGGAAGGAAGGTAATTGCTAAAATGAAATGAATGCTATGGGCTTTCAACAAAATGTTGAGATGTTATATTTAAAAAAAAACTTTCAAGTATATTTGTAGGACGTTGTTCAAGTCCTTTCAATAAAAACAGGTTAGCATCTGGTAAAACCACCCACAAATTAATTGGTTCACGACCCATCTAGAAATGGGTTGTTTTCATCCTTTGATTCTGAGCAGACTCTAGACACATGGCCTTATGGATAATGGTAGAAAGGTTCTATGCCTATGTCACAACAGAAACTGAAGTCACTAAACAGTATCTATTTCCTCTCTAGGGACACTTGTTTATAACATGACAATAAACTCCCATGGAAGATGTATGAGGAGTCTGACGCCATCACACTGGGTACAATGGTTATTTTAAGCTAACAAGTCACCAGTTGTTATGGAATATAGGGTAAATAGAATAAAATTTTAGGTGAAATAAGAGAAAAAGATCATGTTTAGAGAGATGCAAGTACATAGCTACTTTCACGGTTTTGGGAGAACATCTCTAATATACCTGAGTGAGAGTAAAAGTAGGTAATATGTATATTAAGGCAAAGCTTGGTCACCCACATGAGAGAGTTCCAGAGCTAGGATCCATAGGACCTCTCTGTCAACATCTCATAAGACACCAACCTAATGTGCCTATTACCAATGACATGGTAAACATGACAATTTCCACATGAACTTTTTTAGGAGAAACGTTTCCCTCGCATTTGAATACTATTTCTTATTTGTCTAATAAATCAAATAAAACAAGAGAAGATAAGAAAGACCAGATAGCTCTTTAAAGGAGTGTCATGGATGCTACAATCTTTCTTTGCAGAGTAACCCTGGGGGGGGGCTTTAAAGCAATAAAAACAAAACTGTAGCAATCTGTAATTCTAATTCATTTACCTATGTTTGGTAGAAAAATCCCTTGCCAAATATTACCTAAAACAAACTACTATGGGCAGTCATATTGAGATGTTGCACAACTGCATTTTAAATACAGATTATGTTGACTCTCGGGCTTAGTAATGTATTCACATTATTCAAACTCTAAGCTTTGTAAAGTGCAGAGAGAGAGAAAAGTCAACCTCCCAGCCTCATCTCCATCCACTCCGAATCCTGCACTCCCCCACTTGGAGGCAGCAACTACTATCAACTTCCTAAACATATTTCTAGAAATACTTTCTCTAGGACAAGCAAAATGAAAGCTCATTGGCTTTCATATAAATATCAAAAAGCTACGTTCTGTCGGTCTGTCTATCTATCTATCTATCTATCTATCTATCTATCTATCTATCTATCTATCTAAACATATCTACATTTTATACAGAAAAGAGTGAGTGCCCATATCTGAATGTTGCTTCTCCATTTTCCACACTATTATTATATAATAAGCCTCTCTTTTCAATATATTTGGTTTTTTTTTTGACGATTGAAAATCTTTTATTTTTTTTTATTGGATGATTTATTTACATTTCCTATGTTGTCCCCTTACCCCATCCCCCACCACCCCCTCGGAACCCCCAATCCCCTCGCCCCTCCTCCTTCTTCTCTGTGGATGTAACCTCTATCTACACCCCCCCCACTCCCACCTCCCCACCCTCAAAATTCCCACCCCCTGGGGCATCCAGCCTTCATGAGGTCAAGGTTCTCTTCTTCCACCTATGCCCAGCAGGGCCCTCCACTTTTACATATTCAGCTGAAGCCCTGGATCCCCCCCTAAGTGCTCCCAGGCTGGTGGTTTAGACCCTGGGAGCTGTGGTTGGTTGGTATTGTTGCTCTCCTCATGGTGCCGCAAATCCTTTCAGCTCCTTCAGTCTTCACTCTAACTCCTCTATTGAGAACCCCATGATCAGTTCAATGGCTAGTTGTGAGCATCTGCCTCTGAATATGTCTGACTCTTGAAGGCCTCTGAGGAGATATCCATATCAGGCTCTTATCAGCATGCACTTCCTGTCTTCCACATCAGCATCTACCTTTGGTGATTGCACATGGGATAGATACTCAGGTGGAGTGGTCTTGAGACGGCCCCTCCTTCAGTTTCTGTCCCTCATTTTGTCTCCATATTTGCTCCCTTGAGTATTTTGTTGCTCCTTCTAAGAAGGACCGAATCACCCTCACTTGGTCTTCCTTCTTTATGGGCTTCATGTGGCCTGTGAGTTGCATCTTGGGCATTTCAAGGTTCTAGGCTAATATCCAATAATCAGTGAGTGAATACCATGTGTGTTCTTTTGTGATTGGCTTACCTCACTCAGGATGATAATTTCTAGTTCCATCCATTTACCTAGGAACCTCTCGAATTCATTGTTTTTAATAGCTGAGTAATACTCCATTGTGTAAATATACCACATTTTTTGAATCCATTCCTCAGTTGAAGGACATCTGGGTTCTTTCCAGCTCCTGGCTATTATAAATAAGGCTGCTATGAACATAGTTGAGCATATGTCCTTGTTATATGTTCGAGCATCTTCTGGGTATATGCCTAGGAGTGGTATAGCTGGATCCTCGGGTAATGCTATGTCCAATTTTCTGAGGAACCGCCAGACTGATTTCCAAAGTGGTTGTACCATCTTGCAGTCCCACCAACAATGGAGGAGTGTTTATTTGTTTTTTTAATGGTGATACACATGAACACATCTTACTTTTGGAGCAATAATATGTACCATCGTACTCTCTCTTGACTCACTGCCTCCTGGCAAACACCAGGACACCTGAAATCTCTTAGAAATAGTGTTTGGGCTAAGGGAGCTCCTTGTCCACTAGTTCTAACAGGAACTATAAATATAGGAAGCATTTCCATGATGTGAAACTCCCAGATCTAAAGTTATACAGGTCAGGATTCAGCTAATGGCCACCAATTTCCACTGCACAGAACTCAAGTTACACTCCTAAATGTGATGGCTGATTTTATCCTTAGAGATGAGAATAGTCACATTAAGGATATACACTTTAACAATGTAAAGGGGTGAAAGTCTGGGCAGGCTTGCGTGGATTTTATTTCAAAATTCGCTGCTCACTATCGACATGGAAGAGCCATTCATGTTGACTGTATTGGGAATATAAAATCATATCTTTTCTCTATTTCTCTGTTGAGCTATTGGTCTCGTGTTGGTCTTCTTAGTTTTCTTATGAATTATTTATTTTATAAGACAATGGCCCTCTGCCTGTGACAAGGGTTCCAAATTTAACTTTTTTGAAGTGTCTTCTAAACCCGCTTATCGGTGGCTTTTGTTGTGTGACATTTTTAAATACAACTAACTTCATCAAACTTCTTCAATAGCTCCTCATTTCTAGTGACAGTTGTGAAGCCCAGTATGATGATTTACTTGCTTATAAGCGTACACTCTATAATCCACTCAAGGAAAAACAGTATCAAGCATTTAACATTTAACATTGAGAAGCACTGTCATTGATAAAATCTTATGTCTAACGTCTTATTAGTGACTAATTTATGTCTAGAAATATTTGTATCAATGTATTCATATCGCAATAAAAATAAATATTTTTCTTTTCAATAACAATTAAAATCCCTTTATCATTTTTATATAGGTAGCATTTCCAATGCTTTATAATCATATACATAGTAAATAGTTGATTCAAATGATCTAAAATGAAAATTGATTAATTGGATCCACTTAATATCATGAGAAATCCTGAAACAAGATTGCTACCTATGTGTATCTTCCAAGTTGTGTTTTCTTATGTATTTATTAGCAACTTTTAGTTTTAAAAAAACATTTTATTGTGCAAATTTTACACTATAACACAGTGTGTCAATCACTATGAAAGTAAACTCCTTTGTGTGGCTAAACCATAATGAAAACAGGGTTTGAAATGAACTAAAAAATTCACAGCATTCAAATGATTTTTAAAATGTTGAAATTTACTAATTCCATTGTCCTTAACTTTAGAATTATTAAACTAGTGCCTTCCATGAAAAATGGACTATACAAGAGAAATAATGTGTTTAATTTTCTAAACTGTTAATAATATAAACATGCAAGTCCAATTATAGATCCATCTCACTTCCTTTGTAAAATCAACAAAAGGTTAAGATAATTGCCAATGATTACAAGGCTGGAGACTGTGATTTTAACCCATTCTTCCAATATTTATTATTATTTCTAACCCTTGAATGCTTGATAATGACATTTCTGATTTTACTTTTCATAAAAAGTAGAATTATTTCAATGTGTCCATATAAAACATACAGTTGTGAGGACAAATATCCAAATAAATGAAGGAAAATGCTTTTATATAAAATTTTAAAAGAAAGTGAGATATCTATGAAAATTGATGAGAATTCTACATCAAAGATGTAGGCATATTTATGATAATGCTTTAAACTACATAGTTTATAAAGTATAAGCACATGCACACACATGCATACAAATACACCCATACACACACATACAAAGGCATTGGCACATGTGAATACACACACACACACACACCACTGTCTAAAGACAGTAAAGATAATCTCACTGGAGATAACAGGTAATTCTCAACATGTGTCTGTTTGAAATAAATGTTTAGATTAATTTTAAAGATATTTCCCACTAAAGAAAACAAAACACAGCCTACTTTATGAAGATAAGAGATTGTGCTCAGAACAATACAAACTGTAACACTCTGCAGCACTTGATAGTCAAGAAAGAAGAGAGTGCACAGATTGGAAATCAAAATGAAAGCAAAAACATTGAGACAGCATGTTTGCACACAGCTTCTTAGATGAGATTCTTCCCATTTCCTCACTAAATGAACTGAGAGTGCACTTCTGCTGAGATTTAGCGGGGACAAAAGATAGGAAATTTGGCTAATTCTTGGTAATTATGTACCAAACAATCATCAGAATAAGTCTAAAGAAATGCTTTTTTTTGTCAATATCAAAACTAGAGACAGGTTTTAAAAATTTGAAATCGCAAAGGATGAGAAAACCTTGCCCTTCAGTATTTTCTGGGTATTTGAGTTTTGTACATTGATTTTCATTTAAAAAATTAGTTTAGATGGGGGTTTAAGGACGCCTCACATCACAGCATGGATTAGGAAGACAGAGAACAACTTGAAGGAGTAGGTGTTTTCCTTCTACCATTTAAGACCCCAGGGTCATAATGAGGTCATCACACATGGTGGCAAGTTCCTTCACTCAGTGAGCTATCTCACTGACCCTTGTTCTGCATATTTTTAACTTACTAATAAAAACAGCTAAGGCATTAACCATATACTTAGTACCAACTTTGTGTGAGGCTTTAAATAAAGAAATAAATAGAAATAAAGAAATAAAAGACAACACACCATGTAAATAGAAATAAGGACAACACATCATGGAAGCATGAGGCAATAGGGCCATTAGATGACTGAAATTATTTGTATTCTCCCTATCCATCTACCATTATAGGTTCCTAAGCCAGAACCCCATTAGAAGACAGTAATCCAGTCGATCCATCCTCGTTGCAAAGATATCTGAATTTCACCCAAGCTTCTTTCTTTTACATACAATGAACTGGTGAACATTCTGTACATATTACTCTACTCGGGTACAAATATGTATGTCTTTCTAGGACTGCTGCTATAAGTGTAGACTGCCAGACTCTCTGCTGTCCAAGCAATAAACACCTATTCCTTGACAGTAGAGAAATGGAACATGATGACAGTTGATATACATGTAGATTTCACCCCTCATCCAGGACTTCTCTTTGTGTAGGAGATAAAGAGCTTTACAGAAAGCCACACCAGGTTAAAACATAGAGAACACCTATCTGAGGGCTAGTCTTCCACAAATAATACATGTACAACATAAGCTCTATATGAGAAGGTTTGGGTGAGCATCATATAAGAAAAGTCAGAAAACTTCGAAGGGCCAGAGGACCAGGAATCTGCTAAGAGATAGTACGCTATATATATGATGAAGCCATCCATGGAATCTCAACAACATATTCCTATAAACAATATCTGAAAGATAACACCAACAACTGATATTTAATGTGGATGGGAGAAATCTCAGGAAGCCCCATCCCTTGATGAAATTGATGTTTATTGAGACAGAAGGAATCAGTCTTCTTCAGGGATGAATTCCCTGATTATTCAATCCCAATTAGTCAGTTATGAATACATATACATATGAGCAAGACTGAATGAGCTCAGCAGGTGGTATTAATAAATGGACATATGTTTATGTGTGTACAACAATACACGTAACATTTATGTAACAATAACAATTAAGGAATAAAAAGAAATAAAGTTGGAAAGTAGGAAAATCTAGACAGAAGGGGATTTGGAAGGAAAAGAGGGAGGAGAAAATGATATCATACAGCACTCATATATTAAATTCTCAAAAAGTAAAAATGTAACAACTAAAAATATACTTTCCACACCTGCACTTTCGAGTACATCAACTTAGTTCCAGACAGTAGGCAAGAAGCCATTCTGCTGCAAACTGAATAGGCAATGGCGATTTTGAGAAAAAGTTATTAAAAGAAAAAGTTACATGGTAAATTTGGATTGTATTTAATAAAATAAATTTTTCTTCAAAATGACTAAGAAGTACAGAAAATGATAAATTATAGAAAACACCAAAGGTACTTAGCAGGTGCTTTCTCAGAACTTTCAAGGGGCTGTGCCATATATAAGCACACTGGTATGGTCTCTGGGTTCAATCCTCAGACTGACACTATAAACAAGCCACTAACAAAATTCTTTGCCAGTGATAAAATGTGTGTTTAGAGTGTAAAATCAGATTTTTTTTTTTAAAAAAAAAAAACCATACCCTTCACTCTAGAGTTTCATACCAATGAGATTTTCCAGAGAAATTCAGCAGTGATAGATATGATTGGACATGATCTTCATGTAGCTGTATGAAGTATGCCAGGATTTAGAAGGTATGCATGCTGCAGCAAACCAACCTTCTCTACTCAGCTCTTTCCTAATATTATAAAATTATGCATGGATAACGACACATAGGAAATGCTGTTTAACAGGGAAGTGAAAAAGGTTGACAGCCATCTATCATGTGGTTTTAGACGCCACGTTCTTTTACATGGCTCCAAACTCCACACTGCCCTGCACTTTAAAATGCTGCCATCTTTGAAGCTTCAGGCCTGTATCAGAAAACATCGTAAGTATCTGAAAAGTTTGTTAAGATAGCCATTTCCTTGTCAGGCATACACCAGAGAGGAACCAAAAGAGACACACCATGACAAATGAATGAGCCAGCAATGTAAGACCCAACTGTTTCCTCATAAATTTTAAGAGATTCAGCAAAGTTTAAAACAATGGCATGCTTTTTAGTCAATTTTTGTTGAATAAGTTTCTTGTTATAAACAAGCATTTTTGACTACATTAATAAGTTTATTTCATTCTCCCTAAACATAATAATTACCTTTCAACAATTTTGCTAAATATAAAAAAAATTTTTTTTTCAAATAGATTCAAGCAGTGAGATAGAATGCTCCCTCTCCTACAGTCTTCAATTTCTGGAACCATCAGAATTTTTAATGTAGGTCATTCTGATGGCGAAGAAACATTTCTATCTTCTTAAGACTTCTGCTCTTACTCACTGTAACCTTTGCTGATTCTCCTATGTAGATACAACAACCTGAATATCACCTGTATGTCTTTCTTCTGTGGAGACACAGAGGTTAAAATTGCTTATTAACGTCCCTATCTTGATCAGTGCAGCCTATTGGTGTTCACAAGCATTGGACACGTTTTTGCCACACTGCCTGGCAACATTAGACACTCTACAGTTTGCTCTCTTTTTCTACATTTTTCACTCATACTGTGCTCTTTTCACGATATATTTCTTGTTTCAAAATATGGAAAGTTACAGACCAATATATACAATAATTTTGTTGTGCTAAAAAGAAAATCACCAATGACATGGGAATTTAAATCAATTCAAATATTTGCACAGCATTAAAAAGACATAAAAATGAACAAGATGTCATAAGTAGAAGGGAAGTCAAAAAATAGGATAGAAAAAAATCAGCTTTGCATTTAAACCTCTTTGTCTTATTCTATTTCAACTGATAAGAGGCACATCACTATTGTAATTTGACAAAATTCAAACACAGACATAGGAAACAAAGCCTTATATTTCTTTGTACTCAGTTTCTCCTTTGTACTTGATTCCTGAGCACAAGTTCTATTATGTGTTCAGTGGTCCCAAGGATACTTCCATAGTCTGATTTATGCAACTTTATTGGCCATACTGAATAAATAAATTGCAACTAAAATCTAAAGAGGTCAATATTGTCTCAATGGAATGTTCTAGAGACTTGTTGACATTATTCAAGAATTAATAATTGAGAATACTATCGAAAAGTTCAAAGCATACCCATCTGGAAGTCCAAGTCACTTTCTATCATTCCTACATATTACCATATCAAGGCTCACAGCAGCAGGCCTAACAAACGAGGATGTTTTGGACTTTTATCAACTTAGTCTGATACTACTCAAACACTCCAACCAAATTCGAACCTAGTCCTAAACTCCAGAGAACAAGATTTAAGCTTAGTAAGGAGAACTAAAACCAGTTACATTCTTAGTAATTTACAAAAAAGCAGGCTAGCCATAATGAGGCATTTAGAAATATGCAGCATACAAGGATACTATTACCAAAAATGCAGCACATGTATACATAGTAAGAGCCCCAATATATACTGATAGAACCCTCCAAATTCCTATCACTCACCAACCATGTAATTACAATTGTTTTAACTGCTTATAATATAGAAAATAGCAAAATGTACAGATGTAATCTATGAGTCATAAGCTATAAAATAGAGAATGAGTGGGAGATAGGCTGTTTCACAGGCATCTGGATAAGGGTACTCTACAATGCTCAATAACACAGGTATCTAATGATGCACTCTTGAAGCAAATCTCAATGACAAGTGACTAATGAATAACTTTTACTTGATTATCCTCTAAAGATCTGTGGTATATAACAAACGTGCATTAAGTGTGCAACAAATGTCCTTTCCAAAATGACAACAAAATGTGTATTAGGAGTCAACAACCTCCCCCGCCCCCCCACCCAAGATGAATGGATAGATATATACACTATAAATCTCATTGCAGGGATGACTACTTGTTCATGGCCTTCCATAGTAGCTGTTCATGGACTGGACTATGTTTGGGCACTCAGCCTACAAAGAACCGAATTCTGCTCCAAATGAACCAGTTATTTTAACCTGGTAATTGATATGGTCTCTTGACCATATTTACATTGAAAGAGTCCAATTTCATTTTACATGTTTTCCGCTATCCTTTTTATGGTAATGAGTATTTCTCTCTCGTATTTTTCAAATTTTAGTCCATAATTGCTAAGCTATAACTATTCTAATGAACAGTGGCCATTGTCAGCTAATAGATACATTATCTTATCTGCATAGTTGCACTGTGTTCCCCTATAGAGGGCCAATGTGATTTTACAAAAGCACATACAAGAAGAGAAGTCCCCTGATGTGTGTATCAACATGGAACACATGGGGATTAGAAGGAACAAAATAAGATTCACATGTTAAAGAGAGATAAAGGAATATACCCAGTCTGAAGGATCAATGAATTAATGCTGTAACAAAGATATTAACATTTAAAGTAATTACATCCTATTATGGTTAGTAGAAGTGAAAGGTTGACTATATTGTAGACTCAAAGACATGCTCCAAATTTTTCTATTTTTTAGTTGCATCAAAGGCTGTATATTTGAGCTTAAAATAATTGATTACATACCAAACATTTACATATCATAAAGCTATAGAACAATAACCATATATACATGCAAATATCACATACGCATGTACACATACAACTTACACACAAACATATAGAAGACATTTTTTTAATGGAGCAATGTTTTCATTTCCTACTCTTTCTTTTCTGAAAATCTTCATTGACAAGTCTCTTTAACATTATTTTTCCATGTTGCTCTGAAATTTAAACCCTTTCCAACTATAGTTCATGGACTGACGTACAGCTGTGTATGGGGAAACAAAAGAAGAAACCCAAGCATTGAAAGATGGATATCCATATGCAGATATTATCATTTATGGCATCCTCTAACTCTTCTGAAGGTTCCCAGGAAAGTTTGGGCGTTCCTAACCAGTTTTCATTATGTTTACATGAGTCTATATTTAATTAGATCCTGTTCATAGTTTTGAATCTAACACAAATCTACACAGTGGGAAGGCATTTTGCATACAGCTCTTGGGATAGGCCCTGTTTTTCTTTTCTCAATCACAAAACCTTGGCTTCTACTACTCAGAGAATAGACTACTTCCTCTAAGTCAGAGTTCATTTCTCTTTCTCCCAGGGGAATATACAAAGCAGAAACAAATCATCAAGTAATGGAGAGAATTTTTGTACTCCAAGGAGGAAAAGTAATATATTTTCACCCTCACAGACTTCATCAGCTAAACATGACTTAGAATTCTACAGAGAAAATATACATGACCTGGAAGGTCAGGAAGACCTGGAAGGTCAGGATGCCCTGGGACCACCAGCAATGAAGCATGTAGGTCTTTGTGTTTCCACTGGTGGGAGATGCTCCTCAAAAAAAAAAAAAAAAAAAAGATGATTCGCCTTTTAACTTTTAATTTTTTTTTTAAACCTGTCAGGTCTCTATTAGAATCATAAAATTTCTGTTCCTCACTTTGGACATTATCCTTTTTATTAGGCACTTTCATGCATGAGTTTTTATTCAGTGTCTGAGGTTTAAAAAAAAATCTAATGTGTTTCATATCCTCTAAATTTTTGTGAGCACGCAGAACACTTAAAATAAAACTTTATAGCCAAGTCCCAGAGATGTAAGGCCTGCATATTGCACTTCTGAGCACAGGACTGTGCTAACTCTCCCTCCACTGCTAACCTGCAGAAAATGATGCTTCCTTTCCTGAATGAAAGTTTTTTCCCTTAAATGAAATGGAAATGACATGAGAGACAGTTTGCTGGCATTGAGACTGCTACCTGAATGCGCTCACAGCCAAGTGCAAGAGAATTCTCATTTATTGAAAAGATTTTCATGGCAAGAAGGCATATTACAGGGAGTTACTTTCCTGGATTCCATGGAAAAGCTTCCTATTTTTCCATCAGGCATTTCCTGGTGTGTGTGTGTGCATGTGTGTGTGTGTGTGTTGCATTTTCTCTTCTGATGCTAACAAAGGGGACCATAGAAAATTCCTGAAGAAACTCATTAAGGGAAGTCACAGCAGGTCAGAAACAAATGAAGACAAGAAATGTGAACACCATTGGCCACAATCAAATGTAATGAGATTACAAACCTTCTCTTCAGCTCACACATGGAGGAAAAAATTTTCACTTTTCAGTAAATGATTTACAAAATGCAGAACTTAATACATAGATTACACTTTGCCATATCTTGAAACATTAAAGGTAATTGACTTGGCCTCTTAATCCTCTTGGCATTTACAACTGCAAAAGCATTATGCACAGAATAGTGGCACACAAGGATAACACGTAAGCAGACATAGAGAGACATCAATCCTTTCCTAACGTAAACATTCACAAGATGAAGGGATCAGTTCTCATTTCCTAAACTTGTAGTTTCCTTAAATAAATTTTCTACTCTATAATGACACTGTTCTTGATCAAATCGGTACATCCCTCTTCCTTCCCTGTGCCATTCCTTTATGTTCCTGAAAGATAAAATGCAAATGTTTTGAAACATCCAAGTCCAAGACAACCAAGAAAAGCCAAGGAAACTGCATAGTAAATCTCTTTATGAGACTGCAGTGCTTGGAGAAGAACTGTAAATGGGGAAGGGTAGATTGCTTTGATTTAGAAAATTGTTTCCATTAAATAGTTAACAAAGAGTCTACTGTTTCTGAATGATTATCCTCAATGTGTCAAAGTCAGCATTTTCACAATATTTAAAGCACTCCCAACTACCTTGTAAATGACACTATATTCCTAAATCACTACTTAGTATTATAGGTAACACAGTATGATCATCTGAACCAAAGTGCATGAACCAGAAATAAGATGGATAAGGAGGCAAGACTGTCTCCATGTAAAGTCAAGACCATGCAACCTTTGTGACACATTTGACTCAATACTCAAAAGTCACTGTGTTACCTGGTGTGTAAAAAACAGACTAGATGACAACTTGGGCCTGATGCACACTGCAGCATCTTGCCACTTTGCAACAATTTAGGATAAGCAGATGGCCCAGGTGTTGACAGTGCCATTTATTCTCCTTCAGTTGCTTTACATTGGAAGATGCCTCTTTTCTTACAGACAACCTGACCTTAAACAGCAATTTTACTCTTCTCTACCTGTTCAGATCCCAACAGAGACATGTCAACTCACTGTCTTTCATGGGAATGAACTGTACAAACAGTCACTAGCCAAGGCCTTCTGTGAAGTTCTTAGCACTATTCTGAACATCTTACATAATAACAATAGGATAGACTCTTGGTGAAATCCATGTGTACTTAATAGCTTTCAGCTGCAAAACTTATAAAGGCTCGTTCCCTCTGTAGAATTATTAAACAAATACAAGTTCCTTTACATTCAAACAAACAGCCAAGCAAACAATCACAAAACAGACTTCCAGATGCATCCCATCATTATTGAGAGTCTAAATAAGAAATGGAACCAAGACAGCAATTACATACAAGTTGCTATGGCTGGAAGCATGGGAGCTACTCAGCCACAAGGGAAAAAGGACTCTTGTGGTAAAGATTATTTTTTTATTTGTTCACAGAAAACATAATTCTCCAAACATCATACATGTGAAAGCTCAATATATTAAAGAGAAAAAAAATGGTTGCCACCTTGGGAAATAGCTCTAACAAATGTGTATACTGTTTTACTTGTTAAGAAGAAGCTAAACAACATTCAAGAAATTCAAAGGGGACTGGATGATGCAACAAGAGTGTTCATGAAAAGTAGTACACAGATGCACTGAGGTTAAAAGGAATCCATTATTGGTCTAATCACATTATTGGTCAATCCTTCATCAAAGATTGAAATAGTATGGTGATGTCAAGAAATTCTGAGGCACTAGCTACAAACAACAGTTATATTTCTAGAAGATAACCTGGCTTTAAGCATTAAAACCCTTCAGAAGTATTACCTCTGACCTGGCAATTATACTTCTAAGAGCTATTCTGAGAAAAACCATCAAATTCCCAATTAAAAACAGGCATGCACAATATGGTAGAGTAGAAGAAAACATGAAAATACTCCATATATCCAGTCAGAGAACACTGGACAAATCAATTATAAATTTAGTGGAATCTAAGCCCCTAATAGTGATGATGACTGTCCATATATACTTACTTAAAAATAAAAGTAAATCATATATTCAGGGGCTCAAATGGTCACATAAAACATCCACCTACTGGACCACATGCAATGTACTTAGTTTTTCCCTTCCTTATACCTCCTTCTTCCTAGTTCCAGGCTCCTAAAGATACATGTCTACAGTGTCTTCCTCTCCAGAACCTGGTAAGCAGCTTGTTCTGCATTCAATTTTCTCATCTCATGTAAACTCAGAGGTAAACAGAAAAGATAAGAGGGTAGGGTGAGATTGTGCACCAGTAGATGTAAACTTTGCAGTAGGAGTGATTGATAAAAAAATTCAGTGACAGATAGAAACAGAAGAGAGGAGGACATACCAGAGGTGAATCATCATCTTTCATCCTTTGTCTTTATATGCACTTAGAAATGACCTTCTGTGGCACATAATGCATGTCATGCAACATGCTTACTAGGGACACATGAACACAGGTCTCACCACAGACAGAGCCTAACAAAAAAGGTCAAAGGAAGGACACCAACAAAATCCTACTGGGTAAATCAGTGAGTTCTATTGGGGTTACTTATAGAAAATATGGGTGAGGAGTTACAGGAGCAGAAACGATGCAGTGACAGGTACGTGACCAAAGCCCATCCCAGCATTGGTGACAGCTCACCCCATGGATACCTAGAGCATACTGCACAGCCTACAGGCATAGCAACAGGTTAGGGAGCCTTTCCAAGAAACTCCTTTACACTGAGCCTCTTCCAGAGAGCTCAGCTGGGTGTTCTGAGATGTCTCAAAGAAGTGCTTATATCTTATGTGAGCTCGAAGAGAGAGGGACTACATTTTCATGGACTTCCGGAATCTGCTGAGTTGTGTACTTCCTATGTTTAATACAGCTTTCCTGCTGTATGGGATGTTCTACCTCTCTGTAGGACACTCTGGTTCATCATGATGATGATGGGCTTCTCATCATGATGTAACCTGAGAAAAATGTCCTGCAAAAACTAGAATTTCCATAACACAATGCTGCTTTCCACACTGTGGGTCACAGGAGTCTTGTGAATTGTTATATTATTTTACCCCTCAATGCTGCATAATAGGAACATTCAGTCATTAGTTACTGAAATCTTCTAATTCTTCTATAATGAATACTGAATGTTTAAAAATATAGTATATCTTTACAAAGAAATAGAACAACCTGTCCTTGTAATCACACACACACACACACACACACACACATACACACACACACAGAGAGAGAGAGAGGGGGGGGGAGAGAGAGAGAGAGAGAGAGAGAGAGAGAGAGAGAGAGAGAGAGAGATTTACAGACATACATATACACACAGAGAAACATAGAGAGAGAAAGAGATTCACACACTAAAACACATATACACATACACACACACACAGAAAGAGAGAGAGAGAGAGAGAGAGAGAGAGAGAGAGAGAGAGACAGAGACAGAGACAGAGACAGACAGAGACAGAGACAGAAACAGAGACAGAGACAGAGAGAGGTTGGTTCACACACATACATATACACACACACACAGACACAGACATACACAGACACACAGACAAACAGACACATAGACATACACACAGACATATTCTGACATACACACACATATAAGACACACACATACACACAAGGACACACAGACACAAACACTCTTACTCTCCCAGTGGTACATAAGTCTTAGAAACACATATACTCATTCTTTTCCACTCACAAGGCAAATCCATGAGGTAATTAGTTAGAATATGATTAGTCCTTTAAACTCCTGTAGGACTTTAATCACTGTGGTGGTTAATCATGTCAAGTTGAATGGCTTTAGAATCACCTAAAAGGCAAAGCATTGGGTACTTCTGTGAGGGATTTATTTGATCAGATTATTTGAAGTTGGGAGATCTACCTTAAATATGGACAGCACCTTCTATTGGTAACTCAGATAAAAGGAGATGAAAGAAGGAACTGTTTTATCTCCCCCCCCACTTGCTTTCACTCTCATGAGTTCATTTATTCTGTTGCTACTACTGCTGTATTCTATCACTGATTCTTGATTCCAGATTTTTTAGGCTTCCAACATAGTCTGAAAATTGCTGGCTCCAGGAATTCACCAGGGTCTCAGTGTATGTGTGTTATCATATATATATCGCCCCAAATCATGAACTGAGCAAGTACCAGCTTCTCAATATCTCCAGCATGACAACCACTATTGGACTAGCAGATTCATATAAATTAATCTAACATATTCATTTACAGCATACACACATCTATTAAAAGTGATAAGTATAATTCACAGTCAAATACTAATGGTACTAAGACTGGAAACTTAATATGACTATGGTGTTAAGAGGTAAAGGTTTGAGGAAGTGATTAGATTAAATTAGATTAGATTAGATCAGATCTTTATGGTTAAACCACAATAATTGAATTCTGTTAGCTTTTCAAAGAAACAACACAGACACACAGAGAGAGACAAACACATACACCTCTGACATGATGTGATGCAGCCTGAAAGGACTTTCTCAAGAAAATACAAAATTCTCTTTGAATCTTGAATGATGGATATTATGAGTCAATGTCTTTTTTCATTTAATATAGCTTGTATCAGATATTTTGCTATAATAACATAGGCTAATAAAATTTTCTTGGCTATATTTTTTGAGGAACAATCCAAGAGACTATGGGTACAGAAAGAAAAAAATGGACAAGGTTAGGAAACAGGGGACTCTGGAATGGAGCACCAGGTGACTTCTGGAAGATGCTGTTTTATGTCTTTGTGCTGTCCCTGTTTAGGGTACATATACATCACTTTCCTTGACTAAGATATTAGATATTTTGACATGCTTCTCTCTTAAATCTAATATGATTATACAACGAAAGCCCACATAGTAGAACGTTCATGCTATTTTTTGCAAACAATCCAGAGGCAGCTACAGAGTGATAAAGCTGTATGTCATTTTAAAAGACCCCTTCCTCTCATACTTACCATGCAACCCTGAAAATCAAGTGTTCCAGGAGACTAACACTAACCTCCTGAGTCTGAGCATCATATCTAATGCCTTTAGATAAAGTGCTGGCACACAGCATCAACATTACCCAACAGCTTGAAGGTGGTTTCATCTGGGACATTTGTTTCCTGATTGCTGAACTCAGTAATCAAAAATAAGAATCCAATTGGTGGGAATAAAAACTCTTACTAGAAGGGAAAGCGTCAGAGACAAACTAGACTAGACTATTTTTACTATGAATTCTTACTAGAAACAATTTGCATCTGAGTATGCCACAGTAAGATTCCCCAAATATCACCCTGTCTCACTAGGTCTAGGGACCCACTGAAACAGAAACTCTAGGTGTGGGGCTGGAATGGTGCCAAGCTGAAGCTCAGGGGATTATAATACATACTAAAAAGTAGATCCCTTCCCTGCTCAGAAAGCTAGCACCAGACTATAGATGGCATAAAATGTAGATTAGAGGTGCTATTAAAATGCCTCCTACCACAGCAGTTAGAAATGAATTATCATAGAAACTGAAACTTACCGTGACGTAGAAAAAATAGCTATGCATATTCCAGCCCCATGAAAATATAACTACAGGGAAGTGATACGAGTAAAGACAGGGTGACTCTTAATGCCCAGGAATAGGAAAGCGAACCGTGGCTTTTCTAGAGGCTGAACATTTGCGTCACACTAAGCAATTCGGCTCTAGCACGCATCCTTATTTCTTGGACACTGACCTCGTAAGCATAAACGATTGCTTGGGTTTGAGAAACCTATGATAGTTTGGGTTCATCTACATTCTAGTTTTCTGTGGACTGTGGGTTCTCAACAGTTTACTTGGTGATTCAAATTCCCCTACACCATCGGAGGGCATTTCCATTGTCTTGCTAATCTGAAAGCAAAAATTTTATAAACTTATGTTGTATGACTATTTCCTACCAACTCTTCCTCCTCCCTAGAGGAAACCTACTTAAGACAAAGGAAAAAAAAAAGCAAAACTTACAATGATCAGAAAGCCTTGCTTTAGGCACAAGCTTCAGAAATGTCACTTCATGGTCGTATGTGCAGTAGTAATGCTGGAGAGAGGATGAGCAGTCTAAGAGTTACGCAGGGAGCTCTAGGGATACAGTTTTTGTGACTTATTGTCCTTATTCCTTGAAGCAACTCTTACTCACTCTCTTGTAGGTAACTCACTGCCATACTATAATAGATTTAGGTGGCATGGTTTATTTGGTGTGTTGGCCGTGCTCTATCTAGGATGAACAGACATTTCCTCATATGCACCCAGGATGGGGGTGACGGTTTACACAACAGAAGAAATCACTTAATAAGGGATCAGGTTCTGCAGAAAGATTTTAAAAGAAATGATTGTAGGCTAGAATAAAGTTCAGTAATTAAGTGCACGTACTATTCTTCCACAGATCTCAAGTTAAATTCCTATCACCGAGTACTACCTATAACACTAATTCCAGGGGATCTGGTGCCCTCTTCTGATTTCTGTGGGCACTGAACCACATGTAGCATTCACATAGACATGCACAGACACATATACATGAATAAAAATAAATCTGGAAATAAACAAAAACAAAAAAAATAATTGTCATATTTGTCTGCAAGGCAAGACCACAACTATTTGACTCTAGGATCACAGCAAAGGGTCCTAATTCTGACCTAGTTTACTAAATTTTAAATTATTTAGATGAGTTCTGCCTGTGAGGTCCACTGGGCCCTACAAATTCTGTCAGGGGTGTGTTCAGACAGGAAATGAGTGGTGGAGAATCAATTCATTGAATGAGCTTTAAACTTAAACTTTTCAGTATGTCACAAGATTGACAGCAAAGAACACCGAAGATAGGAGAAGAAAAACTATGTTTTAACGGTGTGAAGGATGCCATTTAGTATTTGATATTTATCAAGTTCTCCCAGATGTAAAGTTATTGAAAAAATACGTGGCTATAGCATAAACCATCTCTATAAAATTTTTAAGGCTGTTGACTAATAAAGCTGAATTAATTAAGAATGTCCCATTTCTACAACATATTAGCTGGCTCCTGCACGTTTCACTCTCAATTCCATTTACACAAAGTATGTGTCACATCTATGGCCACCAGTTAATAAGATGTTTGCTCCTAAGTTATTTTTTCCTGTCAGAGATGTGTCTCTGCTGTCTAATTTACATAATTATTAAGCATCTTGATTTTCTGAGTGCTTGTACAGAGGTTATATCAAGAAAACAAACTAAAGATGTTTTAAGATGTTTAAAGAGAGGAGAAAGGAGTAGGGTCAGTCACTGCCAGGATATTAAACGACCAGTTCATTGCTTAAATTTAGCCTCTTAAAAAGTAAAAGCTCTTCCTTGCCCCCTTTGTAAGTTTAGACTTTCCAGGCTAAAATGCTATTACTTGAAAAGACAACAGAGTGATAAGACAGGACATAACAAGAGGGATGAGTATGGCTCAGTGGTAGAGCATTTGCATGGAATGCCCAAGGTCCTGGGTTCAATCCCCAGGATAGCAAATAAAGAGATACAAATTAAAGTCAATGCAACACTACCCAAAAAAAAAATTCCTTAATTAATTTTTTGCCATTCTTTCCCCCTTGTGTGTGTGTGTGGGGGGGGTTACACAATTTTATTGTATTTAACAGTTTTGAATGTTTACAAAAAGTGATGTCTAGATGGTTATCCTGAATCATCCTAAGATGATTCATACTTTACAAAATATATTTGCTTTGAGTGCTGTGGCTTCTGAAATGTAATAAAATGGTTGTGACAGCTACATCAACCTCAATTATAGTAGGGAATACCATGGCCAATATCATAGGTAGCTACTATTGTAACAGTGGTTGGTCATGATCTGCCTGAATTTTAAAAATCAACTTGTAAGGTAGGGAAGATTAGTTTCAAAAAAAGCATATATTCCTGAAGATAGCTTCTAATCTCAAGTAGGAAGGATCAAAGCTATATTTTTGACCAAAACATTTCACATGTACCTAACACATATATTAAAATTTTAGTCCCTCTCTGAAGGACTGAAATGTCATAATAATAAAAAAACCAACTTAGAGAAGAAAGGGATTATTTGGTTCACAGTTTACAGAATATCAGAAGTCAAAGCGGGGACACATGGAGGAACCCTGCTTACTGGCTTGCTTCCTCCTGGTGTACAGAGTGAGTTCCAGAACAGCCAGGGCTATACAGAGAAATCCTGTCTCAAACAAAACAAAACAAAGCAACAACAAAAACAAAAAAAGAAGGAAGGAAGGGAGGAAGGGAGGGGGGGGGGGGGGGAGGGAGGGAGGGAGGGGGGGGGGGGGGGGAGGGAGGGAGGAATGAAGGAGAGAAAATATGACATTATATAGCTTGCCAACTTTAACTCACAAATACATCAGCTTAAAGCATAGCCTTTTATTTCTTGTCTGTCTCCAACATCTCACATTGATACCATAAAAGGTGATACAACTTAGAAAGTCCTGCAGTCTTTAAAACATTCCAACGATTTTAAAAGTTCAAGTTCTCTTTAGTAATCCAAAGCCCCTTAACTGTAGGAGCCTATAAAATCTAAAATAAGTTGCATACCTTATTATTCCAAGAGGGCAGAACCAGAGCACAGTTACAATTGTATCAAAGCAAAAACAAAACCCAGCAGTATAAACAGCTCAGTTCTCAGAATGGATTCACTCATGATCTTCTGAGCTCCAAAGGACTGGGGAAACTCCACATCTGCTCTGCTACCCACAGCAGACACAGCTTGTCCAGTAACTTTACGTCAGCTACATTCCACACCTGCTGCTGTCCTTGGAGATTGTCCCACTGTCCAATATCCTGGGATACACTGCACCCAAGGCTTCCCCTTCACTCACACCCTCTCCTGCCTCTCTTGTCACACTTCCACCCTGTTGTATGGTGTCATGCCTCTGCATCAAGGATATCCTGTGAATTTGGGGCTGCAAGTTCCTCTCTGACTAACCACCACCAGTGGAAAGGCTGCATGCATCTGCAATGGATCTTCAGAGGACTTGCTGTTAGTTTGGAAGTAGATCTGCAGTGGGGGCACAGTGAACTCACGAGAGACCCGCAGTGGACCCTCTGAGCCTGATTTCTAGCAGGAAAAAAAAAACCCTCTTGGTCAGTGAGAAAGTAATACATAGCATCAATCTAGCTCCTAGCTTAGATGACTTGGGTTTTGAGTCAACTCTAGGAAACTGAGTACTATGCTTAAGCAGATCATCACTCTGTCTGTTTTATGTTACATGAACATAAAATATATGGTTAAACTGCTAAAGTTATCACTAGACTTAAAAAACAATCATACCTGTCAATCATTTTTTTTTTTTGCTCAGAACTGAAGGAGCAAATGAAAGAAATAAAAGCCTAAGAATTATAAAATTGAGAATTTGAGCTTCAGACTGGCATTTGACAACCTATCCTAAGAGAATCAGTTCTATGGGAATGACTATGTCAGGTTGGAAACACAGGTGAAAGTACGTAGGAAATAGCACAACTGAATGTGTCCATGAGGAAAACGTTGAGAGGTTTCAGTTGGAGTTTAAAAAAAAATTATAGTTGTTGATGTTTGTCATCTTCGTCATCATCATCTTTGTTGTTGTTGTTGTTGCTGCTGCTGCTGTTGCTACCCTGGTTTGTATGACACCAGGTGCTCCACAATTTGCTACACTCCCCAGCTTGGCCTTTAACCCATGACTCGACATTCCCAGTGTTGAGAGTATAGCATATGCTGCCATACTCAGCTACTCTAAAAGTTAGAAAGTGTATGGTTACCATGAATATTGTATTTTCATTGTAAATACCTTCATTTTCATTCAGCAAACATAAAGCAATGAGAAGCAAAGGCAAATTATTTTTTTACTGCATGTCAATCAATTTCGATAATGAAAACGTGAAATAATATCCAAAACACAAATGTTGAAAAACTTATGCCCTTGACAGTAATAAGTAAAATATGATTACCAAGTTGCAAATGTTGAAACTAAACCAACAATGGACTTTCTTGGCTATCTGATTTTGCTTTTGTTTTTCTTTCTTCTTCTCTTTGAAAAGGCAAAGATTAGAGTCACTCTATAAATATATTTGCACAAAATGAGCCTTATAGTTTTTCTGAGAGAGATGACTAGAAGTTGGGTTTGTTTCAGGGAAAACATTCTAGCAACCTACCAAAGGGAGCAAAATTCAATGTACACTTTGTATCAAACCAGAATGCTAAGAGGCACTGCCCACGGATAGGGCGTACTCGCTTAACTCTGAAGAAAAGTTGATTGCTTTCCTGCAGGCTTCAAGTGAAGTCAATACCCAAACACTGTCCCGAAGGACCAACTGAATAGGCGAAAAGCAAAAGCAAGAGCAAAAGCAAAATGTCAGCACCCATGAAACATTCTTTCCCTACCTCAGAATGAAAAGCAAATACTTCATTAAAAGGCAAGCTCTAAAGAGGGACTTGACACAAGAGTTCCATTCCTTCTGCCTCCCAGAAACCCTAAGAACCAGGTTTTTAACTGAAAAAGCTCAACAAAGATTTGAAAATTGGTTCTAAAATTAATCTTGTGAACCTTCCTAGGTGGTGGAGGTTGTGGGACCAAAGATGAATTGATTGAGGACAGTGAAGTCTCTTTAAGTATGTATCTAAAAAACCACAAAATTATGATCGCTCAGCAGCTGAAGTCTGTGATGTATTACATCAGTATTTATCAACACTGCAGGATTTCTAAACCATTACTCCTCCATTGGGGTCAGCATTCTAAATGTTACTCCAAGGGAAAGTGGCTATGTATAAAAATATAGACGAAAACATGAATGAGCATGAGGGAGTTAGTGGGCGCCATCACTCACTGGCATCTGTTCATCCAGCTGCAGCTGAAAAGCAGATGAAAATGAACTGCAACATCGAGCTCTCCCTGCACAGACCAGCACCAAGAAGCACAGCAGCCATACAATGGAAGGGGAAACTATCATACTGTCATGGAGTCTGACTAGGATGTGTGCTTGAAATTCACCTCTTTTGGAGATGGCCCTTTCTTCAAGCACTATTCTGCAGAAAGGGGAGTGTCTACCCAGATCCAGGCTACTGCCAAACCAACCAAGGGATGTCTATCTTAGACCTTCTATGGTGAGAGCCAGTGGTGTTAGGGGACATTTGGCTCGTTTCCAGCCTTAAGACTAAAATGGCAGCATGACTCAGACACTCATTACGACTTCTTTCTATACAATGACCTGAAAACACTCTACTGCTTTTACAATTCAAGATGACTGAAGGTTTAAGATGTTGCCTTATTCTTGTGCCTTTGGCACAGGAGAAGAATGAGAAAGGTTAGTATCTCCAGCTTACTGACTTAAACATTGCATTAAACAGATTATCAAGCTGCTTGTTTCTTTTCTTGTTGCTCTGATAAAGTATAATCTGCATATATAGCAGAGGATGGCCTTGCCGGACATCAAAGAGAGGGGAGGCTCTTGGTCCAGGGGAGGTTTGACACCCCAGAGTAGGGGGATGCTGGAACAGTGGGGCAGGAGAGTGTAGGTGGGTAAGGAAGCACTCTCATACAGGCAAAAGGGAGGGGGGAGGGCAGATGTGGGATAGGGCAGTGGTGGAGAGGTAACCAGGAAGAGGGATATCATGGGATGGGGGGGGTGGGTAGAGGGGGTAACTTGGAAGTGGAATATCATTTGATATGTAAATGAATGGAAGGATTAATAAAAGTTTAAGAAGGAAGGAAGGAAGGAAGGAAGGAAGGAAGGAAGGAAGGAAGGAAGGAAGGAAGGAAGGAAGGAAAGAAGGAAAAGGGTTTGTCCCAGTTCACAAATAAGGCATCCAGTCTGTCATGGTAGGGAATTCAAGGCACAGGAGCTTAACATAACCTCACATGGCACCAACAATCAGGAGGAGGAAGGAATAAATGTTGACACTTAGCTAGTTTCTGCCTTTTTATGCAATCCAGGAACCGAGCCCAGAGTATGTCACCCACTTTTACAATGGGTCTTCTTACCTCTATCAGCCTAACAAATATATTCTCCCCTCACAGGCATGCCAGAAGCTAAATTATCCCTCAGAGGTGTACTAGAAGGCTTGCCTACAAGTGATTCATCTAAGACCTTATCAAAATTAACAATTAATGCTAACCATCACACGGGCTGCCATGTATAACAACTGCTTGATGCCTAATAAAGGAGACAGGTGCAGATGAAGGGAAAATTCCTTGGCTTGTTTGTGATGACTCTGTGAGACAATGAATATAGTCAATAATTTTTTAAAAGCAGCTTTTCATTACAGTGCTATAAAGAAATGTAGATTTTGTTTGCTCCACTGTTGGCCAGTACAATAAAATCATCCCCCCCCCCCCAAACAGGGATGGATTTTCCTCACCAGTAAGGAGTAGAGGGGGTCAAGAAGGCTCAGTAGGTAAACCTGCTTGCCATGAAAGTCTGGTGACATGAGCTTGATCCCTGAAGGATACAGTGAAATCTGAGAATATAGTACCAAAGATTTTCCTCTAAGCGTATGTATGCCATGGTGTGAATGTTCCTGCATATGTGAGAGAGAGAGAAAGAGAGAGAGAGAGAGAGAGACAGAGAGAGAGACAGAGAACAAATGCAAATAATGATTTTTTTAAATTAAGTAGTATTTAAATGATTCAGTACTGAAACTTTCTATGGTTTTAAGCTCGACATTGCAGTTGGAATGAATGAGATGAATAATTGCTATACACTAAGCACAGTGATAGTAACCCTGCTTTCCATGAAACAAATCACTTCATTTTTTCCAAAATGGAGCTGATGAATCTAATGGGTTGAGTGACTGACAGTGCCCCAGGCTAGTAAGTAGTATAAGACACAACGTCAATCCAGAGAGTCAAATACTTACAGTATATGACCCAAACCCTCTTCTCCTAGTTATTTATCCTGAAAACATGTCCACAGAAGGTTCACAACCGCTTTACTGGTAACTTAGTAAGAAGAATGAAAATAGATAAAAACCTAGCAACAATGAAATGTCCATCAGTGCTTGATAAGGGACAATTGCTCCCTCGGACACACACAACAGAGGAGTACCTAAAATAAAGATCAGTCAGATGTTATGGAAGAGACATGAACAAACCTTCAAAGAAGCTAACCAAAGGCATCCTGGACAGCAAGAATGGGTAACACATGACTTCATTTACATCATTTTCAAGGAAATGCAAGCTCATCTAAACTGATACAAAGTCAATCAAAGACTGCTCAGGAAGAGACTAAAGAGTATAGGTGAGGTGGATTAAAATGAATCAAAAAGAAACTTGGGACAGGAGGGCTAGCTCATTAATTTAATTATGGTGTTAATTTCACAGGTGACCGTATTGGTCAAAATTCATCCAACTGGGTGCTGTTAAGGTGTGCACTTGGTTATATATTAATTACACCTAAAGTTTACAAGTTTAAGCAGTTCAAACCTAAAGCTTCTGCCCCTCGCCAACAAGAGCAGGAGGCCTCCTGAATAATAAAAAGTGCTACTTAGAAATAAGCAGCATGGGCTGGAGAGATGGCTCAGTGGTTAAGAGCACTGATTGCTCTTCCAGAGGTCTTCAGTTCAATTCTCAGCAACCACATGGTGGCTGACAACCATCTTTGTAATAGGATCTGACGCCCTCTTCGGGTGTGTCTGAAGACAGCTACAGTGTACTCATATAAATAAAATAAATAAATCTTAGAAAAGAAAGAAAGAAAGAAAGAAAGAAAGAAAGAAAGAAAGAAAGAAAGAAAGAAGCAGCATATTGCTGTTAATTCAATGTTGCCTTAATGCGACATTATTCACTTTACCATTTAAGATGTCAAAAGACAATGGATCCCGTTTTTACTCTATAGGCTATAAAGGGCCCACTCATATGGTTCTGATTGCCTGATACCTCCTTGCACATTAGCTCCTCTGAGGGCACTTTGTTCTTTATCAATTTACCCTGACACAGACCAGCCCCACACAACTGCAGGACGTGTGTTGTAGGTTCTCAGCTTTTCTCTCCTGTCTCTGATCACTGCAATTACTTTTGCTCGCCTAGGTGGGGTCTGTTTTTTAATATACTTTTGTACCTTTGGATGTGAAGTTAAATAAAAATGATAAGCATATACACTATGCAAAGTTCAACAGAAGTATTATCAAAAAGGGTGTGTGCAGAAGGAAGGTTTTAAACTATCTTCATAAGTTGTTAAACACTCTGACGGAAATATGTTACTACCATTGATGACTAGTTCACTTAGACTACTTAGGGCTAAATATAGGACTCTTCCAAATTTTCAGGATCTTAACATTAGGCAATAAGTGATTTATGGATGTGTGCTACAGTATTAATATTTGTTTTTTTATTACAAAAAGGCACATTACTTCTAAACCTAATTGGTAGTGACAGATCAACTCCTAAATCATGATTAAAACCAGCAATCAGGGGGCTTGGAGAGACGGCTCAGGGGTTAAGAGCATAGGCCGTTCTTTCAGAGGACCCAAGATCAATTCCCAGCACCCACATGGCAGGTCACTGCTGTCTATAACTCCATTTACAGGGGATCCAACATTCTTAAACAGATATACATGCAGACAAAACAGCAAGGAACATAAGATAAATATAAATCATTAAAAAAACAATAATAAGTTTTGTACTTTTGAAAAAAGGCTAAAGGTGAAATGGTTGTGGGAAACATCCATAAAACAACACATCAAAATCAAACATGGATCTGAAAAGTGCCTAAATAAAAAGGCTTCTGGTGCTAAAATAGGAGCTGGCAAGAGAGCTTGGTTTGTAAAATGCTTCCTACATATGGATGCAAACTTAAGTTCAGAGTCACAGTGTCCACAGCAAAAGGCCTTGGACAAGAGCACATGCCTGTATTTCTGGCTTCAAGGAAGCAGAAGAAAATAAGAACCCAACCAAGGCATTGATGCCTGTGCATCCTTGCCCAACTGGGGATCTCCAGGTTCAAGGAGAAACTCCTGTCTCATAGAGTAAGAAAGAAAGATTCTGAAGAAGACACCTGTCATCAAAGTTGGTTCTATAGATGAAAATATATTTCTATGTATATCTACAAACCCACATACAAAGCTAAAATCCATCTTCGACCTCAAAGTACCTCATTCATTATGACATCTGGTTGAAGACATGTTCATCTCTCCAGAGTGGTTCCAAATTTTAACAGAAAGTCCTTAGTAGGGATTGTATGCCCCATGAGACTTGGGGCTTACCTATTTCACAGGTAATATTGCGGTGACACAGTGATTCATCTTCATGGCCAACCTGACTAGATTTTTGAACCACATCCAGAGACGTGGGTCTGAGTGAAAGTTTACAGAGAGGCTGAACTGAACAGGCAAGCTCCAGCACCAATGCTGGAGCAGTGACCCTTGACCTACGGTTGCAGATTGAATGAAGAGAGAAGAAAGAGAGAATGAGCTGAGCACTGTCATCCATTGCTCTTTGCATCCTAATAGAGGATGAAATATGACAAGCTGCCCAAGTTCCTCCCCATTCCTTCCTTGACATGATGAACTGTAAGCCAAAACAAATCTTTCCTCATGATGTCTTTTCTTCCCAGCTATATCGTCGAATTGCTGGAAAAATAATACAGCTGATGATCTGGAACTTCTGTCTTTGTTGTCACGACCCATGCTTTCAGAACTCCAACTAGATCCAACTATTTTCCTTCTCATTCCAACCCACTGTATGTTTCCTGTGAGTGGGAAAAGGCTGAGGTCCAGTTATCAAATTTTATAACCCAAAAATGAAACATCTATAATTTTATTCTGTCTTAATCATGATTTGGCTGTCACTATATTTAAAGGGTTGTTTTTGCATGATAAGATTGGTTAATTATTAACATTTTGTCTCATGAGTTTGTTTTATGCTGCTAGGTATCAACCACTTGTGTGTATTAATGAAATTATTGTGTATTGTATATATCTGTGTGTACATTCATTTGTACTTGTGCCTGTGGAAACCAGTGGTCAATAATGGCAGCCTTCCTTTATCAGTCCTACCTACTATTGTTGATTGGTGAATGAGGATCTTATTTAACCTGGAGCTAGCATTACATCAGCCCTCCTTTAAGTATGTTTAAACATGAATCTGAATGTTTACAGTTGTCCCTCAATAAGACTTCCAGGGCTAAGCATTCGGATGTCTGAGCATCCTGGACAGTTCAAGGTGTGGGGGGGTCCTAATGTTATAAGTTTGTTACATTTGGGCAAGAAGAAAGAAAAGTGGGCTGAAAAGGCATGCTACAGACCTTGAGATCTTAAGGCCGTGGCAAAGGACGCATTCTCAATACTGAGCCTCAAAATCTCAAGCCCACACCTCAGGCTAGACTCTGCAGTATATACATGGCCCCTTCTTTCCAAAGATGAGGGCAAAGGAAATCATTTCTGGTGTTCATGTTAAACACAATGAAGTAAGGCAGCTGGCCAGGGTTCGTCAGTTAGCATTAGCCAGGAGGCTCTTTAATCTGATGCAGGTTGGGCCTTCAGTCTGTCTGGTGCTCTGATCCCCCTTCAAGTCACTTGCACTTCCTCATGACAACGGGTTCACAGCAACAAAAGAAGCATTAAAAAGAGAGTGTGAGTCAGAGCAGCCTTCAAAGGCTGGCCCAAGGTCACTAGTGCTATACCTTGTATCTGGCATGTCCCCTAAACACTCATGTGCAAAGGGGGTCCCAGGTGATGGTGCTAATCAAAAGATACATAATAGGGCATAGTGGGGGGAAAGTCAGGTCATTAGAGGTGTGTCCTTGAAGTGATACCAGGCCACGGCTCCTTCTTGTCTGGGTTTTGCTTTTAGCGACCATCTGAGCAGACAGAAAGCTAACACCACCATTGACTAATAACGTAGACTTCGGCTGCTTTCTCTCTCATCAACCATCAACCCAGCAGACAAGCTGGGCAAATGGTGTCACAGCGGAGGGTATAACACTGGGACACATTTCTTGTCTTGGCCCTTGGCCTTCAGGAAATCCTTCAGATGATCTGTGGCTACTGCCAACTGCATCCCTGAGAACAATACAGCCCTGCGACTTCTCCAACAGAGGGGGAGCCTCACTCCTTGGGCCAGGCACTCTCACAGGAGGCTGCCTGCACTGCCATCAGCTTGGAGTTTTCTTTATTTTAGTGCTCTTGGGGACTGAACTGTGTATTTAATTTTTACTGGCTCATTGGACTTAAAACATGCCCAGCAGCCTTTTAAGTATTTCAAGTATCTATCGCAACATATAAATCTCTCCTGTTGGGCTCTTCCCCTTGATTCTCTTTATCCACTACCAGGGATCAACTCCCTTTGCTCTGTCTCCTTTCACCTTCCTCTTCTTTCTAAATACCTCTCTCTTTAATTTTGAGTTTTGGAAATTTCCCCCTCTGATTAAAAAAAAAAAAAAAAGAATTCCTCATAGCACAACAACAACAAAACTCGGCCCGAGATTATGTCAATTTAGTAAACAACCAACCAACCTGGCCATCATCAGAAACCCTCTGCAGCCCAAGAGAACACATAAAAGAAAATGAGGCGGCTTCGGTTTGTCTCTGGTCCCCTGGGGCAAACGCTTCACAGTGTGACAGTACACTTGACTTATGCAATCATTTTTAAACTCACTTATCACTTCATCCACATTTCGTATAATACAGGGAAGAATGCACTTGAAAACCAGAGCTCTGTGCATTAAGAAGGCCTGTCATGGTTCAGGCCCAGTTCAATTTTATAGGTTTTTATGGCAGCCCCCCAGCTATGCTGCTCTATGGTAATCAAAGCCAGGCTCTTTCATATCATCTTATGTATATTTCAGATTTCCAAACTCCAAGGTTAGAAGCCTAAGTGTATTTTGTTTTTCAAACATTCTGAAAAATGACAGAGGCCTCTCGAAAGCCTATCTAGATTGGATCTAAATGGAATGACGCCAGTACTGCAGGACTGAAGATCAACTAGAATAATGCAGTAGCTATTTCCTCAGGACTGCAGAGCATCGCCTAGCAGCTTATATTTCTGCTTCTACCCACTAATTCTATTCTCCCACTTAGGTGAGATCCGAGAGGTAATTAACCCTCCTTTGTTTTACACAGGGAGGAAATGGAATCACTTAAACCTTTGTCTGCTCACTGTGAGTCATTTGAGAGCTTACTTTATGTCAAACCTTAGACAATGGAAGCATATTATGACTAAGGGTTAAAGAGCTTAGGCTCTGAACTCAGATGAATCAAGACTTGGTATCTGCTTCTGCCCCCTTAAAGCTAGGTGATATGTGAACTCTATTTAGTGAGTAAAACTTCAGAGATGTCACTAAGTGTTGTTTTCATTTTTTGTCCTACATGTAATGTGTGATTAATCTTCATACCTCTGCCCAGGAGCCATTGTGTGGTTTAAATGAGGAACTGCAATTGAAACACTCAGTAGAGTGCTAAAATTTGTAGGAATTCGTTCAAGGGCAGTTATTATTATGATGATGATAGCTAAATACAGTAATGTCCCTACTTTCTCAGGGGCTAGATGTCCCTAGTCTAGAGACAAGCAGCAAAGCCATGAATAACAATAGAATTACTTCAGTACAGGAAGCTCATCACAGGCTAGGGTTCAGGACTCTGAGAAACCATGAACTGGGCTGAGGAGAGATTCCAGGGGGAAAATAGGCTGGGTCTCAATGACAGACTTCAGTGCTATTCAGTTTTGGTTTTGTTTTTCATTTTTAAGTCGTTTTGGTGAGTTAGTTTTATAGCAGACCTAGTGAGGGTCTGATACATGGAAAGGACTCCAAGAGGAGGGATAAGACAATGGAAATAATGGGTGAAACCTTTGTCCAGGGAAGGAATAACTATGTTTATTACTCCTCTTGTTGCTGAGTCTGATGTCTAATTCTTCTACTCATTGTCTTTCAAATATAAGCCAGCCCAACAAAGGAAATGGAAAGTTGGAATGTTCTGTACCTACATTGATTGCATATGCCTACAGTTGGTCTCCTTCTCCTTCTCCTTCTCCTTCTCCTTCTCCTTCTCCTTCTCCTTCTCCTCCTCCTCCTCCTCCTCCTCCTCCTCCTCCTCCTCCTCCTCCACCTCCTCCTCCTCCTCCTCCTCCTCCAACTCCTCCTCCTCCTCCTCCTCCTCCTCCTCTTCCTTTTCCTCCTCCTCCTTCTCCTTCTTCTTCTTATAAAAAATATGGCTAAGTCCATGCCTTTAAATCCAGTACTCGCAGAGGCAGAGGCAGAGGCAGAGGCAGAGGCAGAGGCAGAGGCAGA
>NW_021604630.1:5741913-5744897 GCF_004785775.1 Grammomys surdaster
GCAGAGGCAGAGGCAGAGGCAGAGGCAGAGGCAGAGGCAGAGGCAGAGGCAGAGGCAGAGGCAGAGGCAGAGGCAGAGGCAGAGGCAGTGGCAGTGGCAGTGGCAGTGGCAGTGGCAGTGGCAGTGGCAGATGGATATCTCTGAGTTCGAGGTAAATCTGGTCCACAAGGCATGTTAACACCAGCTAGGGCCACATAATAAGACATAATACGAAAGTAAAAATAAAATAAAAACAGAGGCTGTAGTGAGATAACACAGAAATGGTAAGTGAATATGCTTCCATTTTAATAATAAGTGTAGGATATGGGGCTGCTTCAGATTGTCCAACCCAAAAAGTAGTCTAACAATATTGTTAGTTTTTGATTCCCCTCTACGTTTTTTGTTTTTTGTTTTTGTCTTTTACACGGTGTTAGGGGTTGAAAGGGTAAAGAAGAAGGGAGAAGAAGGATGGAAGAAAGAAGAATCCACAATGTAGCCAAAAGTCTTGCTCCATGTCTCAGTGGTGAAATGCAGATAATGCTTTTCTGAAGGCCTGAAGTTTGATTCCCAGCACCCCAGAGTAAGGAGGCTCACGGGTGCCTTTTGCTCCAGTTCCAGATCCAAAGCCTCTGGCCTCTACAGGCACCTACACACACATGATATTTGTATGCCTATACACACATACAGATAATTTTTAAATAACAGGAATCTTTTTAAAAAATAACAAGAATGTTGTATTCCTATACAATAGGAAAATGACAAGAGCTCTGGAGACCAGAGGACATGGATGAAAATCAGACTGCACACGTCAGCAATGTCAAAACCGAATCCTGGCTATGACTCTGAGAACTCTATTTAACTTCTACGCCCAATTTCCTGAACAAAAGAGAAACAATAAAATTGACATCATAGGTAGTGGAAAATGATGATTAGCAATGCTACACATGTCAGAGATGAAACAGAACATAGGGGGAAAAAGCCCTGCTCATATTCTTTAATGGAAGAAAAGCCACAAGGAACACACTCGCATCTCAGGAAATATGATTAGATTAGACACAAACGCAGGAGTGTGTTGGTTTAAACCAGGTTGAAGGTAGAGAAATGGATATATGTGTGTGTGTGTTCCAGGAAGAAACAAAAATAGCTTCCAAAATGTATTAGGAAAGAAACAGCTCACTTCAGCAATAATACGCTGAATGACACTCCTGTGGCCCAAAGACCAAGTGCAGCTCCTGATCCAGGCGCCTCAGAAGACGCAACTTACACTTTGGACCAATCTGACTTTATTAAGTTTATATATGATGGCTGAGCCAGTGTATTAAAATTCTCCCTCAAATTCAAGTCTTATCTGCTTTGGGACTGCTGGGAAACATCAAGAGGCCTGATACCAACTAAAGCTTATAAGAAAGAAGATCTATGGGTATATTTTGGAAGTGTAATTTCGATAATTATTATAGTGGGAAGAAAAAAATGAGTTTGGGCCTATGCCTTGGTGATTGGAATTATTCTTTCACAAAGTATATTGAGCCCATGTTCCTGCCTGGAAGTGAATATGAACGAGCTTTTCAATCAAAATCCAAACACTGTCATTAATGGTTATTTCATTTTACTTCCTACTAGGAGACACAAGTGCATTGTCAAAAGAACAGAACTGTCATTGGCTTTGAAGTCTGTGACTGGAAGTCTCCAACCCAACACTCTATGGCACCTCAAAGGGATTAGTAAACAGCACTAACATAACATTAGTCCAAAGCCAGGTTGTGGTGGTGTTTGTCTGTAATCCCAGGTTTCAGAAGATGGAGGGTAGAGGAATCAAAAGTTCAAAGTCATCCTTATTTACATGGAGAGTTTGGGCTACATGGGACACCTTCTCAAAAAAGGGGAAAAACTGTGTTATCCTAAGAGATTTCTAAGATACTTTTGTCCCAGACTTTAAATTCACTTGCAGATATACCCATACACAGGCCCAGCATGGTGGTAGAACTTAAATTCCAGAGTATGTCTAGTTCTCACACTCAAAGGGGATGAGGCTGTCAGATCATCCATGAGTTCAAGACCAGTCCCCAGGTGATATAGTGAGACCTTGTCTCTGGAAGACACACACAAGAATTAATACAGAAGAGAGAGCTTTTTATAAATATTTCATCAACTATTTTTGCCGCATAGGAACCTTCCAAATATTTGCTGATATTATTGCAGTTAAAAGAAGGAAAGTGTATTGGCATTTAAACATGCAAATGTCAACAGAGACCTTTCCTTACCCCAATTTCACAGTTAACAAGTGAGCCGGCAATGCCACCTCGCCTTAGCTTTTCCGAGGTGTTTCTCTAAGGCCCAGATCCAGCAGCTGTCACCTCGGGCACCCAAATCTCTGGGTTCACACTTCCGATAAATGATTCTTGCAACATTGTACTTGTGAAACCAACTGACCAGCTGGGAGCTTAGAACTGTAACTCTGGCTGTCAACTTCAATCCGTCACCACGCACCAGAAGAGCCTGGCCTACACAACTGCAGCCCAAACCTCGGTCAGATAGCGTATTGCTGTCAATTAAGCAAGTTAAGATCAACTGCCCAAGCTCTACCTACAAGATACCTCGTTCAAAAGAGACACCTGCCCACAACCAAACAAACAAGACCATAGCCTGGCAGAGGAGCTCTACTCTGCACCCCATATGGTCACAGAAGTCAGGAATAGGGGCTTGATCCTCTGACCAAATACAGACTAAGTGACAGTTTCTATAGACTAAGGGTTTTCTCTGAAATCTTGGGGTGACAAAGAAAATTGACAATAGGTATATATGCATAGGTGGTTAACAGGCCACAGGTCAGTAAATACATAATTTGAGAATCTGACAAGAAGGAGGAGGAGGGGGGAGAGGATGAAGAGGAGGAGGAGGAGGAAGAAGAGGAGGAAAAAGAGGAGGAAGAGGAGGAAGAGGAGGAGGAGGAGGAGGAGGAGAAGAAGAAGAAGAAGAAGAAGAAGAAGAAGAAGAAGAAGAAGAAG
>NW_021604630.1:5744907-5757395 GCF_004785775.1 Grammomys surdaster
AGAAGAAGAAGAAGAAGAAGAAGAAGAAGAAGAAGAAGAAGAAGAAGCAACATTAGAAGCAGCAGCCGCCTGAATAAACAACACCAAGGCTATAAAAATCATTTGCAAAGGCCATTTGGACCATGTAAAAAAAATGAACTGATCTGATTTACACAGTTGCGAGTGAGTGAGTTGTGTGCTCATCTCTGCTGAAACATCCTTTGGGAAACATGGTTTAGAAAATATTATTATGTTTAGCTGTGGCAGAGCTCAGTGGGCGTCTAATTTTAAGAGATCCCTTCTGTCCATCTTTCCGTTGAGGCTCTAAGGTAATACACCCTGCACACTTTGCCCATCTTAAGATACATGGCTGGCCATCTCCACTAATTCAGACAAATGTCTCCCCAATAAGTCAGTTCAGCTGGGGGCAATGCTTGTTAGAGCTCCAGCACAGCTAAATTTCACAACAAATTAAAGATGATGCTACATCGGGGATCTATCCCTTCCTTTCAAGCCAAACACGGAGATGCATTTGCCATCACCCAGGGCTCTTCACTGTACTCTGCCCTCTGCATGTTCCTAGAGGACATTAGGGACAGAGGGCTTCACCTTTAGATCAATGTGTTTGGGTACTGATGTGTTGTGTCTCATATCTTCCCCACTGGAAACCCTGTTCTTTGGTTTCTGGAAAGCCTTCTGCATTTTTTGTGACAAATCAGACTATCCACACTTTGCCTTTCCACATATCTTCTGTTTTCTGACCTTCTGCTTCCATGTCTCCCTTCTCTGCCTGCCTTCATTTTCTCTGCTCAGCTTCTGGCGTGCTCCTGCAGAGTAATGCTCAATAAAGATTTATTCATAAGATTGGGGCAACATGCTTTAAGGGTGAAAGGGAACCTGAGGGACACACACACACACACACACACACCTTCTACAGCATTCCCACTGAAAGAATATCCTGCTTAGTCCTGAATAGCTCCATGATCAGACATGCCCTGTTCTCCAAATGTGAGAATCATGTACAACAGCACTCATTTACTGAGCCTAAATCCTTAAGGTTCTATTATGCTAGTTCTATTTCTAGTCTTTCAGGATAGAGCAAAGTGGCGAACACAAAGAAGATACCCTCCTAAGGTCCCAAATCCAATTTCAATATTACAAATTCCCTAAACAGACTTACATATAATAACCAGGCTTTGGGAGTTTCATTTCCTAAATGACAAGATATGAATTCTTATAGTATAAACATATTACTTAAAAACCTACAGAGCCCAGGACATGAGGAACATTAAGAATTCTTCTTTTCCTGTTTCTTCCTCTTTCCCAGATCAGTCTTCGATATATGGTGAAGCTACAGTGCATCACATAAATTCTTGGGGATTCAAATTCCTTAAAGTTCCTGGTGGCACTGCAGAGCATGTCCTGATTGACTATTTTTAGCATGCTTCTCAAAGGAGCATACACTACCTGGTGTATCAGTTGCTTGTCTGACCCTTGACCCAACAAGAAGCATCTGAATGGAGGACAGTGTTTCTTGGCTCACAGTTCAAAGGTACACTCCCTCACAGCAAGGAAGCCAGGCTGGCAAGTGGCAACATTATGGCCAGGGAAGGACTTGGTTGTTCCCATCACAGTAGATCAGGAAGCAGCGATGGACAGGAACAGACTACAGCCTGTGACCGACATCCTTCATCCAGGCCCCGAATCCTGGTCCCAAATCCTAAATTTCTACAACCTTCCAAATAGCTCCACCAGATGGAGACTGTGTGGTCAAACCCTGCAGGTTAGGAGAACCCTTCCATCCAAACTTCAATACTCCCTTTGTGCCCTGGATACCACGAGGCACCACTGGCCCTTTCAATGTTAACTCTGTTTCTGGAAATCTACTTCGTGTTGTCCTGATGGATTCTTACAGCATAAGCTGGATGTAAAAAAAAAAAAAAAAAAAAAAAAAAAAAAAAAGTTCTGTCCTGTCACCTTTTATGTCCAGTTACCTGGCACATAAGGTTAGGTCCTTTTAGTCCTCCCTCCTTGTCCTTTCTGGCCCTGGTACTTCAATCCATGTATTTTTGCCACCAAAGCAATAACTGGTTCTCTTCAGGTCTCACTGATGTCCTCAATATTTACCCTAGAAGTGTTTAAGTGGCATTAGTGAGTTGTGCCCCTTTTAAAATAATCACCAGAATTTCTTTCCATTCCTAACCCTCAACCTCCTAATGTGTAAGGACTTTAAAGATTAGTTATTAAAGTTAACTGGTTAACCATTAACCACCAAGCTCTAGGTTCTTTATTTGTGGATTAAAAACAGCTTTGCCATTTTTCCTAATGACTCCAAGGGGCCACTTCTGAGACCATTCCAAATTTTGGCTTTCTGGTGATTGAGAGCAATTTACTTCATCTGCCAAGTTAGTGTCTTTTTTGTAAGACATAACTACCTGATATACAGATGTGCTACTGGATGAGGTAAGGCTATTGCTAGACCCTGGCCTAGGCTAGTGATGGGCATCCTATTTTAGTATTCTTTTTCCCAATATCAATGCTAGAGGAAGGGAAAAAACAGGCCAAGAATAGTCTCAAAAGAAAGGAAGCTGTTTCACAAACACTGTCTTGGGACAGGTATATGCTGCCTTGCACAGCCCAGAGAACTAATTAGGTTTTATTTTCTCTAATGAGCAAGTTGCTAATTTAGTAGAAAAATTCAAGCGAATTTGCAGCTTCCTTTTATCAGGTAAGAATCATTTTCATTTAGCGATGATCAGCTCCCACTGAATATTAGCCTTAAATTTTGATTGACAAAATGTCTTTTACTCAGTAACCGTCATAACCAAATTGAATCAGTAAGGGATATAAATGAGATTAAAAAATGGCTGAAAGAACCTCTGAGCAGCACACACAAAAAGGGTCAAATACAACAAGAATTATGAATTAGTATTGGCCCAGTGTTTTAGCCTTGGGGAAACATTCATGTATTGTCTCTAAGGCCTACTTTAGAGGTTCTGAAGCATTATGAAACCAAGATATGGAAACTACCTGTGCTTGAGAGGTTTGGCATACCGTTCTTCACTAGTCCTCTTTATTTCAAGCTGTGCGCATGTCTGCCCAGAAGTCCTTTTCAGTTTCCTCTCTCAGTTTTTCCTTATCCTGGCACATGCTTCTATCTACCTTAGCCACAAAAGTATTTACAGATCCTGTTACATTTTTACTGATGTCCAAGATCTTACTAGAGAACCACTCAAGAAATGCTATCAGACCCTATTAAGATAATTGCAGAAAACGGTGGTCTCATGACACCAGGAATAGAGTTGAATTCTCAATGAACATTCAGTTAAGAAGGTGATGATAGAATGACTTGTCGTTAGTCCTATGCTTGCTCCAAGCCTGTGCAGGAAGCATGTTCTCAAGACCCATGAATGAAGTGAGAAAACAACCAGACAGCACAACTAGGGAGCTAACTTTACCATCAGTCATCTTTTCACCATAGTAAAAGGTATACACAATCTTGTTGGCTAGGTTATGTAAAAGTGCTACTTAGACAGTGATTCAGCTCCGTCATTTTGGAGAACTTTAAGTATTTACCTTGCTGTCCTCAAGGTCAAATAAGTTTGCTTATTAGTCACAGAGATAAGAATACCTGCTCCCATGAGGTGTTCCTAAGCAAAATGGTATTAATTTAATAATATTAATCAACACAGTGACATGTATATGTTTGGATTTAATATGAACATTATTTCTGTTATCTAACAAATATTTTGCACAAGTATCTGCTAAAGAGAAAAATGAATAATGTAGAAGAAATTTAGTCAGAAGAATTTTTCAAAAACAATACAGAATTGACTACCCACTCATTGGGCAAATGCACTATAACTTCTTAACCATAGAGGGCTGTATTCCCCCAGACACCAAGGGGCTCAAGAGGAGAGTATCAAAAACATTATCTACATAAATACATAATTCAAACCTTAATGGAATAAGGAAGTTTTTTCTGGTGCCATTGGATGGGAACACAAACTGAGGTTACCCAAATTCCATGATCTAATGTGACACTAGTTTGATAAAGTATTAGTGATTAACTGATCAAATATAGTAACATAACGACATATTTTCAAGAACACTGGGTAGATAGGTTACAGCAAAATAGGGTGATCTCTGCTACAGACTTTAGAGTTCGACCGATGATATTCTTAGCCTTGGATTAGTGAAAGCTGGAGGTTTTGTTATACATTACAAAGGATTGCCCCAGGGCTGTTAGATCATATAGAAATGGACCCAGAGGAGGATAAAGATAGCAATGGTGTATGTACTTTAATTAATCTCTGACTCTTCAACATCCCAACCTCCCCAAAATCATTGACGTTCTAAGCAATCAATCCCTTTATGAAGGTGTGGCTTCTTTTCAGGAACTTTCGTTCACCAGACAGAAAGTAAGGGCAGAACCAGAAGCTCTCCATAGAAGACACTGGCCATTCTATTGAGTCAAAGCTGGGGATTCATTACTTTATGATGCTCCAGGTTCCAAAAGGACCAAAGAGTCTCTTCATTTAACATTTATGTATTGTAAGATAACCAAAGTAGGAGAATGAAGCCATAAATGTCAAATATTTTCTGTACGTCAGAAATGGAAATGATGTACTAAATTGATAGCTACCCTTTGCAATAGGTACTTAACTCACCTTCCCCATAAATAGCACCTAACTCTTCGATGATAAAGTCAAATTAACCCTATTTTTAAAGTAAAAGCTAGAGCAGAACCCAGAGCTTAAAGAAACAATCAAAAGATATATCACCAAGAATTACATCTTACTTAATCCCTGCCAGTATAACTACATATTATATGGTGAGAAAGAGAGCATGTGATCTGTCTCTTTAAACCTGTCAATCCAAGCTCTTCCCTCTTTGGAGGGTAGTAAACTCATCAAATCATTATAACGATTTAGAAAGATCATTTAAGAAATCGGAGGTACTGAGCCAAAACCTTATGCCATGATTAGGAAAAATTAGAAGCATTAAGTTACCTATAAATAGGAAATCAACATATTAACCTTTACTTTATTTAAAGAGGCAGACACAACATGCATTGCAAATGAGGGCCATTCGCATACAGGTAATGAAATCCTCTTTAGAAAGCAGGGATTGGAAGCAGGGTGAGAGCAGTTTCCCCGGGGGAATCAGAAAATGTATTATTTGACAGCCACAGCTCCACACAGGCAAGGCCAGACAACTAGAAACAAAGATATACCCAGAGAAAGAGGCTGTTCCTAAAAAGCCAAGGGGATGGGGGTGAACTAAAAGAGACTACCAACATAGGAGACATTCCTGCAGAGGAAACATTATTTCCTAATTTAACAGGGGTGGAGGCAAGTATTTTTAAATCCTATCTTGGTTGTTGTCTGTTTGTTTGTTTGTTTGTTTGTATGTGCGGTTTGATTTTTTTTCCCCAACTTTACATGAGGAAAAAATTCTTAAATCTTAGGTTGAGCATATCTGAAGAATGCTGACAACAAAAACATGTCAGTCTTAAAATAAGAAGTCTTAGGCCCAGCCAGTACCTCTTGCTGGTCTAAGAGATACTGGAAATACCAAACTGATGTCACAAAGCTTCTACTAAATTTTCTTAGGAAATAGTAAGTTATACAGAGTAGAACTTATCAAAAGGGATGAGCCTAGTTCCAGTAGATGCACCTACAAAACACTCTCACACGTAAGGCTCAGGGAACACTGTGGACTCTAAGGGATCAGGGAGTTTGCTATGAGATGGTGTCTTCCGGTAATGTCAGAAAGTACACCCAAGAAGTCTCACTAGTGGCTCCCCAAATCGCCCCTAGAGCGAACAAGGATGATGCTGATGTCATCCAAAGTGGATGGGGAAAGTCTCATAAGGCTCTACACCAAGAACTACAGGCCACTGAGGAATGATGGACGTGAGACAGGTGCTCTTTCCCAAAGATGAGCGAGCACACCAACTGTTTTCTCAGTGCCAAATGGTCAAGCCTGAAAACAAATATACAAATAATATTATGGGGACTGAGTAAGTTGTACTTAGGAATATGCATACGCATAAATGTGTATGCACAAATGCAATAACAGTTAGTGAGAAAAGAGGCCATGGCTTTGAAAGTGAGAGAGAGTAGGGGTATGTAGAAAGGTTTAGAGCAGAAGTTCTCAACCTGTGTGCCATGACCCCTTTGAGGCTCCTATATCAGATATTCTGCCTATCAGATATTTACTTTACAATTTATAGCTAGTAATGTTACAGTTACAAGTAGCAATGAAATAGGTTTATGGTTCTGAGACACCACAACATGAGGGGCATAGAATTATGAAGCTTGAAAACTACTGGATTAGAGGGCATAATAAAGGGGAGAAATGTAATTATGATATCAAAAACTAAAATTAAAACCTTTATCCTTTATTAACCTCTGATTTCTTGAAGTAATGTTTTACTGTGAAATCACTTTCATTTTATAACCTTGTAACTAACTGGCTGTCTTCATATTCTCTAAGTAGACTAGGTGGGCCTTGAACTCACATAGATCTGCCTATGTCTACCTCTGTCGTGTGAGGACTAAAGGCTTGCACTACCAAATCTAGCTTAAAACAACCCTCAAAAGAAGGTATCTATGCTATAGAGATTCCTCATCCATTAAGAGCGTGTATCTCACATTTCAGCACCTACACTGGGTGGTTCGCAGGAAACTGAAACTCCAGTTCCAGAGTTATCTGAGGCTTCTAGATACCTACACTTAGGTCCACATACCCTCACATATATGTATACATGTACACATAATTAACTTTTTAAAGTCTTATCCCCAAAGTGTTATAGATTAGGGCTGCAGAGAAATCTCAGAAATTGAATATATACTGTCCTTGCAAAACACCCAAATTTGGTTCCCCGCACCCACGACAGGTGGCTCACGTGATAACTGCTGCTGAGGTTTATGCTCTGGGTCTGAAGTTTTGGGACTATATAGAGCTGCTATATAGTACCATGTCAAGATCTGAAGACAATCATCCATAGGACAACTTACCATCCATAATCACATGAGACAGTTCCCTTAACAAATGCCTTCTAGGCGCTCTCTCTCTCTCTCTCTCTCTCTCTCTCTCTCTCTCTCTCTCTCTCTCACACACACACACACACACACACACACACACACACACACACAAGTATTTTCCTTCTCCAAAGCATTAACTAATGTTCCTTCCCTCCACTGAACTCAAACTTTACCCAGAAACCTGGCTAAGCAGGTTGGTAGAGGGAAGAGGGAGTGTACTCCATAGGTCGATGGGAATCGACCTACTTTGACTGATGGTGACACTTCCCATTATAAACTGATGGGCATTCTGCTTTCCGCTGGTCTCTTTTCAAGTTTAGTTAATGTGATTCAGCAACCCTGGTTGAATACATCCTGATATACTGGCATAATTTAATTTTGGTATTGCTAAGCTAAAAGTTATACCTTTGACCACAACAAATTTACCAAGATATTGTCTTAACAATCTCTGTGGCCAGGGACATCATTTGATTAATAACTGTTGACCAGAATGATCCAGATGGCCTTCTTTCAGACATTTATAGAACCCCTTTAGCTCTTCACAAGGAAAAAAAATGGTACCTATATCAGCAAACAGACTTTTTTTTTATTTTAGTGGTAACAGGTATATCAATCTTCCTGTGACATATAATATTTGGGGGTAAATTAATCATAACTATTTATGGCTATTGAAATAGCACATGATGATGGAAGATGCCTTGAACAGGAACTAGAAAGCTAGGTTATTTCCATAACTCTGCACTAATTAGCTATACAACCTTGGGGAAAAAAATCATTTAATGGTCCCAAGTCTCAATATCATTATCCATAAAATGGAGAAGTTGAAATCTATGTTGTGATGTTAGCTTATCCTCTAAAACATTTATTTTTGTGCTGAAATGGCTTCATTTCTTCCAAATATTGGCTCTTGGCTGTCACGGCTGCTCTCCATGATTAAATGAGTGTCTTCTGGTGGCTCTAGCATTGCCAACCCATCTGACAGAATATTTCCTGAAAATGCAAAGTGATATAAGCAATGAAGTGAACCACTATCTGTGATGCCTACATTATTCCTGACCTTACACACCACACAGAATGGGACTGGAGAAAACTTACTTAGCCTGAACAATAACATTCTCCATGGAAGCCCTAAACATGTTCTTTTGTGTTGTCACCAGTCCTCCCAGAGTTCCAGAACTTCAGAATCACTAAACTCATTTAAAAATGTCCCCTTTTGGTTTTGAATACTTAGAACAAGGTTATGATGTGTTTAGGATGCTGACTAGTCAACATTCTACAAGATATACTTTCATACTTTTGGAGGTAGTTTTTTCAAATGGACAATCACCCAGGGATTCTGCATGCACTGAAAATGCACTATGGATACTATACTCTCACTTCCAGAAGAAAAAGGGAGGGGGGAATATAGCAAGTACAGTCTTATGTCTCCTCCATAGCTGCACTGTCAACTCTAACATTACCTCACAGAAAAATCATTTTCCCTTATTACTCATCCTTTATTGAAAAATAGCAAAGTGGTTTCATTTCCCTAAATGTGCTCCATATGTGCAATTCTAGTTTGTCTTAACACCTTAAGTTCTTCCTTATGAATATCTCAGTAATGCTGTAGATATTTTTATCACGGTATTTTCTTAATCGAAATCATCTGTTAATTCAGTTATCACTGCCTCCGATCAGTCTCCCTTTGGTAATCCTCTCAGCTCCTGTGTTGACTGGCTGGCTGGTAGACTGGTCAGTGTATTTCCAGTCTTGCTGTGTTATAATCCATTTTCCACCATGCAGTTCAACTGATCTTTCTAGGCTGTCAAGCTGATAATGTCAATCTTCTGATCACTGTGCTTCAGTGGGTCACCAGAGCCTCAGGAAAATATATTCATCCCCAGCCTTCTCCTGGGATCTCTGTAGCATACATGTTCTCTCTCCCCTCCCTCCCTCCCCCCCTCCCTCCCTCCCTCTTTCTCCCTCCCTCTTCTCTCCCCCTCTCTCTTTCTCTCATGCATTAATAGATTTCACTGTGACATTTTCATACATACACAGCATATAAATATGGTATATTTCATAATATATTCCATTCCATCATTAATTACCTGTCAACTAGCTTCTGCCCCATCAATTTTGCCTTTCTAAATAGTTCTCTTGTCTAGTTTCATGTTGTCTTTTCCATCAATCTTCTCCATCCGTTTTTCTTCCCAAGATTTCTATCACAAGATTTCTCAAGATTTCTTGTCATAGAGAACTTAAAGCTTTCATCTTTCTAACTTTGGTTTATTTCAATTATCATGAAGCTCTATTCTTCTAAATGTTAATGGTTATACTTCCATGTCTAAACAATACTCTATTGTGCATGTGTGTGTCAATATCTGAATATAAGTGTGTGTATAGAAGTACTCATGTAAATGTGTGTGGGCATGTATACACATACCATATTTTCTTTATCCATTCATCTATACATGATTGGGTTGCCACATCCCCTTATCTTGGCTATTGTGGATAGTTCTGAAATGAATATGAGTACACGGGCATCTATATCATTTGTTGAAATTAATTCCTTTGGTAATACTCAGCAGAATGTTAAGAAATGGATCCTATACAGTATTTAGTTCTCTTTTGAGATATGATAGAACTCCATACTGATTTTTATAGTGGATGGGCTAATTAACATTCTCAACAGCAGTGCTTAAGAGATTGTTTCTCCTAAATTCTTGACAACATTCGTTATCATTTGTTGTCCAGATGATGGTAATTCTGACTGGGGTAAAATGAAATCTCACTGTAATTTTGACTTTAATTATCCTGACAACTACAGTTATTGAGCATTTCTTCGTGTTATTATTGGCCAGCTTTACTTCTTTTAGAAAATGATGTCTATGTAAAAATGTATTAATTGTCATTTTTGTTTATTTAATGTTTTGTTTTTGGAGTCCATTATACTTTCTGTTTAAGATAGATTGCATGACCTTTCTTCCAGAATATAGGCTGTCTCCTCACTCTAGTGTTCAATCATGATGCCAAAGCTTTCTAATTACCTTATAAACAGAGAAGAAGTGTGATACCAAAGAATATCTCCCTAACATAATGAATAACAAAGCCATAGCATGCATCATACTGAATGGAAGAAAACAAAGTACTTCTCCTAAAATTAATAACAAGACAAGGCTATCTATACCTGTCACTTTTTTAAAAAGTTTATTTGATGGTTTTATATATATATGAGTGTTTGCCTGCATATATGCATATATACATGGTAACTTCAAATGTCAGAACAATACATTGTGTCCCTTAGAACTATAGATATAGAGTTGTGACCTAACATGTGGGTGTTAGGAACTGAAGCTCAGTTCTCTATAAAAGCAACAAGTGCTCTGAGTCATTTCTCTAGTACTGACTCTTGTCATTTTTTATCCATCATAGTACTCAAATTTAACCAGAGCAATCAAACAAGAAAAAGAAGTAAAAGGAATACTAATAGTAAGTAAAATTATGTATTATTTGTCATTGTTGTCTTCAGATTGCAGGAATTTAGAAGACCCTAAACACTTCACAAAATGACAATTGGTAAATACAGCAAAATAATAAACATACAAATTTCAGGAGCCTTTCTATATACTAATAATAAAGTAACAGAGGAAGAAATGGTGTGTGTGTGTGTGTGTGTGTGTGTGTGTGTGTGTGTCTGTGTCTGTGTCTGTGTCTGTGTCTGTGTGTCTGTCTGTGTGTGGGGGGGGGAGTGGGGAGCTGGAAGGATGTTGCATTCAAAGAATGTACTTCCAAAATAAAACACTTAAGAATAAATGAACCAAAGAGGTGAATACCCTTTGCTATTTTAGTTTGCATGCAAATGGCTCCCAGAGGTCCACAAGGAGAGGCACTTTAGGATATATGGCCTTGATAGAGTAAGTATTGTTTTGTTGGAGAAAATGTGTCACTGAGGGTGGGTTCTGAGGTTTCAGATGCTCAAGACAGGCCCAATGCCTCCCTCTTTTCCTCCTGATCAGGATGTAGAACTCTCAGCTACCTCTCTAGCACCATGTATGCCCGTGTGCCACCATGCTTCCCACCATGACTATAATGAGCTGAATCTCTGAACGGTAAGCCAGAACCAATTAAACGTTTTTCTTTATAAGATTTGCCTTGGTCATGGTGTCTCTCCACAGCAATAGAACTTTGACTAAGACAATTGTGAAAATTATGTTTTCTTTTTTTTTTTTTAAAATAGTGTCAAACTAAAAAACTCCAGCATATCAAATGAAACAAGCACAGAGACAATCAACTTCTTATCCTAATATACAATATTTATTCTTGTCTGTCCACCTGCCTTAAGAAATTCCTCGAACCTGGTGTTTAAAACCAGACTTCTGAATCAGGTTGCCTATGTGTAAAGTACCACACCTGCCACTTACTAGTTATGTGTGGGCAAAATGTTAACAAACCTAACTACCTAAGAGATAAGTAATACATTTGACAAGTAGAGTGCCTGACTCACTAGGAATCTCAAGGTTGTAACACATAACAGAATTGGCTGTATATATTTTGACTTCTTCAGATGAAGGTCATTTGCCATGTACTTCAATCTGAGTTGACCATTTTCCTTAGTTATGAGAGAAAGACTAGGAAAATGGTTAAACCTAGACATTTCTCCTCTAGCTCAACTTCAAGTCCTGATTGTCAGCTAAATCTTCTGGGATTACCAGGGACACATGATCCATCTATCTCCACTACCACAGAAAAAGCAAGAACCTAAGACTAGATAGGCCACCAATTACTATTGTTCTGCTAAAGGATCATAGTAGTGTAAGAACTCCTAATAATATTCTGCTATACCTGTAGGTCAGTTCTTGCATCACCCAAGAAGCTTCCTCCTGCAGTAGATCGGAACTAATATAGATACAGAAAATTGGGCAATATATGGACAATTAAAGAACTTGAAACACTTGGTCCTAACTGGAAAGTCTTCAGCAAATTCCTCCCCCAGGGCTCATAGAATGATGCAGAAGATACAGCAAAGATGGTAAGATCCAGTAGGGATAGACGCCAAATGAGCATAGCAGGAATGGCACACATATGACCTAATAGAGAATGTGGTAGCATATACATGACCAACACAGGTCCAAGTCAGGGTCCCAATGATGAGAGAACTGGACTTGAGTACCTGTCCATAACTACCATAACGTAGGAGCATCTATACCACATTCTATTTGCTGTTAAGACAACTGGTCTAATCATTTAAGTCTCCATCACAGACTCACATTTCAGACCAACAAAGTGACTCAGTAGGAAAATGTGTTTGCCATCAGTCCTGATGATCCATGTTCCACTCTCAGGTACCACATGATGGAAGAAAATAACAAACGTACTCATTCAAGTTTCCCTCTGACCTTCCCAAAGTTATCCCCTGGCATATGTGTACGATAGATAGATAGATAGATAGATAGATAGATAGATAGATAGATAGATAGA
>NW_021604630.1:5757405-5764214 GCF_004785775.1 Grammomys surdaster
AGATAGATAGATAGATAGATAGATAGATAGATAGATAGATAGATAGACAGAGATATAGATATCTTTAAACAACCTTAAAGTTGATACAATAAAATTGTAAAGATATAATAAAACTGTTCTTACTCTCAGTAGGAATCCACTTAACCCTCTTAACTAAACTGTACCCTCTTCTATAGTTATTTCTTGACACCATCCCGTGGTGTTCGGTGTCCCTGGCTGTGAATGTGTAAATACTCTATTTGTCTCATCGAAACATCTCTGTACTGCACCCATTGTCTTCCAAGTAGACTGCTTTCCCACATTACCTTTCTGGGAACTGACACATCACTATAGCACAAGCTAGCTACCTTCACTACTCATTATTTTGTAGTATTTGTAGTATTATTTGTAGTATTTTGTATCCAGTCAACCAGCAATGAATGATCAGACAACACAAAACTAGTAAGCTTCAAAGTTCAGAATGTATTTAATTACATTTCTAGTAAGCCTAGAATATTTGGTTAAAAAATAAGCTAAAAGTCTGCGTGTGTGTGTGTGTGTGTGTGTGTGTGTGTGTGTGTGTGTGTCTATAATAAATGTCTTCATACTTTTGAACTATTTTTCCTATTAATGGCCTGGTGTAGGGTTCTTTTATTTCACTGTGTGTTGTGATGTGTTTGCTCGTTTTTACATATAATCACCATTAACATTAGCCACACCTTCTAAAATGTGGGTCACTTCACAAAAGACATGTTCATGTGGTGTCAATACTGAACCAAATGTTTGTTTCTCTAGCACTCCACGGCAATGATCATGCTTGTACGTGTGAAACTATAAAACTACTTGATCAAGCTCATGTTGCCTCATTATGGTCAAAAAGCACAAAAATGGAAGAATCCATATACCCAGAAAGGCATCCTATAGTCAGGCAATCTAGTGACTTTCCACAAATGAGAGTAGGCTACTTGGAAATGACTGGCTTTTAATTAACACATTATGATGGTTAGTGACCACACTGCTTTTTTCCCTCAATGATCAAAAGCTATCTGTTTACCAGTTTTGACTAGACTTTTTTATTTTGAAAAGGTGCTATAATAATCTATTATTTTCAGAATCCAAATGGTCCATCAATTTAAAAAATTAGAACAGCATTTCCATTCTTCTATCACCTTCCCTGTGCTCAATGAAGCATCAAAAAAAAAATGTAACCATACATAACTTCAGTGCATCCATCCCTATTAATGAAAGTTTAAATTTCTAACTGTAGCTAACTTGTTTGATCTCTTCCTGTGTGTTGAATACTGTTCTATGCTTAAGAAACACATATCCCATGAGGACTATAGTGTTATTTATAGTATTATTTCATGTAATGCATTAAGAAACTAGAGCGGAAAAGTGTCAAGTCACACAACATTTACGTGATAGAGACAGAATTTGAATACTGTCATGTCTAAGCTATATTCATACTCTAGATACTATCTAGATGGAAACTAAATCTTCTCTGGTAAATCAGCACAATCACTTTTATTCCATGCCACTGAGAAGATACCCGCAGAAAATCATAAAGAGTCGTCTCTTGCTACATTGAGAGGCTGTTGGATTTTTGGTCTTCAGGTAATTACAATCTTCCACATGGAATGCAATAATTATAGTAATTTTCTATCACTTGGAACATGGTTCTGTTTCATTTCATGGAAGAAAGAACTTGATGAGTAGTCTGTATGGTATATTCAAACAATTTCCTTGTGGCTGCTAAACAGTCAAGTATAGGACCACTAAAATAAATCACCATATTAAAGAAAATAATTATAGTAAATGGCAAAAGGTGGCCACGAACTACATCCTTCTGGATATCTGAACTGATGCTGTTTCTGGTTCTGTGTGTGTGTGTGTGGAGAGCTTATTTACATAAGCATTTACTCTTTGTCCTTAACAAATATTTTTCATGATGAAAACAAAACTCAGGTGAATTCTAATGAGAGCATTGTGGGATATTCCCACAGTGATGATACAGATGCTTCCTTTATGTAGAAGTATCCACTGAATCTGAACTGACTGCTGCATTCCAACAACCTATTGGATTGTTTAGCACTGTGGTCATCCAGATGTCTGTCACATAGCCTCCAGCTCTAATAGGGTGCTATCAAGAAACAGGCATATTGACAGAGCTTGGTACCCCAGGAGAAGGATAACACAGGCAAGAGATTAATGTGACAGTTTAGATTATAAAGCAATGAATAAGTACAAAGCAAATGACAATTTATTGCAAATTTGTGTTGGAGAGTTGCCCTATGCTTGGAGAGTCTACTGTGGATTATTACCCTGTGCTAAAACTAAAGTGCAAAACAAAGGACAAAATTCAATGCAAAGTCAACATTTCCTTCTGTTTGGGTGAATCCAGGCTAGGCTCTGACATCCCTCACAAGGGAGCTGACATCACTGGAGTGTCTAAGCATTCTGAGATGCTAATCGGTTGTTATGAAGTCTATTCAATATGTCAAAATTCATTTTGAAATATTATCCAGTGTGACAAACCCATCCTAATTCCTTCAGAGGATCTCTGTATCCAATTTCTGAACCTAATAATTCTTAGTTGCACAGATGAACCCAAGCTATCCTGTATTATTCCCATATTTAATAGTGAGAACGTACAAGAAGATACTTTCCGATACCCAGGGCATTAAAGTCTACAATCATAAAGAAAAAAAAACCCAATGATGCTTTTCTTAAAATCTTGACAGACAATAGATCTTGAGACATATATTTAAACAGCTGGCCTGACTAGAGCAATAATTTCCGACATTTTCAAATGGTAGAGCAGGCTACAGGCAACACAAGCACAATTACAGATTTGACAATTATGTCATCCTAGATAAATGCTTTGAGTATTATTCTAAGCTGCACTGGTTCCTGCCACAGAGGTGTTTTTCCAGAGCTAGGTGACGACAGTGAGGCATCACAATGATTTATGGTACTTGTGACAGCATTCAATTAGATTGTTCTTAACCGATTTTAATTAATTGGAAAACAATGTTTGTCTGAGAAACATGACTTTACCTCGGAGGATGCAATCCTGATTGAATGAAGTACAGCACTAGCATAGAAACTCAGAACTAAACAATGGAAAGAATTATTTTTCCTCTAATATAAGAGCTTTCCTCCCCCCAACTCCCATTACTCTAGGAAATAAATGGAAATCCGTAAGTCACTGTGGAGCATCAACACACAGATTCCAAATATGACGAATTAAAATACACTCCATCCTTATTTCTCAAGGAGACCTGACAAAAGATTGCCTTCTTCATACCTTTGAAATGGCTCAGATTTTTTTCTCTTTCCTCTTTATTGTACCCAATCCTGAGACCATTTGTATTGCAGGTCTATGCTGGAGATATCACCTAATGGGCCTAAAATCCTCTCTAGTTTGTATATTTGAGTCAAGCTATCACTTAGACATCAGAGCCAGAGTATATATGCACTAGTTCCTGAACAAAATACTGGTCCCTACCCAAATCTATCTTCTTATTCTGTGAAAAGCATTTTGTATTCACCAGTATTCATAACACTCCTACATATGAGGGGGCTTGTTATTCCTACTTTAAAAATGAAGAATAAAATGTTTTCTAGACTTCATCTATTTGGCCATCAGCAGTCCCATAAACTCAGATCTGTTCCCTACACAAGTACAATTTCAGTCTATTGTGTTATGACAGGTGTGGTAATCAGTCTCTTATTTCTAGACAACTGCCTGAGATAATCATCTTATAAATTAAAATGTTTCTTTTGGCTCCTTGTTTTGGAAGACTTAGTCCTTTGCTGTTTAGTTGTGTTGGTTTGGGCACTTGGTGAGGCAAGATCCATGGCCTGAACTAATGGCAAAACAAAGGTGCTCACGTCATGACAACCATGAAAAGAAGGAGCTGGATTTCTACCACTCCCTTGGAGGATCCACTTCCTATGACCTAAGCCCTCTCTAGAGTCACCATGTCTTAGAATTCTCATCATTTTCCTGTAGCACCAAGCTGAGTATCAGTCCTTCAGAGCCTTTCAAGGTCTAAACTAGAGCAACATATAATCCAAAACCACATCACATTTTTGCACAAACTAAAACTATAGTCGCCAGTCATGTCCATCTCAACTGTCATTCTGTAAGGTTCACACAATGATGAAATCACCTAAATATGCATTACTGAGATGAAATACCTGTTCCTGGATTCTCCCAGATATGACACATAACTGCCCCATATTTATTCCACCTTCTGCCACCACATGCTGAAATATTCAACTCTATAACGCATCTGGTGTTTCATTTAAGGACATTATAATCCATATTTGTACACTAAAACAATAATGACAATTTAAAATCAGTCAGGATTCAAAAGCAGCATTGTAGGTTTCAAAATTGTCTTTTGATGATTCCTAATAAAATTACCTGGAGCATCTGTTTAACATGCTCAGGGAAGAGCTTGACACAGAACTTCATGGGTGCTAACACTTAATGAGATAAATCTTAGGTATCTCAGGACCAGTTTATTTCTATCCAGTTTTTGTCTAGACCATAAGGTCAATAACCAAAACCTTTATTAATAAAATGTAAAAAAAAGTTACATAAAACTTCTCATATTTTATATTGTGTTTTTCAACAGAAAATAATTAAGGAAAGCCAAAACAACTTTTTACAATTAAAAAAATTCATGTGATATTTCAGTGTTCTTCATTTGTTTCAAAGGACATTCATACTTTAAAAATATTTATATTGTCTATGGAAAATTATTCTTCCACACAGTAACTTCTAGTTGACAAAGACCCAGAGAATACAAACATCTTGCATTAGCTACAAGGGAATTCACTCATTCTGTGCTTCACCCCGAGCAAAGGATATTATGATCAGGTCAACCTAGGATGGGCCTAACATCTTCATGCCTTAGTGTGGTACCTGCAACACAACTCTGTAGGTGCCAGTACTCTACAAAAACAAAACACTTATTAGCAATATTATTAACATGGATCATGCTTCCTCAGCTGCTATATCCATTGGCTGAAATGATGCCCTCTTCATTAGCAGTATTTTACCATACCCTCCCAAATGGAAGAATTTCTCAAGTGTTAGAATGTCCAAGAACTGTCTACTAAGAAAGAGCTGGGGACTAGTGTTGTCCTCCAAAGTCGTTTTACTGAATAGTACCAGGAATAAAGAATGTAGTAGCCAAGAGGACAAGGCTTTTATAATCACTGCCTCTGCTCTTTCAGTTAGCTTTATTATAGTCATTTGGGAAGAGTAACTCTCAACTGAGAAAACACCTCCACACGTATGGACTATAGACAAGTGTGTAGAGGATGTTTTACCTTAGTGTCTGATGCAGGAGGGCCAAACCTACCACCAGTGGTCCTAGGTTTATCTCTAATGAGTAAATATCCTTAACCTTTCTCATAAGTTTTAACTAGGTCATGGAATTAACAAGAATCCAAAAGGGTTGAAATAACAATGTATCAAAATGCCACATAGAGTTACATAGGAAAAACACATGTGTCATAAACTAGGAAACACTCTCAGGTTCAGATACCTACAGATAATATTATTATGCCTTGGATTCTTGGAGAGTGGGGCACATAATGTCAAAAATGAGTGTGAAATTTGAAATAAGATTGCAATTCAGTTGATAGATATATACAGTACCAATTTTCTTAACAATAGTACATATACTATGGCAGTATATAACCAAGCATATGAGGTTAAACCAAATGGAGAGAATCCCATGGGAATTCTCTATCTTCTCTCATTTCTGAGGACTGCCTTTCATAGCCTTAGAAGGTGCAATACAAGCTGCCAAGGGAGAAAAGTAAGGAATCCTATCTAGTCTTGCCTACTCTTAAGCTTATAAACCACAGTCACTATCCTTAGCTGAAAGGGTCCTAGTCTCGAGCATAGAACCTCCTGTTACAATTTCCTAAATGTATACAATCACTAAATGTCTGTTTATTTCCAGTGTCTATCCTTAGACCCCAGATAAATGTAGTTCTCACCCCTCATCAGAGAAGTTTCTTTTTGCAGCTAATGAAGACTATCTTAGAGATCCTTAACTGATCAAAATGCGCAAGAGAAGTGACTTGGGATGCCCAATGCCAACTCTCAGTGGACATTGTAGAAGCAGAAGTAGGAAAATTGTAAGAGCCAGGATGCTACATAATGGCTTCTAGACACGAGAGGGAAGCTGACCCTGTGAAATCTCAACAGTATGGTGCCTGACCAAGAGAGATGTAATGGAAACATTTGTTGACCTACCCACGGGGACAGAGACAATTCCATAAGGTCCCACCCCCAAGAGGAAGAGCTACAGGTGATCAATGGCCTCTGAGAGTGTCAGCGTCCTCCAAAGACACACTCTATATGGGTTTGTAATCTCAAGTGATCAATCTTACAAACATGTAATAAATGGACTTTGTAGTGTGTGTGTGTGTGTGTGTGTGTGTGTGTGTGTGTGTAGTGTAGTGTGTGTGTAATAAAGAAGATGAGATCATGAATTGGGTTAGATGACTAGAAACACAAGAGGAGTTGGGGGACAGGAGTGATGTAGATGTGATCATGTATGAAGTTCTCAAAAAATTATATAAATTATCTGAAATTACATCAAAATTCAATAATCTATATTTGAGGCTGGGGGAAGTGTAATCATTTGTCCCATAAAAGCTTGTGGCACAAACATGAGGTACTGAGTTTAGTCAAAAGAAACACCCACACACAGACATACACACACATACACACACACACACACACACACATATACACACATACACACACATACACACATACACACACACACATACACACA
>NW_021604630.1:5764224-5767452 GCF_004785775.1 Grammomys surdaster
ATACACACACATACACACATACACACACACACATACACACACACACACACATACACACACACACACACACACATACACACACACTTAATATTTCAACCATTTGCCCAGCATCATCCTTGAGGTAGACATCTGAGAATTTTATTTTAACCACTTCAACTGAGTGTTTTTACTGTAGTGTTGTTTTGTAGGATATAGGCTGTCCTGGTTGGGTTTGGGGAAACTTGGCACAAACTAGAGGTATCTGGGGAAAGAAACTTCAGTTGAGAAATCCTTCTATCACATTACCTGTGAGCAAGTCTGAAGTTCATTTTGACGCTTAATGGTTTATGTAGATAGACCCACTCCATGGCAGGGGTTGGGGACACCACTGGGCAAGCCATCCTAACATGCACAAGAAAGCCGGCTGAGTAAGCTGTAAGAAGCAAACCAATACACAGTTCTCCTCCATGACCTTGCTTTAGTTCCTGTCTGCATTCCTTCCTAGTTTCCTCATGTTTTTCCCATGAGCACTTTATGGGACAAATGGCTCCACTACTCCCAGTCTTCATTACAGAATACTGAATCTGGAAATAATTTCAGATAATTTATGTAAGTTTTTGAGAACTTCATACATGATCATATCTACATCATTCCTGGCCCGCAACTACTCCTCCTGTGTTCCTAGCCATCTATCTCAATTCATCTGGATGGGCAGATGACAAAGAAGTAAACCCTGCTCTCTCCAAGGTGTTTTCGGTCACCATGTGTTAGCACAGCTATTGAAGCCCTATCTTAGATGTCAAGCATCTACCCAGATTATTACCCTTTTGCCTTTGACCACTGAAAACACAGGTATCCTATCTTTGTAGGTCTTTGAGCTCTTATACATCATGTAAACTGTCCAGAAACCCATGGCATGAAAACACTATTAGTGATTTATAAACTGTGGCTCTGTTAGTAACTCTAATGTAAATATCAACCATGTCATCACTTAAGTTGAGTTCCCCCTTACTAGAATTGTCATTTTGTGTGTAGAGATATTGGCTGAGCTCACTTGCTCCTCCTAGCAGATGGCAGACATGAGAGTTCTGACATAGCTGGAGAGTCAAACATATTATCATTTGCTGACAGGCTCAGGAGACTATAACGAAGGCCAAAGTTTTTATTTCAAAAAAGAAGTAACTGGAATGGACAGCAGAAGTGAAGGTAGCACCCTGATGAACAAATTCATTAATTCAACTTCCCTGTAGAGGCTGTTAACTCAGAACAGTGGTCATAAAACCTGTCCACAAACCTGCAGTGTCCCCGCAGGAATGTCCTTGGATTCATATAAGAAAAATGTGTACCAGGTGAGAATAGCTTTATGCTGACCAATAAGAAGAAGGCAGTGCCTACATAATGTAAGGTTTTGTTGAATTATCTGCTGACGAGAATTACTCCTAACAGACCCATGATATGCAAAAGTCATGTGCTAGGAAAAGCCTGCGCTGTCAAAGCTCGTATGTACACATCCATGTATATCTTATATGGGTAAACCTTAAAAGAGATATCTCAGCTGCTTACAACAGATACATTTCCTTATTTTTAGCATATATATATATATGTGTCATCATCATCATCAAAGCAGTCTGAGGAAGATGCCTGTATAACAAACGAGAAGTGCATTGCCACAGGCCTCAGCACATACCTTCAATATCTCAGGATAGATCAATAACTAGAGCTTGCACTTTCATATGCTCCAAATGAAAATTTCAAGACCCCTCCACCCCGTCTTCCCCATGGCAATCAATGCTGCCCTTTTGACATTGAATCAATATTAATTGTAAAGTCCCTGCGTGCCATTTCCATATGCATGTGGAGGAAGGCAAGGTCAATTTTATCCCACAGTATTTTTTCCTCATCTACCCAAACGACTATGCAAGTGGAAATGCAAGGTTAATTAAACCAGGTACACAGCAAATGATGATGCATTGCCTGCCTTTCCTTTCCATTTCAAACTCTATCATTTAAATCTAAGGCAATTTAAATGATTTTACACTCACTCAGACTTCTTTTTCCCTGATCCATCACTTCTCACACTATCTTGAAGGCAACTTCACCAACCAAAGAATAACCTTCAGTTTTCTCACGGTTCCGTTAGTAAGTAGCCCCAGTCAAGAGACAACCTTGCTACCGGCTCATGGAATCCTGAATGTACCTGCTGCTTAGATTAATGAGGCCCCTTCCCATGAACCCCTGGGGAAAACACAAAATCTGGAATTGAGGACATCCATCAGAGGAGGACTCTCATCCCATTGCCTTGTAATCAGTTACAAGGATAATGCGTCACTGGGAAGCACAGTTATTTACCTCAAAGCAGCCCTGTGCTTGGATTCCCAACAGACACACGAGATCCACTATTATTTTTATTTCGCCAACTGTGAATATATTCATACAAATAGAATCTGAGTTTTTCCAAAATTGTCTCTCAACTAGAAATCTCAAATGGCAAACTAAATACAGCCACCAAAATCACAAGACAGAATGAGGCTAACCCATCACCGGAGTCCAAAGCTTTCAGCTACAAAATTCCATGGAGTGGAAATGCAGTCTCCACGTAAGATCCAGCCATACCTTTCAACTTTCCTGCACCCTGTGAAAATCAGGGTCAGACTTCAGAGGTAATTCACTGTGGACAGGGTTTCCAATGAAACTTGTTTTCTCCATTTGCCCAATAAAGTCCAAAGCAATCTTCTTCTAGAGGAGGTTAGAAGGAGTTACTAACCAGTAAGTATTTATATTTCACTGAGGATTTCAAAATGTAGGCAATTAAGAAAATTTACTCAGACCAATTTCTTTTAGATAGCACAGATTTTCTTCCCGACTTTAATTTTATCTTGGTAGATATATTTTGGTAAGTCTCAGGGAAAGCCACAGAAAATTTTTAAATGATAGGAGTTATAATATCTCTCACTTTAAAATACAACGAAGGGCATGGACAAGGCAAAGTATCTGCTGTTCAAACATGAGAACCTGAGTTTGGATAACGAGGATACTCAGGAGTCAGTGTAGGCAGACGCAGAGATGTTACACAGGAATAGGACAGGGTGGGGAGGAGACAGTGATGGAGACACACTCTTCTGCCAGTATAGCTCTGGTTCTGTCAAAGTTCCTACTTCAAGAACTAAAGTAGAGACCACAGGGGATCACAGCAATGTCAACATGTAGCCTCCACCCTCGTATGACAAGTGAGAACACTTAGACACAGAC
>NW_021604630.1:5767852-5797016 GCF_004785775.1 Grammomys surdaster
AGAGACAGAGACAGAGACAGAGACAGAGACAGAGACAGAGAGACAGAGAATGTCGATGTGGGGTGTGAGTTAGAAGTATGGAGAAGTTTCCCAGAGTTGAGATATTGTATCCTTCCAAAAGGCTGAGCGCATGGATCTGGAGTGGAAGGGAAAGGTGTTCTTCAAAGAAAGACCTAGAGAGAAAAGGAAATCCACTTTGCTCTCAGCAGCAACCAGGCACAAGGGCATACCTTGAGGTAGTCCTGAGAGATCTCATCTTTACATTACGCTAAAATCAGCCTGTCACCTACATTTGTCATTCCCGTATCTCCCATCTGGAGTCATACAGGACGAATACAGCCCTCTCTCCCATCCTCAAATATGTGATGGCGTGTACTATACTTGAGTGAGGCCAATGGAGAGGCTGAAATGTCCCACTTCTAAAGATGACCTTCAGGGTAAGAGCCAGATGATCACAGAGAGGCAGTCATCACTGGCACCACTTCAGTTCTTCAGCCTAAAATAACAGAATACATTTCTGCGGCTTTCAAACTAATATAAATGAATATAATAACTTCCTTTTGTTCGTGGCCGATTACATTATATTACAACAGCACGACTTCCAGGGCTAGCATGCAAAAGTAATTTATTTTTCTCCCACATCTGTAACTATTTGGGAGAGCAGCTAAGTCTTCATAATTATGCCGCAGACACAGTAAATAGAGCAAACGCAATAGGTCACCCTGCGACTATAGTTCAGGGAGAGAACAATTATTTTACCCCGTATAATTTGCATCCAACATTTCATACGGGGAAACTAAAGAGGAGAAAAACAACACTGCCTTAGAAAATTACCGCAGCCTCTTAATAATCGCTCTTCCTGTTTTTTTATTTGTGTTAAACAGATTTTCGGTAAGAAACAGGACACACACACACACACACACACACACACACACACACACGTGAAAACACACATATAGATGAATGGCATGCCTGAATAATTTTCATTAAGAATTCATTTCCTTTTAGGTTGTAATTCATTTTACTTTGTCTGGCACAGATTAAGTTATTATCAAATAAGCTAAAATTGCTGCCACATCATTCAATTTTCCTTCTTCAACTTGTTTCTGTTCTCCTCTCCAAAAACAATCTGCCATTGCTGAAAGAATGTTCAAACTGAAGAAACAGACTTCTGCCTTCAACAGATTTTTTTTTCCTTAAGTAGAAAAAAAACCTGCTGTCAAAAAAAATTGCAAATGGGTATTAAAAATGTCTTCACTTAAGCAGCTGTGTGTCACAGAGGCTAGCCCTGCTAAAAAGTAAGGCCAGTGTATTTGTGTTCTGTCAATTGTTATTAATAAAAAATATGAAACATCAAAATATTTTTCAAGATGATGAAAGGAGCCAAAGAACCAAGTCTATGGCAATTCCCCCGACATCCGGCAAGATTTTTGTCTAGAAGACTCTTTGCTTTAGAAGTTACAGCTTTTCGTGGACAGATCAATGTGAGTCCCAGGAGAGATGCAGTGTAATAGCCTTTATATTTTTTAACAAGAAAGAGCCCCAGATGTAAAAAACAAAATTAAAAGCACCATGAAGAGGACACACAAATCAGACTGTTAATGAGGAAACCAGGGAGCCCTGATGCAACCCAACAAGCCTCCAGAGGAAAGGATTTGAGCTGACCCTTTGCATTTCCCCTCCATCTCACTAGGGTGAGGAGGAAGAATTGTATCTCAGGCTGAGAAATGCGCTTGCTCACTGCTCTCTGAGGTCAGCCTCCTCTACCAGGCCCATAAACAAACTGCCTTATGGTGGCCACTAAGTGGAGGCATTCCTGCAACTTAAGGATAATTATGGGAAGGCTCTACTGAATGAACTCTCGTCACTAACACACCTGCTAAGCAACAGAACCACTGTGCACGCGTGTGTGTGTGCGCGCGCGCGCGCACACACACACACACACACACACACACACACACACACACACACACACACGGAGTAGGAGCTGCCATCGTAAAGGTTTGGTTGTGTGAACGAAGTTGAGATGCTTCAGTCTCGGCGTCTCAGTGTCTCGACGTCTCGGAGCCGCTACCCTGTGAAAATTTTGGGTTGTTGACTTTGATTTCTAAACTCAGTCTGCCATCACCCACCTAGGACCACTGAACACATCAAACGCAGCGAATGGGATTGCAGAGTAGAGCTCCATGTTTTATTTTACTCCAAGTAATTAAAATTTAAATTTAGAAGTAGATATTTTCCTTGGTTATTGGGAAAAAATTCTCAAGCACGATGGATCAAACAGAGCATGTTATTCTATTATTTCCAATGAACTTTCAATCAACTGCAAACACAGATCAATTATGTATTTCCAAATACGAGTTAGCAGTTGTTGTGGGTTAAATGAGAAATGAGAAACGCCCCACAGGCTCAAGCATTTGGACGCTTGCTCCCCTGATGGTGGTGCTTTTAGGGGAGGTATGGATGCTTTAGGATGTGGCGCTTTGTGCCCCTTGAGGTTCACAGGCCAGCCTCACATTGTATCTGTTCTGGAACTGTAAGTCAGAATAAACCCTTTCTTCTCTAACTTATTTTTTTTGTCAGGGTAATATATTACAGTCACAAAAAATTAACTAATACAGCATATGACCCGAATTGCTCTCTGCGTGAGACAGGCACTGATTTCAAAGACTTACTAACAGAAAAGAAAAAAAAAAGAATTAAAATGTTTTATATTGATCACAGGTTGAGAAAACATTTTAGAAATGATTAATTTCAAAACTATGTATTTACCCAGCATATATGTTTCTACCTTTTTCAAAAGTAACTTCGGGAAATTTTTATTAGTTACATATGTGAGTTGTACTTGTGTCTAGTATTATCTTTCAGATAATACTGGTTTAAATCTTGCTTTCTTCACCTATGAAGTGGAATGATACTCACTACATTGTAGGGGATCTGAAATAAAACACACATATAAGAATCATTTCTTCCAGTGTATCCTGTGCTATTCAAGAAATGGCCTTTTATAGATAAGCTGTTATATAGCCTGGACAGGGCTCATACTGTCTGACCCAATGATGACCCTGCACTTCTACTCTTCCTATCTCTGCCTCCTAAGACCTCTCTTTCAAGGTATCATCCTCCACAAGTGGTCAATGTGATGCTGGTGATTCAGTCCAGTGCTTCTTGTGCACTAAGTTGTCTCTACCAACTGAGAGACATTCCCAGTTCAAGCGGTCATTTCTACTGATATTACGCAATCCATTGAGAAAAACTTGAAGGAATATCCAATAGCTCATAATCCTAAGAGAGTCAAAATTTCTAGGATCATTAGCTCTCCTTCTGTGTTAATACTTTTTTGAGGTCTCCCTGCTAAAATTGAAACTGCGGTGGTACACCCTCTGATCTCTACCGCTTCAGTCTGTCTCATTCTCCTTTACGCCTCTTAAGAAGACTTCTGGAATATTCATTCTTCATGTGTTTCTTTTTAGTTCCAAATTAGCATGTACATGAATAATTTCATTTATCCTTTGGCTTTCATTGAACAAATACCATGGTACCCTTTCTTACAATGACTCAAAAGCAATGAGCCCAGGTTACTTGTTCTCCATCTGGCTGCGCCATGTTCAGCTGCTCAGTACTCCACTGGGGAGATGTACTGCCGCTCCTTCAACTTGTGCCATTCAGACTGGTTCCAATAAATCGTAACTATAAAACACCACTGCAATACATAATTTGTTCACAATCTCAAGTCCTTGAGGGTGGATGTTTTATATAAAATCTCTGAAGAGATGATCAAAAAATAAGTGCACAGATTATATATATATATATCTCCAACACTTTCTCCAAAAGTCACCAATGCAATACCCCATGTATTTGCTATTTTTTTCTTTGTTCAACCTATGATAATTAAATCATACTGATTAGTTCCTTTGATTCCTGCATTCCTTAAATAGATTTGCTTCAAATAAATAAACTTTTGAATTTACCATATTCATTTTTTCACACCAGTCTGTCTACTATCTCTATGTCCCTGTGTGTATATTCTCATATTCTCTCTCTCTCTCTCCCTCCCTCCCTCCCTCCCTCTCCCCTGTCTCCATATCTCTCCCCTCCATAAAGTATAGCAGTCAAATAGAAGAAAACAATTGACCCTGAAACCTGAACACATTGTTCTCCAACCTAGCTGTAACAAGTAACCCCCCACAGCCTATGAATTAAGCACCCATGGTTTTAACGACTACATGAGGCAGTTTTAGGTAGCTTTTGCCCAGTTGCATCTTCAGCAACATTCTCTTGACACTCTACTTCCTTGGAGCTGGCATTCAGGTGGTAAGGTACAGCTGTGATCACAGGCTTGTTTTGTTTGTCATTCCACACCCTGGCCCTTCATTCCTCCTTTTGTCTTAGCAATATCCATCAGTCAATCTCAAATGTCAACCTCACTTCTTCAGAGCATGTATGGATCTTGCTTACTCCTTGATGCTGTGAGCCTACTGTGTTCTTTGGATTAAGACAAACCCAACAGTTGTTATTAAGTGTTGGAGGCACAGAAGTCTTTGTTCCCACAGATGACAAGGAAATCCAGAAATGTTAATCATGCAGAATTGTCTCCTCAAAGGAGGATTTGCCTTACTTCCAAGACATCTAGAAGTGGATTGCCCTGGGCTACCATAAGTCATACCTCACCCAAGTACCTGAGACTCTCCCTTCCTATACCTTTGTCTTTAGCTCCTGGAAAATAGGGCCCATCCTTAGGGAAGCTGTTACATGTCCTTTATAGCCTATTGACCGCTGTGCTGTCTCAGTCAGAGACCTCATCAGATTCCAGATTTTAAACTATAGAACCCATCTTCATGAACATGTGTTTTGCAAAGGATTTTGTATGCATACATACCTTAAGCTTTATTGTGTACCTGGAATTAAAATAATTGTTGCCTGGAAACCTTTTTTCTAAATCGACTGTTTAAATATGCTAACAATAAAGGGCTGGGCATTAGACTCTCTAGGAGTTTGATCCACAGTCTAGCTGAGTCAAGTTTTCATTCTCTTCTTTTTAGGGTTCCTTTCCTGCCTTCCATGACACTTACAGGGACCCCTGACAATGAGTGCTCAAACTCCACCAATGGGCACAGTGCCTTGCTTAACTGTGGAGCCCCAATGGTTCCACGAGTTTCCAATGGATTAAAATGAATAAACAACACATGAAAAAAGTGTTGTCCTTCACTGAAAAGTGGCTTTTCTCTAATTTCTTCTGATTTCACAGCTGAAAGAGAAGGCTCCAATCCTTATATCTAATATGAGCAAATACACATCCCTCCAACACTGTTCTTGGTAATCCTTGGGAATACCCTCTATTGCTATTGCTTTGTTTTAAGAGGAAATTCTTCTGCCCTTGCTTGAATTGAGTAGGAATGTTTGAACACTCTTCTATATAAACAAATATTTTTAAAAGTAAATAAATTTATATGCTGAGCAATATATATCTTTATACATATACATACATGTATGTTTCAACAATTAATTTTAAAAGAACAGGCCACAAAAAAAGAGGATGAATGGAAAATGAAAATAGTGTAACAATATTTTACTTTAAAAAAAACAAAATAAATTTAAAGGTAAAGAAAGGTATTTATAGTTGAAGTATTCCATCTTCATTCTAACAAAAACTTAGGTAATTAAGATACATCAAAGAGTCATTCATTTTGTGTTTCCTTCTGGTCCATGGCAGCCCTTTCCAGACCCATCTCCAACTCATAGTCAGAAGAGTACCATGCTTTGGAATCAAAGAAAACAGACTGCCTCTTTTCTGCAGAATGGACTTCGGAATGGATAAAAATGTAGACTCAAAGGAAAACGGACTTTCAGTATCTTATTCAACAGTATATCCTCCACCTTGGAGGAGGTAATATATATGTCCCATTTCTGACTCAGCATTCCACAGCCACTAATGTTAATACATTTAGGAGCCTCTGAAGTCACAGCTGACCATTTCAAAGAGGAAACTTCTCTGAACAAAATTGACAGAAATAATAACATGTGGACATAACTATGGTTATTTAGAAGGTGATCTGATAGGCACAATATGTCCACATAGCAAAGCAACCAAGGAAATCCCTGATTCCAGCTTTAGACCTCCCAGCCATATAGGCTTATGGCTGGGTTTACAAGATCAGAGAAGAACTCTTTCCTGTGAAGTGGACATCAATTTCAAACAGAACAGACTTGCCACAATTGTACAGATAGCCTCATGCTTTTGTCTAGCCAGTGATATTGTTGCACACAGGGTTCAAAACTCACCAGGTTGTTACTGTCTTTTCTCCCAAAGCAGCCTCCATGGCATCTTCTGGTATTATGAGAGCTACCCAACAAGGAGGAAGCTTGCAGTACACACCGAGTAACAGATTTTCCATATCCTTTGACTAAGATGTGGTGGCTTCAGCAATAGGATCTGACAATCTAGTTCTATTGTAAAGCCATCAGCAGTGCCAACAGCCTATACTGCCTTGGAAACCTTTAGGAGCTGAAGGAAGGTCAGTGAATGGTGTCACTGTGGATTGCTAACTTCCATGGCCTGGCTATTACACTCTTGAAGCCAAAGCCATTAAAATTACCTACACAATATTTGTTCAACCCTAGACCTGTCAACATCTTTTCATAGAAAGGGGAAGGGCTCTGAAGTCCCTACTTCTCCGCGAGGAATTATTTGCAATGAAGAACTGATAGAGAATGAAAGACACATTTGCTGTATTGGTAGCGGCTGGTAAAACGGTCCCAAAATTCATATAAACATGACCACTGAAACCTATTGGGTCATACACAAGACAGGAAAGTAGAAGGAGGTACTGAATGAGAAGAGGAATGTGTTTATTGGAAGAGTGAGAAAGGAACAGAAAAGATGATCACAGAAAGCAGGAGAATTAGTCTTCCCCAGGCTGAGTTCCCTGATTGGCTATCCAACAGCCAAAAAGTACTTTAGGAGCATCTATGAGATCTTTTCTACGTAGAAAAACTAAGTCCTTGAAATGACTTACATTTTGGAGAAGCATCAGAAAGACTTAAACAGAAACACCTGTAAATGCACTTTGCTATGTTAACTGAATAGTCACAGTTATATTCATCTGAATGCAGACAAATGGTGTTTTACTGACAGACATTATATATCCCTTGGTTTCTCCATGACTTACAAACATCCTCCCTTTTTAACGTAAATATGAATGTGTGTATACACAAGTTATATGATAAGTCCTAGTGAAGATGGACATACAAGTGTCACAGAATGCTTCTGGAAGTCAGAGGACAGCCATGGGTGTCAATCCTCACCTTTAGACAAGTCCTCTGTTGTTTTCACTGCTGCTGCCACGAGTTACTGTGCATGCCAAGGTAGCCATCTCACAAGCTTATGGAAAGTCTCCTGTCCCAGGGTGTGATCTCACCATAAGAACAATGGAATCACAAACGCGTGCTTCCAACCCAGCTTTACAAGATCCCCAACAACTCATACTCAGGTTCTTATCCTTTCAGAGCAAGCATTGTATCCACAGAACCATATTCCTAGCCCTATATTTTTTGGCATAAATGTTCTGAAATAATTTTTCCAATATATATTTATTTGCTATGTACATTTGCACGCTTATGTGTGGACAAACGCATGCCATCTCATAGGTGTGAAATCAGAGGGCAATTTGCAGTGGTCTCCTTCGACTACATGAGTCCTCAGGATCCAACTCAGACATCATCAGCCTCGGAAACAAGGGCCTTTACTGACTGAGCCAACTTGCTAACTCCTGTGCCTATATCTAGTCATACAGAATTGCATATTTAAAAGCTATTAAGAAAGCAGTTCATACTATGGACTCAGCATACATCTATATGTGAGGTAATGGTGGATGATGGATAAAACTGAACCTGAACAAGGTAAAAAATGTATTTCAGGAGGTGGAGGTATTTCCATGCCTCTGTGAAGTTATTCAGTGTTCCTTACGCATAGACCACTTTATATGTCGACTTTATCTCAATGAAGTTGCAGAAAGGATGAAAATAGAGAAGCAATGTAATGATTTCAAGTTGTTCATCGCCAGCTGAGAGCTTTGACCAACGTCCAAAGTCGCAAGGCTTCCACAATTAGAGCAAAATTTTCCACTAGAAATGAATTAATAACTGAAGTTCTGAATGTGCAGCATACACTAATCCGGGTTTTTAAAATCCCTAATGGGCTTTGTAGCAGTGCAATTTGGCAAAGTGAGTAAAATCCTCACATAATAGATAAAGGTAATTAGAGATGCAGAACCAATTCCTTTTAAATGCCCTGCATGCAATTTGGAACTGTTAGTCCCTTCTTCGGAAATGGGGAAACTGGCCAAGGGGAGAAATGCGAAGAATTAAGGGACGGACCATCAAGTGGCAGCAACCACACAGGATCTGGGACTTGAACATGGGAACAATTCCCTCCACCTGCTTTCACTTTCTGGAACTTCTCAAGAATCTCTCCCTGTAGAGGGTGTCTAACTTCTGTTTGTGTTGCCAACACCTGGAGGCAACTAGCAGCCAGGAACTCAGAAAAACAGATAGAAACATGTCTTAGGGAAAATGTATCTTTTAAAGCAAAGCCACACAAATCTTGTTGCCTATCACACGGAAATCAGAGTGAGGAGCTGTGGGGTTCTTTTCAGAGTTACAATAAATCTGGTTTACATACATTAAGTGTCCACTCAGCCTTCAAGCTAAACCTCATCTTTAGAGTAATTGGTGGGGCACAGCTAGACAACGTCAGCGGAAATGCAACAATCCCAGAGACAGAAACATAAGGAAGGAAGCTCGGAGTTAGTGATTAAACGAAGACTTCTGCAGTTCCCGAAGCCTACACAGCAGGTAGGTATAACCTCTAGGGCTATGAATCCTGTTCTGTAGGGCAAATGCTGTGCATAGTGGAGCATCAGGCAGAGAGGAAAGTATGGAGACAGACATGACTAGAGCCCAACCCTCAGTCTTACAGATCACAGACTTGGAGGCAAGACCACCCTTTGTGGTGTGGACAGACACATACTGCCTCCTCAGCCTGACCAGTTTGCTATAGAGCTGAAGAGCCATCAGAAATGCCCCCGTTGCTCACATTTTATGTAGAGAAACCATACATTCAGTTCACGTGACACCCCAGACTCCTCATGCCTAACTCTACCACAGAGAGAAGATTCAGAGGGAGGCCTCCATGTCAACACCTCCAAAGAAGAGTCTAAAAACCCAGCCTTCACATTGAAAATGCAGTACTTTCTATGTTCATGTACTGTGACATTTTACAACAATTTCATTAAAATTGGTTGAGCTGGGCAGGGGCAAGGCAAAGCCTACGAGAAGCAGAATCATCTTAAAAGTCACACCCTATCACCTGCCTCAACTTACAGATAAGGAAACAGAACCTAAAGTAAGTAAGTCCATGAGAGCCACCCTTCGCCCCTGGGTACTGCTGACCCCAAAGCAAATCTTGAGATTCCCAGCTCAGAGTTTTTGTATTTCTCTCCTGGCAAGTGTGGCTGGGTTTCTCATAGCAAGTTTTGGAGGAACACAAACAGATCACGAGTTAAATACCACTGATCCTCATAAGACCAAAAAACATTCCAGGAACCTGGTGGACGTATTTTCTTGGTGACATTTTTCTCTTAGAGTAGCTGGCTGGTTGAACTGTGTGATCTTCATATGTAAACTTCTCTATCTACTGCCCCCAAACTTAGGGACAGTTAAAGCAGTTTAGTTCTCAAAGGAGTTCTGGGTATTGGCTTTAGATTTAAGTTTAAATCCTCTCCCCAAAGGGTGGCCAGAACCAATCATGGCTAAAAAAAAATTTTATGTACTCAAGTATTTATTAATGTGGGATATAGGTTCATAAATGTTTTTGTCGTGCATATATGAGAGAGGGCACAGACATGTATGCACGCATGAAGAGGTCCGAAGAAGACATCGGTGAGTCTTCTTTTATCACTTTGCACCATATTCCTGTGAGACAGGGTCTGTCAGTGAACTGGAAAGCCGTATTTCTGCTTGGTTGGCAGAGCAACCAGCTCCCAGGATCTGCCTGTCTACAATCTACAATGCTGAGGTTACAGCCACCTGAAAGCTTGCCCAGCTTTTTCAGGTGGCTGCTAGAATTTGAACTCAGGTCCCCGCACATGCACTGCAGTGCTACTCACCACTGATTTCACCAGCTCTGCTTGTCTCTTTCAATAACTTCTCTGAAACCCTGCTTGTCACACTCTCTTTAAGTCTTAAGTGTTTTATATACTTGGCAGAGAGTGAAATACAGACCTATTTCCGATGGTAATGCCTTTTAACAGTTGTCAAAACTGATTTAGCAGACTGTTACAGCAATATATGAAACCCCAGTGGAATTCTCATCTTTATAGGAAACTTTAGGGTAGCACGAATAATAATTATAGTTTTATCCTCCTTAAAAATGATACAATGTCTAACGGGTGGCTTACAATTTTTGCTTCAACTGTCATTTTTAAAATTTATGCTATCATAAAAAAAGTTCACACTGTGCCATCCCAGGACAGTCACCTCTGTGGCCACCAGGCTGCCCTAGACAGAAATGAAACTGCTTAGAGCAATGCTGGATTCATAAAGAAGAAAAAGGATCTGTGACTTTCCTATTCTTGACAAGGTTAAAAGTAGCTTTTCTCCCATGTCCATCAAACATCCTTCCCTGGACCTTACCTAGAAACTTCTCGTGAAGGCTGGGAATTTTCCTTACCATTCTGTGCTTTGTGTCTGTCTGCTTATCTAAATCCATGAGTAAATATATTTAATCTATCAAGCTGATTACTTCCTTTTTTCTCGTAATGGCAAAGAGCATGCTACCAAGAACAGTACACTAAATGCTTCCCAGATCTGTCCATCATCTGCTGTAGAGAACATTTGATTTACAGATTCCTAGAACCTTAGAAATTGAAATTATACAAAGCTTCACCGGAAACCAATTACTACATCTAAACAAACCTGGAGTCAGGCATTCAGTCGTCCATCATCTTCCCTATGGCACAGGGCATCCTACCACGAATGGCATAATCCTCCCAGGGAAACGCAGTGACAGGTGTTTTCCTGAAGATAAACTGACCCTGTCCTGCAAGAAATGGGCAGGAGGAATCCACAGGCTTTTTCTTCATCTGTGAACCTGACAATAGGAAACAGCAAGATTCCCCAAGCAATTTTATATCAGTCAAGTTAAATTCTGGGGCTGGGTTTTACAGAAGCGAAGTTCTTACGATGACATACACGGTACTGTTCCGTGGCATTATAAACAAACAAACAAACAAACAAAAAAACCTAGCAATTTTTAAAAAAAGTCTAACAACATGTTAACTATTAATATATTATCGTCAAATCAGCTAGAACAAGCATATTTTGTAATCTCCAATCAGGAGAGGCTCTTACAGAAAAGCAACAATTCTCTAGGTTAGAAGAGGCCAACAGACTAAAATAACTTCATGTAACTCAGAGACAGAAGAATTCTTTTACCTCCACATTGTATTCTGAAATACTTTTTCTAATGTCAAGTCAGAAAATGGATGCAGTTTATTTTTCAGAGATAACTGACACAGATAAGTCTGAAAGTGTCAGCTAGTAACACATATCTGGTCCATTGCATGAAACCTGGGATGTGGCTGGGAGGGGCTGGTGGGGAGAAGGAAGGTGATACTGCTGCCATCCTTGTGCAAAAATGTGCCGTCTACAAGGCAGTAAATTGCTTAAACATTTAATTAAAAGGGTGTTTTGTAACTTGTATGTTTTTAAAAATACACATTTGTTATACATTTAATAAAAGCCACTTATATAGGCTCTATGAGTCTGTAATTGTTTTATGTGCATAATTTCTAATCTGTATGATTACTTCAGCAAAAATATACACTAGTGTATTGCAGTTTAATATAGTTTTATGCATTGCAGTTTTATCTTTTTCTATTTATTCACAGGAATAGCCAACGCTGAGGTTTCTATTAGAATTCTCCACTAAATCTTCTCTCGATTTAACATGAATCCATCCTAAAAATACGGGCGGTAGAAACTATAGCTGTTAAAAGCATTTGTATTTCTGGTTTGAATGGCCCAGGTACTAACTGAATCCACATAAAAGGCCTTGGGCTTGTCTGGGATAGAACTATCTCATCTCGGGAACTTAAATACTGACATCATGGTTCCTTCTCGTCATTGGAGAAAGTCTCTGATGCTGGGGCTGAGGAATCAGCATTGTGAAGTTTCAGCTGTGGACTAACATGTATATGACTTCCCATCATCCATCTCACCTATAGACCTCCTGAAGGATATTATAGAGAGCACACACTGACAAAATCTGCCTTTATTGCATCGGTGAGAAACCAGTCCTTGTATTTGTATGCTGGGGTAAGATGAACCAACGAACCTCTCAGACAATAACGTGTGGGGTTTTTTTTTTTGTTTTTTTTTTTTTAAAGTACATATAAGAGGAGCTGTTTTGAAATTAAAAGTTGTTTTCACCTGGGCATGGTAGTGCATAAGTTTAAAACCAGTGTGATTTACATAGCCAGTTCCAAGCCAGCTAGAAAGAAATAGTAACACCTTGTCTCCAAAATATAAAAATACTACATTTTAAAATGAGAAAAAAAAATTTTTTCTTTGGACACTAAGTAATTTTTGGCTTAATGGGCTAAACCTATAAACACTTTCCTCAAATGTCTCAGTGCTGACCTAGAAGTTCACTTCTGTTTTAGACCATGAAATCCACAGACTGACTCTATCTCCCTAGTCTCCGTCACTTGCTAACTGCAGAGTGCTCATCTGCTTGAGAGGTCCAATTGCCTTGCTCTACACCAGGAGCCTAGTAACTGAGAACTACTGTAAGCAAGCTCCAAGCATTAAACATTGCCGTCTTTGCATCTTCTACCCACTGAGCTCTTCCCTTTCAGTTCCTCTTTATTTTGATGCCGTTCACCTTTCATTAGTTCTCCGGACATAACTTTACATCTTCTAATCAAAGTACTAAAAGGGGGCATGAAATTGTCAAACAGTTCATGTAGGTTATAGTTATAGCCTTCATAATAGTTTTTGACAACTTGGGAGTTCATTTTTAAAAATTTAAGTGTAGTCCATGCTCAGTCTATTGTGAAACACTTGAGGATGCTTCCACAAAGGAAACCTTGGCCCAACAACGAATCCTCTACAGGGGCGGGGAGATTAGCTGAGCCAGAAAACCAGTATCTTTAAAGAGTTCCATGAGGGTTATCTATAAGTGCCTGAATCTGAACTGGCAAATAACATTGCTTTAAAACAAGAACCAAGGAAAACTGATGTATGTCTGTACTGACCTCTTACTGGAAAAGCAAAACAGAGATGACCAGACACCCAAGCACATATGGGCAGCAGTGTATGCAGCAGATTCTTTGGTTTGTCTGTCATGAAGTGAAGAGGAAAAATAGAGGATTCTGGGGTGAGGTGGATTCTTGGGAGGAAATGTGAAGACAGAATTCATAATGGATATGATTAAGACATTACATACATGAGAGTTTAAAAGAATAAACAAAGTTCAGACACATTTTAAAGATCATGGGTTTAAAAAATTGAAGACAGCCTTACCTTGAGGATGACTATGTCAAATCAACCGTTAGAAGCTTGATTTCATACCGACTTCAATAATGTACTATTCATACAAACGTAAAAACAGAGTTCAAAACCTCAAAACTTCTAATCTCTCTCTCTGGCAACCCTCACCCATTGCTAAAGCAGACTCACAGAAACTTAAAATGCTCCTGATAACTCTGGATCAGAGTTGATATTGAGGGTAGTCAATAAAGAATCATTTTGCATAAGTTTGGTTTCAATTCCCTGTAAGAGGAGCTGCTATATTTCATTTATCTCATTTCCAAGTAAATTTAGCAATACAAAATTATAAGGACAGGAAAACTTGCAGCGTTGCCTCAAAATGCCAGTCAGCCAGTCAGCCTGGAGCATGCCATCATAGGAGGGACTGGCATCAGTATCCAGAGGGTGACTTCTGTGTCTGGGGACATTCAAGTGAGACAAACTATTACCAGGTACTTTTCTACTTAGGAACAAGTTTTCCTGTCTAAATTAACGGGCATGCATCTTTGACTGACAGTACCTCCGCACCCTCCAAAGCTCATGTGTTAGGGAGAGAGGCTTCAAAACAAAGTACTGTGATCAGAGCACTAAGAGCAGAGAGAATCTAAGCAAATGAACTGTTAGGATGGTCTTCCTGCACTCATCACAGCAGAGGATTAGGCAGACAACGTAGGAGCGATATTAACAGAGAGAAGAGAAGAGAGTTTGCCCCCAGCAAGCACAATATGCGGAGCTGTGATCACAGGACACATCTGAGGCACAGCAAGGCTTGGTGAGGTGCTGATGATCCAAGCGAATCCTGGACAGGGGATCAGAAAACGAAGGGCTCTGTGCCTGGGATGATGAGTAAAATGACTCAAGCTTGGAGCTGTAATGAGCAGGGAGGCAGGTGAACATAGACTTTCAACATCCAGCATTTGAAACTTTATCTTCTAGACAGTTGGGACAACAGAAAGAATAGGAGCAGAAGATGGGGCATTATTATGGTGGATATTTGGGAAAAATAATCTGAAATAAGGTGATGGAGAGAGGAGGAAAACAAGAGCCAATACTAACTTAAAATTAGCGTATTTATAATTTGCATATAATTTATTTGAGGGTATTCCAAATATTCCAAACCTGCATGAACTCCACCCTACAAATGGAGGGCAGCTTCACCATCACACTGTCCTGTGTCTTCATATAACACATCATCATCATCACAAACCACAATTATGACCATTGACCACAGTTTAGTAGATCCCATGTAAGTACACGGAAAATCTATAAATATGTTTATCTAATTCATCCCGTAGGATAAGATGGATGTTTCCACAAAATATCATAGTGTTAAATAGTCAGACTTGACTGACGTCTTCACAAAATTCCTCTTCCATAAGATACTTGAAGGATTGGAGAAACTGAAGGCAAACCTCCATGGAGACCTTTTCTTGTTACTTTCTACAAAGTCATATTATACAGTCCTAGCTAACCTAAAACTCACTATGTAGACCAGGCTGGCTACACACTCAGAGATCTCCTGCCTCTGCCTTCTGAGTCCTGGTGGTAAAGGTAAGGGCTCGGATTAAAAGTGTGCTCCATCGATCCTGAGAAGACAATATATTATACATATTAGTATATATTTACTCTTCAAAGGCATGATTGAAGCTCTACCCTCTGATTCTGCCATTATAGGACCCAACATCCATATTTTTCCTTCATTACCAACTCTAAATCTATATAACCTGTTTTCTGTTTGGGCTAATTCTTCTCTGCTGATTGGAAGTGATAAATCGTCTGTCTACAGGAGACACAGAAGCATCCTCAGTCTCAGTCTGTCTTTCCCCAGAGTCTCTCTGTAGCAAAGCTCAGGGATTTCACCCTTATTCATTATCTAAGCCTGCTGTTTATATTTGGTGGTAGCTGGGATGAAGAAGATAAAAAAGTCAGTGTCCCTTGGGGTTGACTGTTATAGTGCCCTGATCGTCAGCTGATCATGGGGGAATGAGGGGAACCTGTGTTCATTAATCACCACAATGACCTACTACAGAAAACACATGCTGACTTGCATTCCTTTCATTACAAAGGGTCAGTCAGTACACATGGGAGTAATTTGCCACCACATAAAATTTATATTATTTTATGTTCTCTGAACATTGTGCAGGTTCATCATTATATCTCAGGAACAGCTGGTTCATAGTCTTAATATCATCTCTCCCCCACTGAAAATAAAAGCATACCAAGTTAAGGGGAGACCAATGAGCGAAGTCCCAAATATCCTTTTCAAATTAACCTTCTTCCAAAAACACCAGGGAAGATGCTTTCACTCTGCCACTTGAGACACTACTTACAAAGTGACCGAGTACACAGGACTTGAATGCATACAGCATCATCGGGTTTCAGTATACTGTCATCCTACTCATTGCAAATTCCCAAGAGACCCTTCTAAAGCACTCCTATCTCTTGGGCTAGAAATCATAGCAGGGAGCCTCAAACATAGCAAAAATTTGATTTCATCCAACAGTAAATCCTAGATCTTTCTTAGGGTAGATAAGCATTCAACTACTGGTGCCAATAACTGGAAACCATCATAACATTTTTTTTAAACAATTGATGTATTTTGTTTATAAGTATGTTGTTATTTTTAAATAGCTCAGAAATTCTACATATTGACTAGGTACAATCAGATACTTCAATACATATATAAAATGCTACATTTCTAAATATATTTTGGTGCTATTGGCCAAAAGGAGATGTTCATCAGAATAACAAATCAATGAAGGATAACTGTAGGCTGAGGAAGCCTGGAAAGGCAATGCTCGCATGGTGGCTACAGGTGATGACACTGTGCTGTACACTGAAAGCTCTTAAGGAAAGCTGTTCCAAGTGCTGCTACCATACACAAAAAGACCACTGTGAGGAGATAGCCATAGTTATTGGCTGGACAGCTGTGAGCATGTTAGTGTACATACATACGACAATCAAAGAAGCATGCTGTGTGCCTGAATTATGTAAAGTTTTCATTTTAAAAGACACAAAGTTGTACCAGGAACTATTTGATACTGTGGGAAACACAAACTTCATTCCTTGAAATTCTAAAGTCTTCATTCTAAAGTCTACTGAAATGGCTAACAACTAGATTCAGTGCTCTAAAAAAGGAAATAGGAAAAACCAGGGGGCACTTTAACTGAGGGTGGGGGAGATAGCAATAGCAAGAAGGAGGGAAGAAGGGGGGATAGTAAGGATGTTTAAAAAAAGACATAGGACACAGATTAAGTTATGTTTACATGAAAATACATAAGTGTAAGCATACACACATTTATTATAGGTGAATATAATTTAATATATAAAATATGTATTAAATGTTAATATATATTACATATACATAAGTGTAAGCTTACAAATGCCTAATATATGTGAATACAATTTAATATTTAAAATATATATTAATATAACAGTACACATTACATTTAATAAATACTATATTTTAAATGATATGGGATATGGTATGCGGTGATAATGTTTTCCTAAGAGCCATAAACATTCTAACAAGATCCCCAATCACAGGTATGGGAAATCTCCCTACAAGTTGTTGGCCAAGAGGGCCTAAGATACTCCCAAAACAGTAGAGCTTATTGTCATTGCCCTCAGTTGTTTCTCAGAAATTGACATTAAGACCCTATTGTTGAAGACACCCTGCACTGGACACACACATTCAAGAATTGATCTGGGAGTGACAAGAAAGACTTCTCCTTTTGTATTATTTCTCAAAATATCTGAAAGTAACAAAGCAAGCAATAGTCCTACACTAGTCGAATGGTTTTGAACCCCAACCATGCCCAGCATAGAAAGCTATCTCCCAAGGTGCAATAGTAGCATTTACATCTAGAGAGTTGCCAATAGCCATCAGATTGGACTTAAGGCACACCTAATACAAGAGAATTCATGCCCAGTACTGTAAATGTTGACAACTACCCATGACTGATAAGGCTACGGAACCTAAAGAAGAAACTACTATGACCACTTCCCTAAACTAGTATGATTTCTAACTTCATTGTACATAATTATCCAGATATCCACATATAAGCATAGCTCATACCCCTCATGAACGAAGCTTCTTTTTTACAGATGGAGTGTAGTGAGAGTTTGGGGTTCTTAAAAAACCCAGTTATGTTATGTAAGAATGGTTTTGCTTTAATCCCAGGTATGGGATATGGGGCTACTTCAGATTATTCACAGCAGCAGATTTTGTCTCCTGTGTGCTCTAGCTGGGCTGTGATTTTTTGTCAGCTACAGATAGTTTAATTCTGAGGAGTCTGGAGACAGTAAAAATACTAGAACGCAGAAAGAAAGGGCTTCTGAAGGAGGAGGAAGAGGAAAAGAAGAAGAGGAAGAAGAGGAGGAAGATGAAGACCAAATGCTGATCCTCTTGCTGGTTCCTGCTCCTGCTGCTAGTGGTAGAGACAAAGAGAGAAGAAGTTGGAAATGTCCTGACAAGATAAAAATTCGACTTGTCCCAAGGAATTAAATACCCCTACTCAGCAGGAAGTAGCCTAAAGAGATCTATGTCCCCTTTCCCCTCTAATCTTCTTTCTCACCTATGTAATATTGAAGGGTTGGAAGGGATTATGGAGAATATGGGTTGGAAGGGATGAGGAAGTATATAAGAACATAATAAAAGAAGATATCATTTTGCAGAAATTCACAACTAGTTAAAATCCAGAGAAAAATTTATCATTGGGTACAAAATCCCAACTGATAAATCTCCAATGTAATTCCTATACTTACAGCTCAGGGAACAACTAAGGAAAGATGGTAGGAGAGAGATAATCAGGAGACCTGACATGACAGTGTCTTCTCCACATAACACGGAAGCTACATCTGTGAAATCTCAACAATATAGTTACCTATACAGTACCAACCCAATAATAATACTAAATGATGGGCTAACACGTAAGGGGAAATCTCACAAGAGCCCATCGCTACATGACTAATTATAGACAATCTCTGCTGAGAGAGGAAGATACACTCTCCAGAGTAAAAACCCTTCATGTGGTATCCCATCCCAAGTGGGAAGCTCTAAACACATATACATACAAGCAACACTGAGACTCAGATGATTATAGAGTGTATGTGTGTGCGTGTATGTTATGTATAACTATAACAACTAACAAAGAACAGGTCATGAATAAAATAACATTAACCTCTCTATATTTTTTCATCTGACCCAGAAACCAAGAACATTCAACTGCATGTAATACTTGCCCTTAACCTGGAGTACATACAGAACTCACTGCTGGAGTAGACCTGGCTTTCATTGGCATCATACATGGCTACCACTTGGAAGACCTAACTTTCCCATAGTAAATAAGGAAAGACACTGGTAAACCAATCACAGCATTCTGGTCCTTCCTTTAGCTCTGTCACCACAGCCCAAGCTCCCATTATATTTAAAATTCTTCTTTCAGGAAGACAGCAATTTGATGAGCATTCAGTAGCATCTCTGAAAGACGGGCATTGTGACTGTCACCCTCTTGAAAATGCAGGCATTTCTTCCCATGAATGAGCAAAACTCTGAAGAAGCAAAATATGTGCCCTCCTAAAAAAGACAGCAGTACATGGGAGAAGTTATTTTGAGTGTATCATTTAATAGAACTCAAAATGACACTGTACCCCTGAAACAAGTAGAGGGTCATGAGAGGAGAAAATGGAAAGCCAGCAATAATGAGAACATACACTGAAGGCACTGAGAAGCAGTGCTGCTTTATGGACAAAGCTACTCAGCAAAAGCTTCAGAAAACTGTCCCAAGATGCAGGGGCAAGCATAAAGTTCAGAAGACTACAAAGGACAATGACAACAGAAGAGACTGGTACACAGCAATGGATATACAGCACAGGAGTACCAGATAAAAGAGACAGCATGGCAAAGGGTTGTGAAAATTCTATTTTAAAGTTTCCTTAGAAAGCCATGCATAGTGGCACACACTTTTAATCACAGCATTCCAGAGGCAGAGACAGGAGATCTCTGAGTTCAAGTCCAGCCTGATCCATACAGTAAGTTTCAGGTCAGTCACATCTAAAGAGCAAAACAAAAATATAGGCTTCTAAAAGAAGCAAAATCAGTATCCTGGCCTTTTAAAGAAAAAAGACAAAACAAAAATAAAAATTGTCCTTCAGCAAGTCAATCTCTTCAGCGTTAATTTATTAATTTTGAAGTGAGAAATAAGTGTCCCAAACACCATGATGCACATCTGTCCTCACCTGGATGCTGCATATTTACAGACGTATGAGAGAAAGGATCATAATCTGGAAGACTGCCTACTGACTGTGAAAAACACAAAACAATGGAAGGAGCTGGAAAATCAACACTAGCAAGATCAGCTATACCTTGTTAGAAGACTGTTACCCCAATGCAGGCAGCCATTATCAGAGAGGCCTAGCTCAGGACTAGGGTGATACGTATCAGTTGTTCAAAAGCTTGCCACTCAAGCATGAGGCCACAAGTTTGGATCCCCAGACTCACACAGAAATCCCTGAGTTCCCGTGGCAGAAGCTCTCCTAACCTGGTGAGCATCTGCATTGGTAAGGTCACATGGGGCCCATTCACTTCTGCAGTCTATGCATTGGGAATCCAACTGACATTCTGATGGGTTATTTATTAGCTATGCTAATGCAATCAATCAGCTTCCAGCCAAACCCTGCTGGCTCAGAAGCATGAGGGAGGGGAGCGTGGGGAGGAAGGAACAGTGAAACGTACACCAATCTAAGCTTTGATCCCATAGATGTCGATATGCAACTTAACACTTGAAGGGCAGGTTCTTGGCTTTAGGATGTTGTTATTAAGAGGCGAATCAGTGTAACTCCCTGTCATGACAACTTACTCAGAGGATTTGAAAATTTTATTAAAAGGATAATTAAACAGATGTAGATGGAAACCTTCACAAGCTTGTCAATAAAACATACACATTTTATCTCTCATTTCCATGAATCATTAACAAGGAATTGATCCTATATTAAGCCACCAAGGAAATCTTTTATCTCTACATCTTTTCTCCCAAAATCTAAGATCAGACCAAAGACCCATCTCCTTTTTTTATGAAATGCCCCAAACTCCTGAGAAATTTCAAACTGTTTTGTTTATAAAGGAATTGGTGCAGTTAAAAAAAAAACAGCAGAGTAAGCTGTAAAAGAGAATTTATTAATACTATAGATATATCAAAGTAAGGCACACTACAGCAAGAGTAATGTGAGTACCACTTTACTTGTCCCATCCCAAGCCCCAAGTATCACAATGCCCACTCTACTGATGAAGAAACTGTGCCAATACGATACTACATTTATCCCAATATCTCACCACCAGAAAACACACTGGAAATTTCACCCAGCTACTAGGAATGGAGGTTAATTAAATCAATATAATTATATGGAATTGAAATAAATGTAAACAGAGAGAAAACATAGCCAGGCAAACAAATAGAAAATTTAAATATATTTCCCAGAAAAAAAAATAAATGGACTCCATAAGCAAGCCTTGTTCACCTCATATTCCGTGGTGATGATCCTGATTTATATTTATGGAGCTAGTTCTTCCAATAGATTGCTTGAAATTAGGACACACTAATGCGTAACAGCTGGTGACATCTGTCATAACTTTTGATGCTGAGTGTTAGATTTATTTTAGCCTATGACTTCTGGCTGAGGGAGTGGGGGATGTGGAAAGCCAGGAGGCAATGGAACAGGATATATATAGATGTGGCCTAAATTGGATGGGCAAGAACAAGGGAAATTTATGGCCTCTTTTATCAGTCACATACACTGTCTCAGACAGAGGACATTTGAAAACACTCTTAATAGTATATGAAATCACATTGCCTACTAATAGCCTCTGGCAACGGATGCCTATATTAAAAAATCTATATTCAGAACTTCAGATACAGACATTAAGTTTTTAGTAAAGTTGAGTTGGGGGTGGAGGAAGAGGAGTCAGTGGGTAAGGTAATGAGTTCATGTTACCAAACTCTACCAGCAAATGACAAGACAGGGGATTACCACACAGCAAGGGGAACTGAGGTCTGTCTTCAGCTCTTATTAATGCTTGGCATGAGTATACAAATTCACTATCTTTCAAACTGGATGCATGTATTTGCATACATGTGAGCATACAAACACACACACACACACGCACACACACACACACACACACACACACACTCACACACATACTCATGATCCTCAAAGCAGGAGTACTGATCCTCAACAAATATTTGCAGGGCAAACAGGTCGCAGACTCAGTCCAGCTAGAGAATCATTTTCTGGCTCTTCTGAGACAGTTTAGCTGCTTAGGCCACGATAGCAGCTGTGCTTAACTTCCGCAAAGGGTTCTTAAGACAAATCCTCCTCTAGAGATTTGCTAAATCATCTGAAGAAACCATTTCACTCTTGGCTTTTCACCCTGACAGTTCTTTCCCACTGAGATGTCTTTAAACACTCGCATTCACGCTGGAACAGGAGGAACTATACATTATGATGTCTATGAAAACTCTGCGCCTTAAATGCCACCCGGTAACCAGCCAGCTCTTTTGAACTTTACAAAGACAAGATTTGAGATTCTCAAATGTTAAAATGAGCCCCATTCAAAACGTAATTATGCACAGTCAGTTAAAGTAAGACAAGTGAGTCTTCATTCCTGAGAACCTTTTTTCAAAGAAACAACCCCCCAAAATTGACAATAATATAAAAATTCCATAAAAGGCATAAAAATGAACCAGGACACCTGGGAGAATGCTAAATGCTGTGTGTTGTAAGCCAGTCTCTTCCCCAGGGCTGTATACCCAATTTATGGGTAAAGATATTAAATTTATATTTAATGAACTTTTCTAAGCTATCTAGACACATGCTGAGAATTTTCAGACCCAAGTTTACATGGAAAAGCAGCGAACTTTAGGTAAGCCAATGAACACATACCCTGTAATGGCAGTGAAATGGAGGTAAAACACGGATAGGAAATCTGAGTATGTTGGTTGTGTTTTCAGCCGTCAGTGTCCCCCTCGTGTCCCCAGGACAGAATATCTCAGAAACTCCTCTTCTGGGGATCCTCTAAGAACACATGTATTTCAGAATCTAATTACCACTGCTTTATGGCAGAATTCAGACAAACTCACAACAGGGTGGTTTGATAATTAAAGTCCTGAAGTGGCCTTGTCTTAAGCGTCTCCATCACATCAAGGACCACTGTAAAGACAATTATCAGGGACTTTGACAAAAAAATATCCAAGAGAAGAATTTCTTGGTGCAAGGGGGTTGATTTTGGATCTAGGTTTCAGAAATGCAGTTGTGCAATTTCTTGGATCATGTGCCTGAGAAATACCATAGGAGAGCCCAGCATAGTCAGAAGCTATTCACAGTGGAGTTGATCAGGAAATAGAACCCAGCACCATGAACCCAGGGCCCAGCTGAGAAGGTCTAGGACCCATCCTCAAATAGTCACCAGCCAGTCCCTACCTCCTAAAGGTTTGACAGTCTTGTAGAACACCATATCACTAATGTGCCCCCACATCCAAAATCAATAACCCAAACCAAACCCAACCAAACCAGAAGAAGACAAACACACAAAATGACAACAACAAATATAATTCCACTGAGGATGTCAAGTTAGAGCAAGAAGCTTCAGGACTGAAGTCATACTACCTGAAATATCCACCTGTTTCTTCACAATTCTGTAGTGTTTTGTAATGAGTGCAGTAAAATAATCCAAAAATAGATATATTATCCCACATCTGTAAATTATTTTTACTGACTAATTTACTAATTTACTGACTAATTTAGGAAGTAATGTTCTGTTTGGTTGTCTGCCCTTGGACTTTGAAGACTTAAGGCTGACAAGAAGACAATGGCTTACTCCAAACTTGGCTAATGTAGTGAATGAATGCTATCTCCAACTGTAGGAGGAAAACATCTTCCTCACCAACAGGTATGTTAAGGTCTGACAGTTTTCAGCTGTCCTCCCCCTTTACAATTATAGATATGACAGAGTTTCTCAAGCCTTTTTTTAAATTCTGGGAGTCTTCCCCCAATGATCTTTGAAATAGAACAGCCTACTACTAGTAAGTGGGTCACACAATGAACATCCATGCCCCACCAATGCAGTGCATGACTCAACCCTGCAAATCTCGGATGCTCACACGCCATCCTTTCTGATTCAGGCTTGCCCTGGCTTTTTCTCACGCTAAAAAGGAAAAATTCTGCTTTGAAGGTGAAAGGATGGTATAGCGTGTGAATGACCTTCAGCTGCAAGCTTTTGCAGAGTTCTGTGGGGGCCCCTGAGTTCACGGAAGAGCCCCCCAGGGAACCCAGGAAACAGTTTAGAAACCAGCTGGAGACTCCAGATCACTTTCTCCCCATAAACAGGCCAGCTCAGGTGACTAAGGGGCGTGAAAATAGAACAAACTGGTGTGTTTTGTGTCCCAGGCACTTGATTCACTATGGGACAAGTCTAAAAGGCCACTTTAATTTCACAGGTGCTCCTTACACAGTGAGCTTCGGACTCTGTTGCCAGGTTCCCATTTGGGGCCCTGCCTTCTCCCCCATCCATAGAGCCGACTGCCTGGGTGTGTCCCAGTAAACATCCTATATAAGTTTGCCTGTCAGAGTCTATGGGCCAGGAAACCCACCAAATGCAAGTCATTTTAAATGGAAAATAAAAACTGGAAGAAAAATATTAAATGCTCCAACTTGCCAATCAACAATATATTTTAGGTAATGTTTACTTATTAGACATCATCTTGCAGTTATCTCAGGGACTGCATAAACACGTAGCCATTTGACCTCACAACTTTTGGATGTGAAAAAAAAAAACAGGAATTTAAAAACCCAGCAGCACAGCATTATTTCCATTCCACATCTGCTGTGTTCTCTGGAGTTTATGCTGGTGGTAGGCAGGCTGACCATATGGTGTACACCTCACAAAAGCTACACTGCATGCTCAGCAGAGAACAGCTTCCAACCTTATTGTGTTTGCAAAGATGTCCTCATCCATAGCAGTGACAGGAGACTTCTTTTAAACATATCAGTCCAAATGGAAACCCTGTGATAGAAACCCTTCCTTATCCCAGTGTCAAACAGAGTGCCCACCAAATTGCTGACACTCAGTGTTTGTCAAATAAAACCATAAATGGTCTGTGGAACTCAGCTTCTATGGTCCCTTTAAGGATGGTTATTTCCCTGTAGTGTAATTAGACAACAGAATCCCTTCAGTTTTGCTTCAAACAGCAGTCATGATGATATATCATATAGATTCTATATGTTATATATGTGTGTGTATATATATGTGTGTGTATGTATATATGTGTGTGTGTGAATGTAAAATACTACATATACTATTATATATATACATATACATACACATATATTAAATAACTCACTTAAAAAGTTGTGCTATGCTGAAGAAAAATGCTAGGTATCCATACTCAGCATTACTGCAATATATTCATAACACACCAGAGGGGCACATTTCAATGTTTAAACTTAAAGAAATAAATAGTGATTTTTTTATTGCAGTTACAAGTACAGTGCCATAAGTTGGCAACTGAAAGAAATGACTGCCTATAAATTTACTGCATGTTATGAGCACTGTTTTAAATGGCCATGAAGCAGGTGTCTGCTAGAGGCTTGTACAAAGGCAAAAAAAGGTTCATAAAAATATAAATGAACAATGAAGTTCCATCTTAGATCTTATAATTTAAGACCCAACAGAACACAAGGTTTTGCTTTTAATTTGAGTAATAGGCTGAACTGCATTACCCACTACTATAAAGATAATTGTGCAGCCTATCAATTTGCCATAATGACTAACAAAGACAGTATGTTGCATTATTACTGTTGTTTTCAAAGCTATATGCACTCCCCGCACTGCCCAAAAGGTAAAAGCTGGGTACATTGGGATTCTTAAGGACTCGGGGTTTCAGAATCAGAAAAGCAGCATTTTATGGCATTCAAGTGTCTGCCTTTAAGAACAGTCACTGGCTGAATTAAATGATTGCTTTGACTCAAAGTATGTGGGGGAGCCATCCAGCACCCAGTTCTTTGAGCATTAGCTACAACTGCAAGCGACTGTATTTCTGAAACCCGAGATGCAGACTAAACACCACATAATGTGTGGTGCACATTACCCAGTCTGACCCAAGTTTACAACAAAGGACCGCTTAAAACAAACCAGGGCAAGCATGCTAGAGAATATTTCAGATGGATGGGATCTGGGTTAAACCTCAGAAGTAAGGGAAAGGATTCTCTCTCAGCTTCTTCAATTTCTTTCTCTTCTTCCTTATTTTCACCACTGCACCCACAAGAGAAACGTTCAATGACAGCCATCAAAGTTTCTTGTTCCAGCTGTGATAGTTTAGATACGGTTTGAGTGTGTCCTCCCTCGAAATCTCACATGCTTGAAGCTGTCTCTAGAATGTCAACACTGAGAGCAGTAGAACCTTTAAAAAGTAGAGCCCAGTGGGAGGTGATTTTGTCACGGGGTAGAAGGGGTAACTCAGGTTACAGGTTAGATTGTTGGCATAGAACGAGATGCTAGGAAGCACAACATTCAGCAACCTCAGATGTCTCTTGGTTCCTTGCCTCACCATGGAATCTGTCCATGTCACACAGATTCTATGATACATTATTAGGCCATGTGTTAACAGGTAGCACCATTCCCTTGAGCTTCTCCAGCTATGATAGAGACAGATACACACACACACACACACACACACAAATTTTTCTGGCTGGACACGGTTGCAAATGGCTTTGATCCCAGCACCCAATGGGCAGAGGCAGACAAATTTCAAAAAGTACATATAAAAAGTTCCAAAGCAGTTGGAGCTCCATGGTAAGGACCTGTCTCAAGAAAAAACTTGACAGGTGGTGGGGTTCCCTTCCTATCCATCACCTAGCATATTTTATAAACAGCAACAAAAGTGGACTAAGGCATCATCTTGCTGCAAGCTAAAATCATATTTGGTACCATCTAAGCTCTCTTAGACTTCAGTGGACTTATGGGAACAGCAATCTGGACTGAATGCATGGGGGTTTTAAGTGGAGACCAGCCCCTTCACCTTCACAGACCTGAATCTGAACCTCCTCACCAAATGTAACCCTGAACTCCTTACTAGCTCCCCGTGGAGTTGGTTCCTGCGGGACCTGTGTCCCTGAGTTCTTATTGTTGAGGCTGGGTCAAACTAACTCATGCATGGGCCACAGCACAGAAACACATAGGTGCATCACAGGTGGTCCCTGTAGTACCAGCAAAGCCGAGGAAGAAATGGTGGTAGGATAGCTCTGGTCTAACACCAATCAGTAGGGGTTAAGAAGTTGAAGCAGGCTTTGTTCACAGTATAAAGGCCAGCTTAGCTTGCTTAAGTGCACTCCAATGTTCCTACAATAATCAAATCAACTCACGGAACATTTCTCAGAATGAAACTCCATCATTACCCCTGACTAGATTGAAAGCCACTGAAAACTTTACTATTGAAAACAATTCCAGATAGGTTTATAAAATTCTGGGTCTATGTTTTTTTAAGTGAATACACTCTGGGGGTTTTATGAAATACAAAATGTGTTCGCCAATAAAAAATAAAAAAAAATCAGGCGTTTAATGCCATCATCTCCAAAGTCCCATTTAAAATGTGTTCTATGCTAAAGAAGGTAAAAGGTTATTGTTCTCAGTTTATTTCTATAGCTAAAATCATCACACATATTTTTAAAAATAATTTGCCAGTTAGAAATTTAATGATCTCCCTTTGCCATCACAGTTCAACTAAAGAACATTACATCCTTGTCGCCATTTTATTCATGGCTCCAATATCACTCCTTCCCATCCCCGGGAAAAACTCTGTACTTCTCCCTTGCATCTTCCCTGGTCTAAAAGGAATGCAACACTGGGTGCTTTAATCCTGACTCCTCTTGCAACATTCACTGTCCACGAGTTCATTTTAGGCTCTTCCTTCAGAATCTAGTCACCCAAGTCAAAGGAAGTCCATATAAGCAAGTCCCTTGCAGGGTCAGGGTCACCTGCCCTGAGAAAACTTCAACATCAATGACGTAGATGCAGTATATGAGCAATAACGGTCCTTATTGATTCTAACCACAGCCATTCTGGTCACTTCTAGGCTTTCAGGTCCTTCCTGTTGAGGCTTCAAACGCCATGAGCAGGCATCAGCATTACCTGGTACTAAGCTCCTGATCCACACAGGACACAGGAATATAATAAAACATTTGGGCCACTGGGTTTGTGATAGTTTGATATAACAGTAATTGCAGCTATTAGGTACTTTACCGGTGGAACACAGTCTAACTAGAAGCATGTGCTCGGGCAGGTTGAAATTTCTATACTTTAATCTACCCATTTGACCACCTCCCAGGCAGAACAAACACTTTGTCCTTCAAATCTCAATAGCATTTGCGGTATGTTTTTCCAGTGGTATCTGTCAACGAAGGAAAACGTTTCAATTGAATACCATGTTTGTGGTTTATGATTTCAGCCATTTTTTTTCCAAGAAAAAGGATCGAGCTTTTCTTCCAATAGAATACAATCAGTTAGCATTTGGTATAAGAGACTTCACGAAAGCCTCTGAGTACTTAGCATCACATTGTGTGAAATTATGTTAAGTAGTAGAATGAACGGTGACCTCAACTATCGAGGAGAGTAAGATGTTTACTGTTTTTTTGAGTCTTATTTTATTATAGAAACTTTAAATACAGTCAAAAATATAAAATTAACCCTGGTGTGCCCATAAACTAATTTTGGCAGTTATCATAATGTGGCTCATCTTTGGCAACATCTTCAACATGCCCAGGGTATGTTGGTGCTACTCCCAGATAGCCCATCAATACTGTATTTGTATGTGTCTCTAGCACAGGCTCAACACACTGCAACCTGGAGGTTAAATCCAGTCTGCTGCCTGATTTTATAATAAAGTTTTATTGGAATCCAATGATCCACATTCATTAGGGGATTGTCCATACCACTTCCTCCAGCAGTATTTCGGGCAGCTGAAACAATGGACATATGGCCTGCAAAGCCTAATCATTTCAGAATTCAATCCTCTTACTATACAAACAGAAAAACAATACAAACTTGTTATTCCTGTTGTAAATATCCAGGATCTTTGGTGGGGTGGTTGTAATATATCCCTTGCAAAAAGGTCCATATATAAATTGGGTGATAATCTTAATTAGTTAGTAGTTTCAAAATATTAAAAGTTTATCAACTTTATACGTATGGGTAACATTTATTCCTATTTTACAGAGAAAATCAGGTCACTTTGAAATAATCAAGTCGATGTCACATCAAACCTGACCTGGCAATTATTGTCTTCCTCCCAAAATGGAAGAAAAGTGTACACTCAGACCTGGGATGCAATCCTTTCATTCCATATTCTTGTGCGTTCATGTGTTTGCCTTATCAGAACAGTTTGCAAGGCACTGTGCCTGCAAGAATGTGTGTGTGTGTGTGTGTGTGTGTGTGTGTGTGTGTGTGTGTGTATGTGTGTGTGTAGATACATAGATAGATAGATAGATAGATAGATAGATAGATAGATAGATAGATAGATAG